>NC_135534.1:150506619-150861119 GCF_045843805.1 Urocitellus parryii
AGCAACTATCAAGATATAGACATAGAAGGCATTCTTTCTCCTTCTTGGGTGAGCTGGGAAAATAAGTAAGCTTTTCGCATTTTCTCTTTCCATAGTGTGTGATGGGTCTCAATGAGCTCTTTGTGTTTGCAAATTGAAGGAAAAGAGGCCTGACTCCAAGAAGTCAGTTGGAGAAAGACTAGTGAACTTCATTGGAACTGTAGGAGATGAGTGTTATAATCTGAGACTTAGGAAGCCAAGCAAGGGCTACTTTTGGCCTAGCTTAGCAACTGAGGGATCAAGTGGAGGATCCTTACTTGGAGGACTAATGACAGGTGATACTTCATTTCCTTTTTTGTGGACTACTAATAGTGGATACAGAGTAGCAACTTGGGAGCAGGGAGCTATAAATATAGCATCTGTTTATTTAAAGGATTTATATTGTATGATACTGTATATAATATATATATATATATCATTGTATTATCCATATCATTGTAAACTATATGTATCTTGGGAATCATTATTAATAAATGAAAGATACCATTGCTGCTTATTTTACTATAGTTCCAGAAATCATCTGGTGTTGGGAAAAGAAGGTATTAAGAAAATTGAATTAAAACAAAAATGAATGATTTTATGCTCAAGAACCATAATCTGAAGTGTGAATGGTTTCATATTCGATATTTGTGTGCACTCTTTGAAGAAGCAAGATGATGTTTTGAGTGCTTTAAAAGGCAAGTGTCGCTCCTGATGGCTTACAAAATGCAATGAGAGTGAGCACGGTGCTTTGCATGGAAAAGTCACTCAAGAAATATTGGCAAATCAACCCCAAGTTTATAGATGGAACACTGTGAGATATATGTTTGCATTTCTGACTTCTTTTTACACAAAAGTAGCATTTGTGGTATTGTATGATTATTTACAACTATTTCTTTTCAAAAAACAATGCATCCTGGAAACTGTTCTATACCACATTATGGATATAGAGGACCCCAGAGGGGGGTCCACATTTTTTTGTACAACTGTATGTACTTCATGGAGTAGATATACTGCAATTACTTCCACATCTCCTGTGGTGTGGGTATTTCAGATGAGTCAATATCTTGCTATTATTATTAAGTCTGCAGTGAATAGTTTTATATGCATTCAACAGGCTTATGGAGATTGTTATGGTTTGGATGTGTGGTGTCCCCAAAAGCTCATGTGTGATACAATGCAAGAAGGTTCAGAGGTGACATGATTGGGTTATGAGAGCCTTAACTCAATCACTGAATTAATTCCCTGGCAGGGATTAGCTGAGTGTAACTGCAGGCTGGTAGGTGTGGCTGGAGGACATGGGTCACTGGGGGAATGCTTTGGGGTACATACTTGGTGAGCTGAGTTTAGTGTCTCTCTGCTTTCTGATCATCATATATTGAGCTATTTCCTTCTACCACATTCTTCTGCCATGATATTCTCCCTCACCTCGAGCCCTGAGGAATGGACTGTCTATGGACTGAGACCTCTGAAACTATGAGCCCCTAAACAAATTTTTCCTTCCCTAAAATTGTTCTTGTCAGGCCTTTTAGTCACAGTAGTGAAAAAGCTGACAAAACAGAAATGTATTCAATTACTAGTTATACAAATGTGCTCACTCTGAAAATTCAAGGTACTGAATGAGTGGGATTTGTGCAATCCTCTGTCAATTTTATGCCTGTATAACATTTTTAATGAAAAGAAATAAGAATATATATGCTTATCAAAAAAGACATATATTCACAAACACAGAACAACAACAGAAAAATCAGAAACAAATGCAAATGGTCACCCTTAAAGTGAAATAAGATAGAAAGGATAGAGATGTAAGATTTGTCTGACTATAAATTTTTATGTGTTTGATTTTTAAGCCATAGAAATGCTTTATATATTCAAAACATAAATTTAAATGAGAAAGATAAAAATAGTGAACCCTACAATTGAATACAAATAGAAACAAAAATTGCTTAAGTATATTTCAAATGGATAAGTACATAGAAAAATTAATTTAATGACTTTCCAACATAGTATTCTGACCATTACATAAGTGTACTACATTCTATAAAGAAAAAATAACTGCAGAGAAATATTGAATGATAACTTAGTACGTTTATTATTGGTGATGTTATTGATGTCACATATATTGTGGATTGGTGCAGAGGACCAACTTTTCAATCTCAAAAAACCAAAAGCTTTCTGAATGTTGAACAACAGAGAAATAGTTAAATAAAGCATGTGTAACCATAAAATGAAATTCAACATAGCCATTAAAATAGTGCTGTAGAAGACTACTATAGAAATATGTTCATGCATATGATTTTTTAAAAGTATGTAAGCTAGGCACAGTGGCCCATGCTTATAATCTCTGTGGCTCCAGAGGCTGGGGCAGGAGGGTGGCCATGATGAGTTCAAAGCCAGCCTCAGCAGAAGCAAGGTGCTGAGCAACTCAGTGAGACCCTGACTCTAAATAAAATAGAAAATAGAACTGGGCATGTGGCTCAATCGTCGAGTGTTCCTGAGTTCAATCCCTGGAACCCCCCCCCACCAAAAAAAAAAGTATATAAAAGGGAATAAAAATCCAAAAGGAAAGCCCGATGCTTGCCTCCAACCAGGCTACTTCTAGTCTGAATAGTTTTGCACTTTAGGTGGGATCTCTTCCTTCCTTTTGCTCTTGACCTACTGAAGCTCCTCCTTGGGAGAAGAATGAAGGGATAGGAGCCTTGATGTCCCTATGAGGACAGAGAGGGCCAATCATGTCCAGGCATGGGGTAGAGAAAGAGAAGGGGGGTGTTGGGGGCTGCAATCAAGTCAAGATGGTGCCTGGCAGTTTGCCAGGAGGAGTGGTTTGTGAGGCAACGCCACCGAGCCATTAAAATGGTGGGGATTCCTTATTGGCTGACTGCTGTATCTAGATGATGCTAATTGAGTCAAGCTGTGCGTACCAGTTAGGTATATATACCTCTGCTGTTCCGCAATAAAGCAGTTCCCGCTTCAACCTTCAAGTTGCTTGTCACCTCCCGGTTATTTTGCCCAGTCGGCCTGCGGCAGGGGGAATCCCTAGAGAGGCAAATTATGGGACAGAGGAAAAGACTTTGAAACAGGCAAGGTGTGTGTAAGGGGGCTGGCTAGAAAAACAAACCAGAGTTACCTGCAAGCTGAAGTTTGGAATTTTTCTGAAGATTAAAATATAAAGGGAAAGTGTTCACTTTTAAGTTGTTTCCAGATTTTTATACCTTAATGTGAAAGAGGGAATGGATGGAAAATTTGAATTGACAAGGAAAAGAGTACATGGAGACAGATATTGATAATGGTAACAAACATAATGTACCTACCATTTTTGGATATTTAGAACAAAGTCAGGCAATTATGTAATTGCCTGTAATGATGCTACTCTGAGATACCTGTGTCCATACCAGGCTGCAGGATATTCCAGTGGCCCTCTCAGATCTACCCACCTGCGGGTATTCTGTTTTCCTAGTCCACATCTACAGAGCTGTCCTGATGAGAAAGGGTCCATGTGCTTTGTCTGTGAGTCTGAGAATCAGGTGGCAGAAAAGAAGAATTCACAGATTTTAGGTGAGACAGAGGATCATCCAAGGATAGGGAATTTATGAGATGTTAGAAGCCGACCCCTCTCTGGCCCAGCTGGCCACAGAGTGGAGGCTATGAGCTGAATGGGAGAAACGATGCTGAATGATCGTCCAGTTGGACAGGGAGGGTGGAGGGCTGAATGGGGAGCTTTTCTAAGAGAAGGTGGGTGGTCTCAGATACCAGTTGACTTCTAGATACAGTCGACTCTGCTAAAGATACTTGGAGAACACAGATTAAACTTAAAAATAGCGAAGCTATACAAGTCAGGCTTTGGCTAGGGAGAGGAGAGAGAGGGGCCAAGGCAGAGATCAACAGCTTTGGAAATGAATGCTTTCCAGGCAGCCGGAAGTTAGGGTTAGAGAATGAGAAATGAAGGAGCTGCTAAGGGTAAGAGAAGAACTGGAGGAAATTGTAGATGAGCCACAGCATGCAGCAGGAAGTTGGGAAGTAGGAGATGCACTTGTACTGTATCAGGATATAACAAAACCCAATTCATTCTTATTTTGTAATTTTTCAAACCTACAGGAGCAACTGGTACTCCATCTCTCTTTGCTGATATGCATTCATCTCTTTTGCCAAACTATCCAAAAGGCTGCAGGCATTACAAGTTACCCTTAAATACATCAGCACGTACCTCTCAAGATCAGGGTCAGTTTCTAAGCAACCAAAACCCATCATTGCACCTGAAAAAACTTACTCAATAACATTAATCAAAGAGTCCAAACTCAAATTTCCCCTGTTGACCCTAAAATATCTCTGTAACTGGTTTTCTTCTACCCTTCCCAATTCAGTATATAATGAAAGTGCACACATAGCATTTGGCACTTATTTCTTCTTAGCTTTCTCTATCTAGAAGAGGCCCATTACCTTCCTCTGTGTTCTTTTTAAAGATCAGATTAATTGGTGTCCAATTTATATAATTATAAGAATATAAAAAATTCATTGTTTTAAATACACAGTTCTGTGAATTTTGACATACACGTACAATTGTGTTAAGACCATTACAGTCTATGTAGGATAGTTTTTATCACCTATGAAATTCCTCATGTCTCTTTGTTGTCAACCCCTGTCCTCATCTTAGTTCTTGATAACCATTGGTCTGTTCTCTGTCCCTATAATTTTGCCCTTTCCAAAATATCCTATAAATGGGGTCATTTAGTATATAGCCTTTTAGTGGCTTATTTCATTTAGCATAATGCATTTGAGATTCATCCATGTTGTTGCATTTATTAGTTATTTGTTCCTTGTTATTTTTGAGAGTTATTCCTTGGCATGAATGCACCACAATTTATCTACTCACTACTTGAAAGGCACATGGGTTATTTACAGTTTTAGATGATTAAGAGTAAAGTCACTATAGACATTGAGGGTAAGATTTTAGGTGACAGTATGTTTTTATTCCTCTGAGGGAAATACCTAATAGATTTGCTGCATGGTGTGCTCAAAGTGTATTTACTTTATACATAACCTCTATGCTGTTTCCCAAAGTATTTGTACTTCGTGTATTTTTTTTTTGTACCAACTGTGTTTGAATTCCAATTGCTCAGCTCCCTTTGCTTCTAATGACATTGATTCCTTTAGGAGAAATATGATTGTAGTCATACACAGGATCCAACATCCTTTTTTTTTTTTTTTTTTTTTAGTTGTTGGACTCAGTATTTTCGGCAGCAGCACCACATAGATGATGTTGAGTAACTTCCATTGTGTCATATTAGCAGCCTACAATATTGGGCTACAGTCTTTTTTTGGGGATGCCAACCATGTTAATTTAAAGTTGTGACCAATACACCTCTATTTTTTTTTTAAAAAAATATTTGTTTAGTTGTCGATGGGCCTTTATTTTTTTTTATTTATTATTTGTGGTGCTGAGAATCGAACCCAGTGCCTCACATGTGCTAGGCAAGCACTCCACCATGGAGACACAACCCCAGCCCCAATATACCTCTATGTTTTAAAGATTCATATTTTCCTTTGTAATGAATAAGTGATTTGTGAGTAGGACATTACCTGGAGTTAATATGAATAATTTGTTCTGTGATAACCTTTTATTCCATTTGTTTTAGCATTCAATGACTTTGCCTGAATCACCTCTTACATTGGGTCTTGAAATGATGATTTTTTTTCATTCATCATTCCTTCTACATTTCTTTTTTTTAATTTTATTTTTAGTTGTAATGGACATGATATCTTTTCTTATTGTTTATTTTTATGTGGTGCTGAGGATCAAACCTAGGGCCTCATGCCTGTGAGGCAAGTGCTCTACCACTGAGCTACAACCCCAGCCCCCTTCTACATTTCTAAGTTGGCATTCCTCTATGGGGATTGCTATCCTTCTCTCTTCTTTCTGCTTTAAGTATCATGTTGGATTTACATATTTTTCATGTGTTTTAATCCATTCCACCATTATTATTTTTTATATTTAAAATATGATGATGGCTGTCCCCTTTCTAGTTTATGGGTTCATTGATTAAGCTCCCTTGCTTCTTGGTACAAGATACTTCAGGACCATCTTGTACCTTTTCTGACTCAGGCCTGGAAGCAGCCATTTCTATGGGAGCCTGGGAGTCTTCTATTAGAGAATAGTATAAAAACTAAGCACTTATTTATATCTCATTAGTATTGCCACTCATTTCTTCAAAGGCATTAGGATTTTGTTTCATAGTTGTTGATTCTTCAAATTCAATACCAAGTGGCCCTTCCCCAGTCTCCATTTTGTATTTCTTTGCCTTTTTTTCTCCTTCTAGTGAAAACTCTTGATTCCTAACTACATCAATATGTTTTCTAATTTTTCTTTAACCTACAAAACACAAGATGGTTTTAGAATTAAAATCCCATTCTGCTACCAAGAACAGCTCTGCTGAATAAAATCCAGTACTTCATTGCAGTTCTCTTTGTCTTTTGAACATATCCAGAGTAAGGAACTTTTCTTTTAGGGGGTTCAGGTGAACTGCAGTTCAGGTTTTGGATTGTACTGGGTTCAAAAAGAGAGTGGGACTTGAGAGGACTTATAGACTTCTTAGCTAGGTGGAGAAGGAACTTGAATGTAGCTAATAAATTATCTGTAATTGGTTCATTAAAATATTTATATTCTGGTTAAGTTTTATACCTCTCTAGAAAGTGTAACAACACCAGAATTTTTTGTATCCTTTTACTTTTGACTCTTCTATACAATTATATTTAATATATCTGCCATTTGTAGCAGATATATTAAATATAATTGTAGCAGATATATTAAATATATAATTCTTTTTTTGTGGTATGGGGGATCAAATTCATTACCTCACACAGGCTAGATTAATACTTAACCACTGAGCTATAAACTGGCTCATAAAGCCTTTTTTTTGTTTTTGTTTTTTTAAATCTGGCATTTTCAATCTTTAACTTTTAATTTCAATATTTAGTCAATTTTCATTTAATGTAGTTGCTTATGCTTTTGGGCATAAATCTGTCATCTTTCTTTTCTTTTTCTTTTTGTGTACTGAGGATTGAATCCAGGGGTGCTTACCACTGAGCTACACCTCCAGCCTTTTTAAATTTTATTTTTGGTTTATTTTATGCATGGCAGGAGAGTCCATCTTGATAAAATTATACAAGCATGGGATATATCTTATTCTAATTAGGGCCCCAGTCTTGTGCATGTACAAGATGGTAGGATTCAGTGTAGCATATTCATGTATGTGTATAGGAAAGTTGTTTTAGATTCTTTACATTCACTTTCCTGTTCCTATCTCTCCTCCCTTCTTCACCTCCCCCATTTATTTTTAGTGGTGCTGGGGATTGAACCCAGGGACTTGTGCATGCTGGGCAAGCACTCTACCAACTGAGCTATATCCCCAGCCCCCTTCATTCTCCTTTGTCTAATCCTCTGAACTTCTATTCTTCCCCCACCTCCCCCTTGTTGTGGGTAAGCTTCTACACATCAGAGAAAACATTGGCCCTTTGGTCTTTTGGGATTGGCATATTTCACTTAGTATGATAATCTCCAGATCCATCCACTTACTAGGAAATATCATAAAGTCATTCTTCTTTTTGGCTGAGTAATATCCCGTTGCATATGTATACCACATTTTCTTTATCCATTCATCCATTGATGGGAATCTACTTTTTCATTTTTTTTTTTTTTAAATTTTGAGACAAAGACTTTCTAAGTTGCCTAGGCTGGCCTCGAATGTGTTATACTCCTGAGTCAGCCTTTCAAGCTGTTGGGATTACAGATGTTTGCCTCTGTGCCTGGCCATCTGTTTATTTTATTTTTTGTTGCACTGGTTCTATGTATCTTTATGACTATTTCTGTTGTCAGTTTTTCTTTCTTTTTGTCATGTTGATGTAATGTTGTTCTACTCTCTTGTCTTCTGGTTCTTCAGTAGAGCAGGAAGGAAAATTTCCTGTTGGAGTTTGGAGTTTGGTTCTGCACGCATCATAGTGGTATATCCTCAGTATAGAGCCAAGAAATGTTTGTTTCTGGACTGGGAGTGTAGCTCAGTGGTAGAGTGCTTGTCTAGCATGTATGAGGCACTGGGTTTGATCCTCAGCACCACATATAAATAAATAAAGATCTATTAACAACTAATAAAATATTAAAAAAAGAAATGTAAGTTTCACCTTGTTCTAGTCTCTTTCCATTTTTAAATTTGATCTAAAAAATTTTCTGCTTTTGTTCACTTTGCAGAGCCATTAAGTAGTTATCTGTATTGAGAATTGTTCTATCAATCAGTTCACTTCATCACATCAGATGGGGGAATTCTGCCTTGTCTAACTTAATAGAATTATCCTGTAAAACTGATCTAAAACTTTAACTTACTGCTATTTTAAAATCTCAGGGCTACAGATTTTTGAAGGGACCTAGTAAAATGTTGCTCCTTACTAGTGAGGAAATGGAGATCTTTTGATATTAAATTCAATTCTTCATTCATTCAACAAACACTTGATATGTGCCAAATGCTGTACTGGGCACTGGGACAGTAGAGATGGCTTCCCAGTGGAACCCAGCCCTGGCAGAACTGGGATTGGGATTCCTAGTGTCCATATTCTGGTTTATATTTTCTGTTTTTGCTGGGGAGAATGGGGGAGGGAGAGGAGGCCAGGGGGAGAGGTTCCCAGGGTCTAGGCTGTTTTTCTGAAAATGGTCCAATTTTGGCAGCTTGCACCTGATACTGTGCTGCAGCAGCCTTAAGTTCTTACACACCTTTTCTGCTAGGATCTTGAGGAATTGAGCTATGTGTATAGATAGCTTTCTCTAGGCTCATTGCTGGTAGAGTGAGAGTATGAGATATTTCTAAATGGCAGACACATCAAAGTCTCCGTCTTCGAGAAAGCTGTCTGATGGCTTTGAAGAATGGCAGTCTCGAGGGTGATGGAGTAACTGTAATTTGCAACAAAAAACGCTTGCCTGGCTTTATACATCTATCTCTTGGGCCCTGGATCTTGGAGCTAGGAGCTGCCGGGCTCTCATCCCCACCCCTTGGATTCCTTCCACAGCTGTGAGTGCCCGACTTTCAGAGCACTGTGGCTCCCTCTCCGCAGGCAACAAATAAACCCTACTCTGTGTGAAGGTAGTTGACTTGGATGAGGTCGATTTCTTTGCATATGGATACTTAGAAATTGGCTCTGTAAAAAGTGGGGGAGGAGGCAGAGACAGGAGAGTTTCAACCTCTTTGTTAGGCCCTTTCAATTATTCATGAAAAATCTATATATTCTGTTATCAGCTTTAAGCAAAGCAACTTTGTTGTATCTATTGATTATGCAATTTATTATCTTTATTTAAGCTCTTCAGGTAATAAATAAATAAAAGCATCAGAAGAAAGTAATTTCCCAGGAAAGTCGTTTAATCCTTTTAAAATTAGGCTTACAAACTTAGAAATAGGATCTGACTAGTCTATTTGATCCCCCTTTAAAAACAATGCTAGTCTTAGTTCCTCTGTTTTCGCTGAAACCTTTCAATTTCCACTTCTTTCCTCACCAAACTCTCTGTTGCACTCATAAATTAATCTACAAAGAGAAAAGATAGCAAAACATATTAAAACTTGAAATTAGAAAGCTTCTATGAGTAGCAGTCTTATTACTCTATCACTTGCTGTTGAATATAATTTACTAAATCTCTTTAAGCCTTATATCTGTACAAAGATTACATAGGATAATGATGAACACACTATCGTATGGTGATTCACTGCTTATTAAATTACTTAACATTTTTATTTTCTCTAGTTCTTCTGATACCAAATTCAGCATTAATATTGTTATTATTTTTGTAGCACTAGGGATTGAACCTAGGGCCTTGCACGTGTTATACAAGTGCTCTCCCTCCAAGCTACATCCCCCAAACTTTTTAAATTTTTTATTTTTTAAAATTTGACATAGAGTCTTGCTGAGTTACCATGTTGACTGGAACTTGTGATTCTCGTACCTCAGCCTCCAGAGTTGCTAGGATGACAGACAAATGTTCCCACACTGGACTCCAGATAGAGCATTCTTTATAAGATATCATGTGTATTATTAAAAAACTGGAGGGTTGTATGAGATAATCTCTAACTTTAAAAAAATACAATTTGGTGATTCTCTTTATTATAGCTTTTCGGAGAGTTATATCAACAAATCTTGGATAAGGGCATCATTGGGAGAGCCCACTTCCTGAGCAGGTAAGTATTTAGCCATCTTTATACATGCTTGCCTTCCCACGGTCTGTCCCTCTGCTTGGCTCTATTGCAGAGGCTTTACTTTCCCCCTCTGACTCCTCATCCCATCAGCAGGAACAGCCTCTGCTGTGTTCAGGGTTGCATTAATGAGCCTCACCTGGAAACTCACCTGCAACCACCTGCTTCACTTCATTGGAGCCTCTCTGCCCCACTCTCAGTGCTTAGCTGAGGGGGAATCTCTCTTTACATTTCCTCCTTCCTTTGCCTTTCTGGATAAGTATCTCCAAGTTTTCTTCACCAATGAAGGAAATGGAATATCTTTCACTCAAAATCCCCAAATATCTTTCTTTTTCTATATCAACATTTGCTTTACCTCCCCTCCAGAGTGATTTCCAGGAAATTTAATAGATTTCTATATGGGTGTGAGAAGCCCACAGGTGAAGTCTAGTTATTTTGGGGGTGTGTGTTTTTAATTATAGTTAGGTTCTTCATGCTCAAAAACACAGTATGATACCTCCCAATGTGTTTAATACCCTCCCCAAGCCCCTGTATACGCTTATCTTTCCTCCTTATTTCCTTGCTTCTGTGCTAATATAGGGGCTTTTGAATTTAAATGCATCTTAAACCAAAATCCTCATGGAGATTAGTAATAAGTGGTAATAGTCAACCACAGAGAGGCCATGGCACAGTTGCCTGTCAAGGTGGAATAGTGCAGTTGAAAGCTCATTGGTTTTAGAGTTACATAGACTTAGGTTTGAACCCTGGCTCTAGCAATTTTCTCTCCCTATGAGCTTGGAAAGTCATTTAGGCTCTTGGAGCTTTGATTTTCTTATCTCTAAAATTAGGTGATAATAATAATAAAAACCTCCCTGGGTTGTTGCAAGGGCCAAGAAACTTTATTCATGAGTGAATAATCCCTGCTAAATTGACTAGTGGAGGAGAATTAATGGCCAGAGGGTCAACTACCTCCTCGAACTTAGTAGATGATAAACAAGAAGAAAAAAGGAAAGGATGGGGAGATGAGGAGATGAGGAATAGAACAAGACAAGGAAGAAACTCCTAAGCCTTATATAACTTAGCAAAGACAGAGGAACATGAAACAACCCAGAAAGAGGAGATTGTGGTAGATTTACACTCTGAGCTGGGCCAGCTTGTGGAAAGGGAGTGTGTGTGTGTGTGTGTGTGTGTGTGTGTGTGTGTGTGTGTGTTTAGGGGAGGGCAGTACTGGGAATTGAAACTAGGAGTGCTTTACCACTAAACTGCATCCCCAGCCCTTTAAAAATTATTTTTAAAATTTGAGACAGGGTCTTGCTAAGTGCTTAGTCTGGCCTTGAATTTGGGGTTCTCCTGGCTTAGAGTTTCAAGTAGCTGGGGTTACATGTATGAACTACCATGTCTCATAGGAAGGGAAATTTTAAGGAGAGAAGAGGGACAAGCTGGAATTCTGGATTAAAGTGGAATAAAAGAAGGACAAAAGGAGAAGAGGGAAAGAATAAGGAAAAAAAAAAAAGACAAGCTGAGATCAAAGAGAAGCTAAGAAATTCTCTGTGACTTCTTGGGTCCAGAAGAGGGAGCTGGAGGCAGAAAGTGAGATATCTGTTGAACTGGAAATAGTTGTTTCACAGTTTTTCAGGAAGAGGCTGTGCTGAACCAAAGCAGTGTCAATGCAGGGATCAAAGCTGAAATCTGAAGTTTGTGAGGAACTTTAGTTTAACAGAGGAACAGTTTATTTTTAGGTTATCTTATTAGAAAGATCATTGAAGAAATACTATGAAAAATATTACTGTGCCAGTGACCTAAATAACCTGTACATTCTTTTAAAGAAAGTGTTAACAACCTGTTTATTTTTATTAAAATTAAAGGGTATGTGCAGAAGATGATGGGATCTGATTTCTGTTCTCATAAATTTGGTGTCTAAATATAGCATTCTTTCTAAGAAGTGTGAAGAAGGACTCTGGTGATGGATAGATGAGGTTAATCATCTGCTAAATGCCTTTCATTTATGCATAGCACCAGATTTTAGGCAGTATAGGGACAAAGACACTTTACCCACATGGGTTATGTGATTTCCTATACATGCTACATGAAGCAGCTTTTGTGCCAAGTGAATTCGAATGGCTGCTTAGAGTCTCTGAGAGAGAAATGACGAAAATTATCACCATAAATGGCCAAAACTGGGATTATGAAACATGCCATTGTTGTATGTACATGTGTTTCTGCTTCCATGACAAAGAAAGTGTGGAGAGAACAAAATAAAGTCTTTTTAAAAAAATGATCATAGTAGAACACCATTGGACCCCATCTCTTTATTTGTGAGAAGTCCATTCTTATCTTGTGAAGTCCAAGAATTCAGTCTGTATTTTAGTCAGCTTTTTCACTGCTGTGACTGAAAGACCCAACAAGAACAATTTTATGGGAGGAAAATTTTATTTGGGGGCTCATAGTTTCAGAGGCCTCAGTCCCTAGATAGCCAGCTCCATTCCTCTGGGCTCGAGGTGAGGCAGAACAATGTAGCGGAAGAATATGGAGGAGGGAAGCAGCTCACATGGTGATTAAAAAGCAGAGACAGACTCCACTCACCAGATACAAAATATATCCTCCAAAGGCACACCCTACCTTCCTTCAGTTTCCACTCAGTTAATCCTGTCAGAGGCTTAATTAAAACTCTCACAACCCAATCATTTCTCCTCTAAACCTTCTTGCATTGTCTCACACATAAGCTTTTGGGGGACACCTCATATCCAAACCATAAGTGTTTCTTCAGTCCAGTGGGCACATAGAGCCAGAAAATCTGGAAAGATCATCCATCTTTATCTATCTTTCTATTGTATCTCAGATTTCTGGTGGTTTTGATCAAGGTCCTTTGCTGTAAGAAGCACCAGGGAAACCAGGACACACATGAGAACCAGCCATCTCCCTAGGCAGTGGCATGAACCCAGACTTTTCCTTGCCTCTCTCCAGGGGAATTTCCCCCTTGAGGAGCTCTATTGACCTCTCCTGACAGATGGCTTGGGTCTGGGCCCAGTCATAGTCTAATAAGCTGAACGGCAAAAGGAAAGGGTCCTGGTTCCTGCTTCATCTCTTTGTATTTTATATAAATTCCAGATGCAAAAAGATGTATGAGCCTGAGGCCTTGATTAACTGGGCCCATGACTTTCAGCCAAATGAATTTCATTCTGAAGAGAATGAAACCCAGGCTATTATATGTGGACTCACATTCCAGGAGAAGTGTGAGATAGGGGAAGTCAGGGAGTGTTTAAAACAGACCTCAAAGAAGAGCCAACCAGTACTGCCCCAGTCCTTACCCCCAGTCCTGAATCCTCCTTTTGCACATTAAAAGAGAAAGAGAAGAACAATATTTGAGAGTGGCTCAAGGACTCCACCATTCCTCACACATCCGGAGAGACTCATCAGAAGGTGAATGAGCTGAACTCAAAGTACATCAAAGAGAACATGAAGAATCTATCACTAGATTCCATTTCCATATAAGAAATAAAGCGAAATATTGATCAGGAAATTTATTTCTTGCAAATGATTGAGTTTGAGGCTTTTCATATGGGTCAATAACAGGTCATAATCTAGCTGAGTTGGAAGGAACATGATCATGGGTGTCAATTATGGAGGAGTAAATATTGATTTGGAAGTTTATATTTCCACAAATTAATATGAAAAAAATATGTAGCAAAACAAGTGATATTGCAAAGCAATTTTTTTTCACTGTAGTTCAGGAAAGATAATAGATTTGAAAACAACTGTAAGTTGGCTGTATATTTAAATATTTACAGTAAAATGTAAGAATATGGGTGAAATAATTTTCTTTCTTCTTGTTTTGGTACTTGGGATTGAACCTAGTTGTACTGTGCAACTGAGCTACATCCCCAGCCCTGAAATAATTTTCCTTAAAAACTTACATTAACAATGGGAATCATAATTACAAAAACTAGAATTAAAGAGAATCTGTGTTTTAGAAAGAAAAGGAGTGGTGAATTGGAAAGTAAAATATGACATCTATTGCAAGGGTGCTCTCTAATTGCTCAAATTAAATTTCTCAGAAGTTGGGAGATCAGGCGGAAATACATGAAAGTCAACAATTTCTTGTTTGGAGAAGAGGAAATGAAAACTAAGACATTAATGAAGTTGGAGGAGGAGCTCTGATCCTGTTTTTAGTTATTCACATAATGGGACATTTTATAAAAGGATGTTAAAAAAAAAAAGGCCTTTGGGGAGAGGGATAGTTTGCAGCTTTAAAGAGCCAAACATATGTTTTGAATCATACAGAAAACAAAGGTGAAGACAATGGAGCAGAAACAGGGAGAATCCAAGGATAAATGAGGGGAATCTTTTAATGTGAATTGGGGTGATGAATGAGAGAGGTCAGAGTCTTAGAAAGGACAGGGCCAACCAGGAAGGGGTGGAAGGGACTAGGGAACAGCCTGCAGATGAAGGTGACTTTGAAAGAGAAATGACCCATCATAGGAATTGTGTCAAGACCCCAGGAAGCTGGGAGTGAGAGAATGGAGAGAAAGGGAGAGGCCCTGTGAAAAAGGGTGGGGAGCAGGGCATTCACCACAAGGCACAGTAGCAGCAACCTGGCAGCAGCAGACACCACCCTTCTGAAGGGATTGAGATGACCAAGATCTTGAAGTGGGTCTGCATTCACAAAAGATTTTGTGGATTGCTTGAGCCAGTCACTTGCTGGTGTTCTTAATGCCACATGGGAAAAAATGCAATTGGATCAAGGAAGGAAAAAGGAACAGTAAAGTTATATTTTCAAAGGAAGGAAAGAGAATTAGACATTTTTCATAAAAAGTCTTCAAAATGCTGAATCACTTATGTTAATGTGTTGTGAGGCTTGAATGAATTGATGCATGTTACATACTTTAAACGGGACCTAGTACAAACAAAGTAGGTGCTCAGTAAATGCTAATTAAAATGCTGTTCTTTCATTAAACTTTATGAATTTGCAGTCCTGGGGATTGGGCCCAAGGTCTCATCCATAGTAGACAAACACTATACCACTGAGTTAAACACCTAGCCTTCATAAAACTTTTTTTCTTACCTCAATAAAATATTTCCTACTTTTTTCTTTCCTCTCCTCTTGTGGTTTCTGATAAATTCAAGTTAACTACTTCTTCCTCCTTCGCTGAATATTATATAAGAGGGAAAAACCCCAGGAGAAATGTAAAAATCTTGTCTTTATTAAGAGTAGACCTCTGTCACCATTTATTGGAATTTAATTTTGAAACCCACAACACAAAGATGCATTGTAATGTCGAGTTTTAAGAGCTTGAACTGTGGTATTAGATGATTTGGATTTACATGCAGGCTTTTCATCTTACTGTGTTTGTGGAGTTTGACTTCTGTAAGTGTAATATTCTATAGAGATTAAAAATATAACTGCCCCTCCCTGCAAAAAAAAAAAATAGTACCTGCCTCATTGAGTTGCTTTCAGAATTGAAAGAGCCCATTTGATATGGTTTTCAAAGTTTTGCCTTCTGGTATCAACCTCTCCAGCCTTGTCTCACTGCATTCCCAAGTTGGGCCACAGATAGTTTCTAGATGCTCTGGGTAAAATCAGTCCAGGTGTGAGCATATGGGTGTAGGCTGACTTGGGCCAATCTGAGTCTTCTCCAGGATATTTTGAATATTCATTTAAAAAGTAATTGAAATTATAAGAAGATAAAAGTGGAAATTTTGGTGTGTGGAGGAAGTCCACTTCTGGTAAGAAAAAATAAGCCCGACCCACGAAGAAAAGCAAAGAGGAGAGAGTCAATCAGAAAGTGAAGGTGGTACCTATCTTTACCAGTTTGTGGTGGCTTGTGTTCTGCAGAAGTTTGGTCAGTCCATTTTTGTGATTGTTAACGTTATGAGCTCCACCTTGAAACAACTCAAATCCAAGGCCCCCAGTGAATTTTTTTTTCCATTCAGATCTTTGCACTAGGCTATTTTGTATAGAGAAAGTAGAGTGTTGTATGATGCTAGGCCTGAACAGTCAGACTTCTCTAGACCTGCAATCTTTGTTTCTATTATTTCAGACTCAAGGCCAATATGGGGTTACCCTTGGATTAGGATAAAGAATTCAGTTTCTTCAAATTTTAAAGGCTCACAATTATTGGACTTTGAGGCAACTAAAAGGGCCTTTATTTTCTTTGTTTTTAAGCCAGACACTGTATTTGTCTCTTTATTATAGGTCCTTATTGAAAGCTGCAACAAGTTGCCAAAACATGCTGTTTTCATGAAATCTCCTCCCTCTATCCAGGTGCTGGGGATTAAATCCAGAACCTTGTGCATGCTAAGAATATGCTTTACCATCAAACTATTTTACTAGCTCCTCCTATTAAAAAAAATCTTAGCATTGGTAAGGGAAACATTTATTTATTTTTGTTTTTTAGTTAAAGGTGGGCACAATATCTTTATTTTATTTTTATGTGGTGCTGAGGATCAAACCCTGGGCCTCACACGTGCTCGGCGAACGTTCTACTATTGAGCCACAGTCTCAGCCTTCCATCAGGGAAACATTTAACCACACATTTTAAAAAATCTATATCTCAAGGGTTATCAACTTATATTCTGAAAAAAGGGGATCCTCAGTTCCCTTCAAGCTGTGTCCCTCATCCTCATCCTCATCCTCATCTTTCAGTCAGACAGTTCTAGATTTTAGGCAGGCTGACCTCAGCTTCTAAGTTCCAGAAATGAGTGTCAGCAATGGAACCACAAGCAATGAAAGTCGATTCTGGCTTGTTTACAAAGAAAAGGGTTGCATTCAAAGGAGAGTGGGTGGCTTAAATAATTGAGTGATGGGTCAGAGACCAGGACCAGAATCTATGCAGGGGAGCCTGGGAGAGTGAATATTTGCTCTTTCCAGACTGCAATGGAAGTAGATTCTATGTTCTACTGAGATTCAGAAAGAGAAAAATTTTCCAAGTGTTTCAGATGTTTGGTGGCCAAAATATGACAAAAAAAATTAATACGCAGGGTGACTATGCTGATGGGGCACTTTCCTCCTTTTCCTTCTGTTCCTATTTATTCTTGCAACAGCATCCTGCTGTGGGGAATTTGTGTGTCTCTCTTCCTTGTGACCCGAAGAATCAGACCAGCTGGATTACATATATCACAGATGAATAAAGCATATTAGAGAAAAATAGAGTGAAATCTGTGAAACAAGATTTGGAGAATTTTGATTTAGTCAGAAATTAGTAATATTTCTACATATTTCTATTAATGTTAAAAAGCAAAAAAAATCAGAATTCTTTATGATAAAACTTTGAAGATGTAGCCAAACTATACTTAATAAAATTTTGTATTGCTCTATAAGTAATAAGCTTCTCAAATATTAGCTTTAAAATAGGGAATGTTTAATATATTTAAGTATAGACAACCCAGTGTAAGGAACAGCAATTCTTCTTCATTTGGATTTTAAATTTTAAACAACTGCTTCCATTTCCCTTAATTCAGAGACAAACATTTTCAATGCCTTTCATGGATTATTCGTTTTTTTTTACATCATTGTAGGAAGTATATAAAATATAACTATTTTCATTTTTTTAAAAGGCATTCCATACTGACTATCCAGTATAGAATGTAAGGATTTAGGTCCCTTTTACTTTCTCTCTCAGTCACATTTCCCCCGTCACCTTAGGACATTGTAACTTTTGAGACCAGGTAGCCATGGTTGATATTTTGACCATGGAAATGCTTATCCTCAGTTGAGCTATTTGTTATCCAGTGATTTCTTTTCCTTTCTTGCAGGATTCTTCTTTCCTCTGAAGCTAGTAATCATTTTTGATTTTCTAAGTTTCCTTTATACTTTAATTACTCCCAAGCTCTTAGCCATTTGTCTAAATCTTCTCTTAACATGTTCAGTTGTTTTAGGCAGTCTATCAATTGCATCATTTGGAAGAAATTTGCTGTGGAGACTTGAACCTGCTTTAATCCAGCATGGATTTCTCCCCAAGGTCTGTCTTCATTATCGTACTGTGGATCGCCTTTGTCTATCTTGCATGTGATCCCGGATTTTGTAATGGCGTTTTTTTTTTTTTTTCCATTTTCTGATTTAGGTTACTTTGGTGGCACACATGCCTCACTAATGTCCTGAAAATGGTACTTAGATGGAAAGTTTTTGGAAACATTCTATGACTAAATGTGTCTTTGTGCTGTGAGTTTAATTGATAGTTTAGCTAGGCATGGAGTTTTCGATTGGAAATAATTTTCCCTCGGACTTTTGAATGTTTTGCTTCACTGACACCTGGCTTCCAGTGTAGCTGTTGAATAAACTAAAGTCAGCACACTGTGCCCTATAGTCTGTTTTTGTTGGCTCATGACATAAAAATGGGTCTTACATTTGTCAGAGTTTTAAAAACAAACCAACCCCTCCTCCAAATGAAGAATATGCAACTGATTGTCTGCTCCAAGAAGCCTAAAAATACTTTTTATCTGACCCTTTTCAGAAAAAGTTGTTGGAGTGGTCCCCTGAAGTAGACTGAAGCTATTTTGATTTTTGAACTTCGTGTTTGATCTTCTTTCCCTCCCTTTTTGGGAGAGTATAGGATGTTCTTGTTGGTCTTCTAAAATGGCTCAGTGATATGTCTTTATACAATCATGTAATTCCAATTCTTCTGCTAAGCATTTCTTAGACCCTGCCAGTCTGAAAATTCAGATCCTTCTGGACTAGGCAATTTCCCTGAACTATTAATATGATAATTTTCTCTTCTCTTTTCTATATTTGCTTTTGAGGTTTCTACTGTTTGGATGTTCTTGGCTGATACTCTAATTTTCTTACCTCTTTTCTTTAAATTTTCAATTTCATTTCCTTCTACTGTTTTCAGATTTTCAAAAAATTTCCAACAGATATTAGTTATTCTTGAAAATATGATATTAGTTTGCTTTGTGTTACTATCATGAAATACCTGAGATAATTAACTTATAAATAGAAAAGGTTGATTTAGCCTTGTGGTCTTGTATATTCCATTCTAAGATTGAGTAGCCCCACTTCTTTGGACCTCTGATAAGTAGCACATCATAGCAGGAATCCATGGCAGAGCAAAGCAATCACTTCATAGGCCAGGAAGTGAAAGAGAAAGAGAAAAAGACCAGGGCCCCAGAGTCCCCTCCAAGGGAATGACCCAATGTCCTAAGGACCTCCCATTAAGCCACAGTACTTCCTTATAGCATCACCCTGGGACCAAGCCTTCTCTGGACTTTTGGGGGACCTTCAACATCCAAACCATAACAGTCTTCTTATGGCATTCTGTTCTTTTAAAGATGAATCCATCATCTCTATCTCTCTGAGCATATATAAGGCTTATATATTTCTTTCAAATTTTTTTTTCCCAGATAAGACCCTCCATGTATTTCCAGTTCTCTTTCTCCTACTTGTTTGCTTTGATCTCTGTCTTTAGAATGGAACCTCGGCTTGCCTGTTCATGCTTTAGCAGGAGGCCCTGCAGTCTGACAGAAAGCCTTAATGGGCCCAGGTGGAGACTGTGGGCCTGAAGTTCATGGTAGAGGGTACCTGGTTACAGTCCATTTTAGGGGGGAACACTGCTCACTAAATGTGATGATCTTATTTTATCTCTTGAGATAGTTAACTTCTCTAGAGAAAATTCTGTCAAAATCTTGTCTGTCACATATAACTAGAAAGAACAACAACAACAACAACAACAACAACAACAAAAAGACCAGGAGAAAGCAATGGTGTGTGCGGAATGAAGTAGAAATTCCTGAATTTCTCTGGCAGATGAAAGAAGAAGCAATTTAAAAAAAAGACTTAGAGAAGTGAACTTGAATATATGTAATATGCAGTACTTAGAAAAAAAAAATCTTGTCTGGAGAGTAGACTTGGTACTACTATTTTTCCAGGAACCAAGTGAGGGAAGAGGATTGTGGATTTCAGAAATCAACACACAAAAATTCTCTTCGCCTTGTTTTTAGTACGTTTCCTCCTGCACCTAACGTCTGCCACCTGGGGGACCCTCTGTGTTACCTTTTTGAAGGAACCAACCTGCAGTTCTCAAGTGAGACAAGGAGGGAAGCCACCAAGCTACTCAGAGGGGGGCAGGAATCTGGAGTTTAATTGCCTTCTAAGCATACTTCCTGCCCCATCCTCCTACTTGAGTCCCACTGTCACCTGCATTTCCAGTACTTCCTGATGCCAGTTTCTAAACTTTTTTAGGGGGCCTGCAGAGAAAATCGAGCTGTTTTTTCTGGTTCCCTACTGTCAGCACAGGATTCCCTTTTCTCAGTTCTTTGAAGTTCGAAAATCCCATCTGTTTTCCAGCTACCAAAATTTGTTTCTGTTGTTTCCTTTCCCATTCTCTTTCTCCTTTTAGATTTATGCCTTAAAAACACAAATTTATCATCATTTTAGGGGAGCTTGGGAGAAAGTGAAAGTAAATGTGTGTTTTCCATCTGCCATCACTCCATTTAAACAAATCTTAGCATTTTGCCATCTTGGCTTCAGATTTTTATCTCTTAGGACATAAAACAATTACGTAATCAGTTGTAGGTATCTTTTGATCCCTCTTCAACCTCATTTCTCTCTCTTTAAGTTCCACCAGGGTCACCACCCTCTTGAAGTCAGTTTGTATCCTCCCCTTTCATGGTGATCTACCTTTGTTTCATGCACATGTATCCATTAAATTGTGGACAATTGTTCCACATGTCTTAAACTTTACGTAAAGTGGTCCCAAAGTTCATGGTAGGGGTATCTGGCTGTCGTCCATCTTAGTGGGGAACACTGCCCACCACTTTAGTTAAGAAGTGCTGCCTTCTGCAACATCAAATATCTGAGATATCTGCACAGTGATAGATAAAACTTTTTCCCTCATTTTTACTTCTTAAGGATTTTGCATTGGATAAATGCTGCCAGGATATTTTCCTGTGCTTCTACTAATGTATATTCCACACCAACCAGAAACATGGCTGGGTGGCCAGCTCTTTGGAAGAGTCTCAGTTTGACTTATGCATCCTGGCGTGATCACATCTCCAAGACACGGCGCAGTCTGGCTACTGTGACAGCAGAGGCTGTGTACAACCTTTATTAATGCAATCAGCTCCTCGCCATTGCTATGGGGGAAGCTGCCATTCCTCCACATCTTCTCAGTACTTGGAAGAGTAATAAAATGTTCTTCAAATATTAAGTGATCACATGGGTTGAATTACCTATGTGGCACATGGCAGAAAATATAGCCTTAGAACTCTGTCTTTTCAGGTGTTACACAGAATAAAGCAGGAGGTCATATTGAGTTTGGGCATACCTGAATTTTATTTGCTTTGACCTTTTTCAGACTTTTAATTTCCTAAAATTCCCTTTGATCATGACTATTTATGAAACATCATAAACACTATTTATGATGTTTTCCTTAAAAAAACCCACAAAGTTCAAGGTGTGATAATTCTAGGATTTTGGTACGTAATGTAGGGGAAGTGGAAATTGAGCTTAAGACAGATGGCGATGCTGGTTCTAGGAGTTCTACTCTCATTTTCTCTCAACTTTTGGATTCGGGTGCCAAGGTTCTTGTTAATCAGTGAAACATGGCTGGGAGGCCAGCTCTTTGGAAGAAGCTCAGTTTGACTTATGTTGCCTGGCATGATCACATCTCCAAGAGATGGCACAATCTGGCTACTGTAATAGCAGAGGCTGTGTATGACCTTTATTAAAGCAATCAGCTCCTCGCCATTGCTATGGGGGAACTGTCTTTCCTCATAGAGATTTTCCTTCATGTTAATACATCTTAGGCAGGGCTCTACCAGCAGAATGTTGCAGAAAGTTTTGACATGGCTCAGCCCTTTCCTGCTAACAGAAATATAGTCAAAGGCCTCTGGGTATTCTGCTAATTTGTTTTTGCTTTTCCACAACACACTGAAACATATCTTTCAAATTCAATATATACTTGAAAACATCCAAAAAAGTGAAATATAGGAAAGCTGAACAACAGACAAAACTTATAAGAGAATCTCAGTTATAAAGATCAAAAATATTTTAAGCATCCTAATTGCATCTTGCTTTCTATATTTGATTTCCAGCATTATGTTTCTAGTAGGAGTTAGATGTTCTTTTTGTTATTTTCTTTTGTAACTGAACTCATGGTTGGTTTATGTCCAGCAAGAATTCAATTCAGGTTAATTATTTTTCTATGATCGTCATGCCTGATGTGTTTCCTCTTGGTCTCACCAAATTAAGCATATAAGACCTATGTATTTCATTACTAGGTTTAGCCGTATAAGATTTCTTGTTTGTCCTTATTTATAAAATAGTAGGTAAAAGTGTGAAAAAAATGA
The DNA here is from genome assembly GCF_045843805.1 of Urocitellus parryii. NCBI lineage: Eukaryota > Metazoa > Chordata > Mammalia > Rodentia > Sciuridae > Urocitellus > Urocitellus parryii. Next base: position 150,529,119 of record NC_135534.1, read on the forward strand.
TACTTGCATAAATAGTGCTCTGCACACAAATATAGTGAGGCTGCTGAAGTGGAACCACTGGCTGGGAGGACATGAATGTCCAAGTTTGATAATATCTTATGGTTACACGTACAAATTTGTGAGTTGTTTGAAAACTGAATGCAAAAATGTTGACTCCAGTTGGACCTCTACTATTTTGTCCTTAGGTTCCCTTTTGATTGTCTTGAGCCTTGAGCCTTTCCTTCTCAATCACTGATAGAGCACTCTTACTCATTATGTTTCCATGAGAGAATTTATTCTTATCTGTGCTATTGCAGATGTTGTGTACATAGAAGCCCATTTGATCTATCACCTCACCAATGTCTTGGGAATAACAGAAAAATCTGAAGACCTTCATAAATAAGCATGTGAGATCATCGGAGCATATTGCATCCCAAAGACTTGGGACAGGCTGATGATGTGATATTAATTTTCCTTGACTCTTGGCTGGGGGGTATCAAGCATAGGAAACCTGAAAGGTGAACCATGGAGGGTCCTAAATACTCACAGTAGCACAAATGGATTACATTTTAAGTTTCTATAGGTACAGTAAGACATTTGTCAATAATCGGACAGTAAAAAAGATTGCTGTTTGAGAGCTAAACATTTAAAAAACTAGCATGTAATTAATTTTCTCTATAAGAAAGAGGATGCTTCCCATGTTTATAAAACCAGATAGAAAACACACTGAACTGTTAACGCATTAAAAGAAATTCTATGTCCGTCAGAAGGGGTGTTGATCAGCAAAGGAAGCCTACTATGAGAAGGGTGCCGGAGTGAAAATGGCTAAACCATATAGAAGAGAAGAAGAGTGTGCACCTGCCTAAGGATTTGAAGCCTGATACATTGATCTTCCTGTTGTAGAGATAATACACATTAAGTGATTTTAGCCAGTTGCTATTAAAAATCCAACTCATGAAATGAGCTGTACTTGTTTTGATTTTATATTCAAGTTTCTTTCTTATTACAACTTGGTTTCCTGCTTAGTTATTTTTACCAGAGAAAGAGAATGTTCAGACCAGTGATCTGAGTGTATGGGCCCCTTGGCATTTTATTTCACTGTCAATGAATAAATTGACATACTGGATTCTTATATTATGCTTAGAATTCAATCAATATGAGTTCGTTTCTGAACCATGGATTCTAGAAAATTCATCAAGTCTATCCCACTCTGTGAGGTCAGTTATGAAACAGTCAGCTGCTGATATCCCTCCCTGCCTCAGATCATGGCCTTAGTTGAGCAAGTGCACCTGTTGACCACAAGACCTCAAGCCTCAGGGAGGAAAATGTAGCGAGGGAAATAATGAGGTATTATAAAAATCTGGGTTTTAGCTTTTTCCTCCACTGGCGCAAGATGTGCCATTTATACCTAATCTCATCTCCTGACCTCCACTCTTCACTTTTCTTCCTCGAGTTCCCTACTCCCATCTTGGTTACTTTAGTCACTGTTTATATGCAACGGGTCCTCAAAATCCTGTCTGCTCCTCCATCCAGTGGTTAGTATAGTCACCAATTTCCATAGCAGGACCCCTATTCAAAGGCACATGTCAACATTTTCCATTTCCCTGTTATAGGAATCAGGACAGTGTGAATCAAGGAATCCTCTGATTCCTTTTCTAAGGTAGGCTGTGAAAATACTGGCACAGGGTGAAGCTCTTCCATTGAGGCACTATATCTGGTGTGAAAAGAAAGAAAGTGAGAGGCAGGGAGAGTCCCTGGGTGGTCTGAGGCAGTGGCTGCTCCACTCCAGCCATCCTTTTGGGAAAACCCTGGTATGTTGAATCAAACCAGTAAGGATTTTTTTTTTTAAAGACAAATGGTTGTCTACTGATTTCTTCCTAGCCTGATTCCAGTACCATTTACTATTAACATCCTAACCAAAACCAGACCAAAGGGGGAAAAAAAAGAAAGAAAGGAAAAGAAGTTGCAGGATGATAAAAACAATCATACATCAGAAAATACAACCTTCCCCAAATAACAAAAGAATATAAATCACATGTCAAAAATATGCCAAGCATTAAAAGTGGCAATTTTTTTCTCAAATGTTTTCAATGTTCAACCTTTATAAGCTCTCTATATGTCAGTTCGTGGTATTTATGGTTAGATTGTAAAAGTGAAAAATCTCATATTGAGGGCCCCATCCCAACATGGGTATTATGACCAGGGGATGAATCTCATGTAGGTGCAGTGCCAGTTCTGGTGCAAATTGCTGACCACTGGGTTTGGAGGCTGTGATTTCATACCCACATTATATTCAGGCACCCCAGTCTTTCCTGGCAAATTTCCAGAATTTTTAGCAATAAAACAAAAGCTTGTGAGGCTTGGCTTACAAGTAATCAAAAGAGCAAAACTGCACAGAGATTGATCTTACAAATTCTTTTTCTTAAAAATATGTGCTGAGAGGGACGGTGAAGTCTTCCAAGCTTGAGTTTCTTGGAATACTTGAGAGCAGCTGCCTCTTCTCAGAAGGTCACCTAAACGCAGTCATTTACTTGTGTCTCAAACTGTCCCCCTAGGAGGTGTGAGCTGCTGGGTGGAGAAGGCAGCTTGGAACTTAGAGTTTCAGATTTCAGGAGATGGGCTTCAGGGAGAGTGCATTACCTCCTAGCCAATAGTGCTCCTTCTTAAGAATTGTGTTCTCCTGACTGACTACATTCACATGTGTGGGTCCCTGGGACCACATCTGTATAAATGACTCTCCTTCCATAACAGAGAACTGTTATGGTTTTGTTATGTGGGGTCCCCCAAAGGCTCATGTGTGAGACAATGTAAGAATATTCATTGGTAAAATGATTAGAATGTGAGGTGTAGCCTAATAGAGAATTAATCCACTCGTATGGATTAGCTGGGTGGTAACTGTAGTGAGATAGGGTGTGGCTGGTGGAGGAAGGTTACTGGGTGCATGACTTTGGGGTTTATATTTTATCCCTGCAGAGCAAAGCTCTCTCTTGTTTATTGCTGTGTCCTGAGCTGCTTTCCTAGGTCATGGTCATGCCCCTCCTCCATGATGTTCTGCCTCACCTCAGGCTGAGGTGGAGCTATGGAATTGGCTGACCATAGACTGAACCTTTCCTCCTCGGTTGCTCTTGTCAGGTCTTTCAGTCACAGAAACAAAAAGTTGACTACAACAAGGACTAATTAATCCAGATCTGTTTCCTAGTAATGGGGAAATTTGAACTTAGTGAACAAAACTCAGAAGTACTGGCCCAAACCTACCTCATGGATGAGAAAGAATGAAGCTTGTGTTCAAAGGAAGACAAGAATCAAGAAGCTGTCAGAAAAGGGGTGAGACAGGGAAGCGCAGGGGTTTTCTTAAGAATTTTCCAGTTGCTAGCTTTTGTCTTAAGATTGGTTATGTTTTTGCCTTTGGGTTTAATGAGACACCTCTGTATATTCTTATAGCTAAATCCTCCTTTTGTTTTAATGCAGAATTGGTTACTTTGTAACTCAAAGTCTTAATTAAAAGTAAAGAATAAAAAAATATGACACTATCAATGTTTCCACTTTTCTCATTAAGGGCCATTTTAATCCAGGTGGATGTTTCTAAGTAATCCATCCGGATCTCCAATTTTATATAGTTTTTGTTCCACCCATAAATCTTCACGGTGGTAATAACACGTCTCCAGAATAAATGAAATCCCCAATAAGGATTTCAAATGAATAAATCCTCAAATTGAGGGATGAATATAGCAATAAATGGTCATATTTTCTTGAGTAAAAGAAACTTTAACAATTTTAACTTTAGGAATTCGGGGTATATCTTGAAAGCACAATGTTCTTTCAATCTTTTTCTTGGAGAAGCTGTTAATAATATGACAGAGCATCTGGTACATGATGACATATCAGAATCAAGGAAATGCTACATGTTAATATAACACACTTCATGTCTATCTCTAAACTACTTAGTATTCCCAGATTCTTGGATTGTAAGAAATGGCTGACTGACTTTGAGGATTCCTGTCAAAATGATTGTACTTGGGCTGGGGATGTGCCTCAAGCAGTAGCGCGCTTGCCTGGCATGCACGGGGCGCTGGGTTCGATCCTCAGCACCACATAAAAATAAAATAAAGATGTTGTGTGCACCGAAAACTAAAAAATAAATATTAAAAAAAAATCTCTCTTTCTTTAAAAAAAAATGATTGTGCTTGTGGAATGGTTGGTTTTATTTCTCCAAGATATCTTATTTTACCTGGGCAAAGTTTCCTTGTATTATTTTCTTTTCACACAATGAAGGCAATAAAAGTGGGCACACCTGAATTGTAAAGCCAAACCCATCATAGAGCCATGGCCACTGGGAGAGAGAGCTGGTGGCCTTCCTGGAACTCCTTCAGGGTCTCCTACTTAGTGAGTCCCTTTTCACATAAGAGCCCTATGTTTTCATTTTTGCCTGGCATGTGGATGGCAAAACAAGAAAAAAAAACTTTAAAATTTTCACTGTGCCACTTTCTTCAAAATTAAAAAAAATAAAGAAAACCTCAAATATGAAATTGTTTAGCAACAACAACAGTAATTCCTTGAAATCTGAATGCTTTGGACCTTAAATAGATGCCACTTATCTTTCATTACGTAGAATTGCCTGTTAGAATAGTTTGCAATTTAAATACATAAAACCACTAGAACAAGTAATAGGAAAATCAATCTTTATTCTTTCAGATTAAATAAACCTGCTCATGAAAACTATCTTACATGGATACCAAAATGTATTTAGAGTTTGTGTTCAGGAGTCATTAGAAAAACAGCAGATAAATCCTTTAAAGTAGGTGATTCTTGTCTTTTCCTTGGTAGAAAAGCTGGTTCTCAGGTACCAAGAAATTTTTGAGTCTGAGTCCACACTGCATTCCAGAGTGTTACAGGGGAAAAGGATGAGTTTTGGAAATGGAGGGGCTTTTTAGGAAGACTAGTTTCAGCACTGACTGTTCTGATGTGACCTTTCTGAACTCCCACATTTCTCATGAGGAATGATATTAATACTACTTATTATTCAGGGTGATCATATCATATTAGAGAAAGTATGTAATACAATCAGCCTGGGCACTGATCTGTGCATTGGCTGGCACTTAATAGGCAGCTTCTGTCAACTTCATTGTTGTTATTGACAACTTATCACCTGCCAGAGAACTCCCTTGGACCATTCTGTATAAGGTTGGTCTTCTCTAACCACTCCTTCCTTGCATACTTAGTAGAGGATATTGTGGTTTAGATATGAGGTGTCCCCCAAAAGCTCAATTGTGAGACCATGCAAGAAAGCTTAGATGTGAAAAGACTGGGTTATGAGAGCCTTAACCTAATTTGTGCATTAAAACTCTGATAGGAATTAACTGGGTGGTAACTGTAGGCAGAAAGGTGTAGCTGAAGGAGGTGGGTCATTGTAGGTATGCCTTTGGGGTATATATTTTGTCTGTGGTGAGGGAAGTCCCTTGCTATTTCCTGATTCCAGGTCCTGAGCTACTTTCCTTGTCTTTACCTTTCCACCATGATGTGGAACAATCATTTGTCTCATTTATGAACTGAGACGTCTGAAAACCCTTAGCCCCCAAATAAACCTTTGCTCCTCTAAGATTGTTCTTGTTAGGTCTTTTGGTCACAGCAATGAAAAAGTTGTTTAAAACAGAGGAGTGAAAAGTGCGGCTTTAGTTCTTAGTTGCCAACCACACAATCTGTCATAAGTTTAAGCAGAAATGAATTTACTCAAGAATATTAGAAAGCACAGGAGTTTCCTGGAAGTCTGAAAGAACAGCATCTTGGCTGAGCTTGCCTTTCAGATCCACATTACAGAACTGACCTGGAGAGGATGTTGTGGCCACCTCCAACCTGAGTCAGGATTGTCTGATGTCTTCAGGGAATTTTTGTCATTTCCTTACCCTACAACCACTATGTTTCTGCTATGATCAAGAAGTTTCAAGGACTACCGAAAGCTCGAGCATAAGTAAAATAGTCGTACCATCTTCCACGCTTATGTCATGTGTCTCTTCAGAATCATCTGGGTGTGTCTGAGGGGTGCCACCTAAATCACAAGTCTGTTCTCTAAATAGCAAAGAGGGTAAGGAATTGGGGTTTTTGTTTGCTGGTTTGATTCCTTGTTAAGAAGGTGAGATTCAAAATGTAGGGAATTATCAAAAGATTTCAGTAGCTACAAGTGACAGTGCTTAGGTATGTTAGAAGCATCTGTTGTCCTGTGTCATCAAGTTGTCATAGCATGAAGGCAATCCTTGTCATCAAAAGGATGATCCCAAATTGTCAAGATTTCCAGCATCTATTTTCGTCATGTGGCTGACCTGGTTACCAAGAGACAAATTGAAAATAAACTCATATTTTGCACATTTTGTGATATATATAGGTCTGTTCATGTTATTGCATGATTTTCTCATAAAATCCTGGAAGGTGGTCATTATTAGTTACATTTACCTAAAGGAAATTGACAATCAAAGAAAATGTGTTTTACCAAAGGTCTTCTAGCCAGTAATTGCCATATCTAAGGATACAATAAAGACTATCCAAATTGGTTGTTTTTGACTTAATACCCACAAATGATTAAGAAAGCACTTTTTGAGGCAGTTGTGAGTTCAGACTAAGCTCTGCCATTTATTAGTTTGCCACTTAAACTCCTTGAGCTCAAGTTTTCTCATCTGTGATGTGAAAATGATGGACATATCCACCTTGTAAGGTTATTGTGATGATTAAATAAGATAACAAACACATCAGCTAGTACAGTATCACAGTAGGCAGTCAATGAATCATCTGGTATCATTACTGTCATCAGAACAATCATTTGTATTATACCACATCACCTCAGAGAATCCGGGACACACATTTCTCATACTCTCATGAATACGTGTTCCAAATAGCCCTAGACAACAGAAGAATTATTCATAGAGTGCCCAGGCAGATAGGAATTTGGTTCTGTTTACTGACCCTGAAGAACCAGGTCAACTGCCATTTTAAACATATGAGCAATTTTCTTTCTCTAGAGTAGAGACTTTATTCACATTTGTGCAGATTCACTTTGTTCTGGTAAAGACCACCCAGTGACTCCTTCGAGGCATTTAGATATCTGGCAAAAACTCCACTCCACTTTTGTGTTTTCCCACAAATTTGCAAGTTGCCTTAGGAGCCTTCAGAAGTGCTGGTAGCTGAGTAAAGTCTACCTAAGTCTGAGTCCAGGGAAGGGCAGCAGAAGCTCTGAGAGGAGACCACCTACAGGAGGGAGGAGTGTGAATGAGTTAACCCCAAACAGCACAGGGCAATTTATGTTGGTGCATAAATTACTTCAGGATGTAATCCTTGGCTGATGATGGGAACTCTGATTTAGAATGTGGTCTACCTGGGGTGCGGCTGGTGGGCTTGGGGGTATGGGTGAACTGAAAGAGCTAAGAATGTAGCAATTGGAAGTCAGATTGAGTTTGGGAGAGGGCATCCATGGTTTACCTGACAGTGAAATTCAAGGCATGGCTTGTATCAGCTTTGGAACTTTTTTAGTTTGGATGGTTAATGTAACCTCTAGTAACAACAGCTACCGAGGCAGGAAACAGGCATTCCTTCTGATTCCCGGATTTTTCTAGGACCTATTCTAATGAACAAAGCTTTCATTTTCCAGTGACGTCTTCTTGATTTGGTAATTCTGTCAACTTTAGCACAGAAAAAAATATATAAATTTATTTATTTTTGCCAGTATGTGCAAGTGGGGATTTGGTGACATTTCAATTTGTATATGAAAGACAATGTAACCTTATGGTATAAACCCAAACTGATAAAGTATGGGTTACATATATAAATAACTATTGAGAATGTGTTATGGAAACAATCAAGTGCTATTGAAGGTCCTGGTTTGCCCATCACCAAGGAAAAGCCACAGGCTAACAGACACCAAATGGTTAGAATGTGGCTTTCTGCATGTACAACACATATAGTTGGATTTTTTGAATTCAAGAAGTGGCTCAAATGTCTTTTTTTTTTGTGTGTGTGGGGTACCCGGGATTGAACTCAGGACCCCAGCCCTATTTTGCATTTTATTTGGAGACAGGGTCTCACTGAGTTGCTTAGCGCCTCACTTTTGCTGAGGCTGGCTTTGAACTGGTGATCCACCTGCTTCAGCCCCCTGAGACACTGGGATTATAGGCCTGTGCCACTATCCCTGGCCCAAATGTCTTTTTAAAGTTCAGCTGGCCAAAGTGAAGGCTCCAAGTGGGAAAGAACCACATAACCTAATCTCTCTATATTCCTAGAGGAGCTCACAGCTTGAGTGGTCTAGAGCAAAGATCATAAACTATAGTCATTTGGAATCAGATTCCAGCTAACCTTTCTGAGCCCCAGTTTCTCTTCTGTAAAATGGGGATAAACATATCTAATTACAGAGCTACTATGGCCCTGGTGTTACATAACATGGGAAGGGGCTCTAGCATGATCAACACATGTTGATTTCTTTCATCAGTTTCCCCTTCTCTGTGTTCAACAATTGTGAAAGGAAGAGTTGGGGACCAGCAGCCAATGTTCTTTCTTCATTTATTGGCATGCCTAATCTTTTCTGTTGATGATTTGCTAGTTCTCCCCTAAAAACAAAACAACGAAAACTATCCCTTTGGGGGCTTCATGGTTTGAAACTAGCTAGTGGAATTTTGTTGATTTGGATGGGTTATTTTGGTTGGTAATAGGAATAGGCTAATGATGTTACGGTCTCCATTTCCACGCTGGTGGTTTGCTTCCGATAAAACAAAAATCTATTTCAGGCCATTGTCTGCCTTTTTCATTCTTGGCAACTGTGAGCCTGGGGTATGAGAGTCAGCAGGCGAGGGCATTTTGGTGACCCTGCTGCAGGCAATGAAATTGATTTATCTTGAAGAGGAGGCCTCAGGAGGGATGAGGCTGAATAGTGAGGCCAGTCATGAGGCAGCCTGCCACGACTAAGGGGCAAACTGATTCAGGACAGACCCTCTAGTCTGCCATGTTATGTCAATTCAGAAGGAAGGTATTTTTCAGCTCCTTTTTATAAGGAAAACAAAATGAAGCAGAGAGTGTGTAAGTAATCTATTGAAGAAAGTCAGGAGCAGAAATGGATATAATTCCATGGCTTTGGATTCCGAGAGCTTATCCACTAGGCAAAAGCCCAAGGCCACGCCTTCCTGTTTTACATTAAGGCAGACACTTTCATTGCTAAATTGGTCTTGGTTCTTTAGACTTGCACAAAAATTAATAAAGGTCTCTTTTCCTAATTGCACAATCAAAATAAATTATGTCCACAAATTAGAAGGCAAGGAAATTGCATGTGCATTTTGGGTGCCCTGATAATGTCCTGCAGTAAATTGTTTTCATATAAATTGCATGCTTAATTAATCGCTTTAAAAAATGCCCATGTATTTCCCTGAAAATACATCTCTGCCTGCAATTCATAAAATGCAAAGACAAATTAAATTGCCGATCCCTATATAAAAGTGTCTCCCTTGGTGCATCCTGGCTGCGCTTAGTCATTCTGCCCTCTTTTCAGAGAGTGCAATAAACTCAAGGAACCTCTTCCTTTCTGAGTTGCCCCTGGGTGTCTGATTCAACAGATTTGAGGTCTCTCCTAAATTACACCCAGACAAGGCAATAAAGCTACTCTGCGCCACAACTAGTAGTGTGGAAATCTGCCTGGCTTAGGTGACTTTTGAGACCTCTCTCAGGCTGAAACTCAGCTTAAGGCAGTGAGTTTTGGCCACACTAAAATATAAATAAAATACACCCCCAAATTCAAAATTAAAAACTCCCTCCAAAAAGCTCATACATTGTTTTGTTTTGATTAAAATAAAGAAAACTATTCAAAATTGCTTCCATGATTCCAATACCCAGCTATAATCACAGATAATCAAGTCCTTTTTGAACAGAATATTAATGTTAGAAAAATTAAAATGATCATTGGCCCATTTAGATGATTTGTTTAGAAAGTTATTTTATTTTTAGGGATGAGTTTGAGTTTGCACAATTTTCATTAGTTAGAGAATTTGTCTTCTATTTCAAGCTCCCACATACAGTATGCCTCAGTAGGCAAAAATTAATGTTTAAAACAACCCTGGTGTGGCTTGCCTGCTGCAAACCCTTCTGCTCTGATTTCTAGAACTATGTGAACAGAAATTAAAGGGAATGTTTTGCTAGAAAGTAGAATTTATCAATAAGAATTTAATGCCTTAAAGTTTTGTTTATAAAAAGATTTCAACAAATGTTCTCTGTACAGAAACTCTCCTTCAGACTTCCCTTTCAATACTGGGGTTGGGTGAAGTCACCCTGAGACTCCTCTCACTTAGCCAGTGTTATCTGAGTGAGAGGGGACCCAGTGGAGCCAAGCTCCCCAGCTAGTCCAGCTGGGCTTTAGCTGATAATCCTTGCAACTGGACCCGGAGGCCTTGCCTTTTGCAAGCAAAGAAAACAAGTCAAAAGGAACTAAGTTGGCCTAATTTGTGGTGTGTTTGGGCTGAGGTGCCTATTCAGTCCTATGGAGGCCAGAGTGGACTTTTGGTTAGGCTAAATTATAACGAAAGAGTCAAACTGAGGATTAATCCCACAGAAGTTATTTTGCATTTTATGAATTGACACCCCAAAACAAAAAAAAAAAAAGAAAGAAAGAAAAGAAAACAAAGCTGAAGGCCTTCCACTTCCACTGAAGTGTTTTTGCAGACATTGTGAACTTGACCCTACTTCTGGCCTCTGTACCAATTCAGGGTGTATCATGGGAAACTCAGCTCTTCCCTCAAAAGGTCGAATCTGAGCTGTTGCTTGGAACTAAGAAACTGCCTTTCTCCCACCACATCTATGATTGTACTGAGAATTTTCAAGCTGACTCAAGCAGCTTTGGATGTAGAGGTCCTCTCAGATTACACAAAAGCTTGAAAAAGAGTTATCTTTAAGCAGATTCCAAGGCCCCTAAAAATGTACTAAAATTAGGGGGAAAAAATGACCATCGGAAAATACTGAGACCAGATAACAAGTAATTCTAATTCCTTCTAATTAGCTAATAACAGAAAAAATTTTAAAAACCACACTGACCAATGTTTTAATAAATCATGCTACCATAAAATGTTAAAGAGTATAAATATTTATTTGAGATATGTGCACGTGGTATTTGCCTGAATATGAGTATACATACACACATGCCCAAATATAATTGTGATTGTTGATAAACTTATGAATTTAGCAAAGTTAGTATTTGGTATTTTTCTAAGTCATTTTATTCATTGACATTCCTTAGGTTTGGTAAATTCCCTCCTCCCCTATTTCCTTCTCTAGACATCATTTCCCATTTAGGCTTGCCTTTTGTCTGCTGATGGTAAGAATGTTGTAGATATCAGCATTGAATGCAAATGTGCTCTTCTTTAGACACTTAAAAAATCTGTGAGCATATCTACAGATCCATGTAAAACATCCTGCACAGAACCACACTAGTGCCTGTATAAATCCAGTGATTTCCAACTAGATGATGTGGAGCCTTTTTTCTGTCTGGACCCTCAAATAAGGGTAAAATGATGAAATTTCCTTTGAGAGGAGAGGCAAGCATATTTCCACCCTTCGCTTCATAAAGTGTCTCCTTGCTATAATTTGGATCTTGAGGGTCCCTCAAAGGTTCATGTGTAAACGGCTAGGTCTTCAGAATGGCACTATTGGGAGGTAGTGGAAGCTTTGAGAGGTAGGACTGAGGGAGGTCTTCAGGTCATTAGGGTGTACCCTAAGGCAATAGTGGAACCCTGACCCCTTTCTCGCTCTTTTGCTTCCTGGGTATGAGATGGGCAGACTTCCTCCACCATGCACTCCTGCCAGAAGGTGCTGCCTCACTACCAGCCCCAAAGCAAAGGGTCAACCATCACTGCTGACCTCTAAAATGGAACCAAAATTACTCTTTTATTTTCCTAAGTTGATTGTCTCAGGAACTTGTTATAGTAGTGTAAAGCTAACACACTCCTTGAAAACATAACAGGTTTGATAAGGAGTCTGATTTTTTTTCTCCCTTTTTTCAGAGCCCAGGGGCACTCTCCTACAGAACAACATCCCCAGCTCTTTTTATTTCTTATTTTGAGACAGGGTCTTGATAAATTGCCAAAGCTGAACTCAAATCTGGGATCCTCCTGTCTCAGGCTCCGAAGTATCAGGGATTACTGGTGTCTGACCTTTTGCTATTATAATGAAAGACCTGGTCCTTTTGATCCTTGGAACTGTAAACACATACCTTCTAAGTTACTCCCTATCAAACAAGGTACACAGGAGACAAAGTACATCTGTTTATTTCTCAAGGAGATAAAATTTCATTGTTTTCTCTTTCATTTCACTGGGTAAATTTTTGTGAGAATCTATTCTTGATAGTCAATTTTGTACTATTTTACATATATGTAAATCTGATGTCTACTCTTTAATGATAATGCCCATTTTTTATATTGGTATGCAGAAGGCTTCTTTTGGCAGGATCATTTTATTTCCCAGCTGCCTATAGAAGTATAGCTATCCCTACAGGCTCCTGGCAACTTCTTTAGTAAAGAGACATTTGGGTGTAGAATGATTACTACTACTACATGCATTTAGATGGTCATATAGGGAGATACATCCCTGTCGTTACCAGTGACTGCTGGCTGGTGCTTATGTTTTGGAAAGAATGAAGATACCTAGGATTGGCATGGTGTCTAAAGAGAACCGATGCCTTGGAAAGTCAAGATTTGATACTTTTGGTGCCTATAGGCACTCAGGAAGTATTTGTTGAATGAATTAATGTCTAGTAAGTCCAAAGTTAGTTGGCTAGAAGTGTGATTTTTACAAGGTATTTAGGAACCTCTTGGGAAAGGGGTGTGGGTTTGATGAGTTTGGTTTTGTTGTTACCAGGCCTTGCTTCTCAGAAGGTAAACACACTGCTATTCAAATCTATGCCTTTCTGGCCTAATCTCAGGAATTTGTTTCTGGTGCTATGGAATTAAAGGGATGTGGATAAAATGTGAAAGAACTCTTCTTACATTAAAAACTCTGAAAAGCCATACTACTTTCCAGCTCCTCTGAGAGGGTCTGACATAGCAGAGGGGTGAGTGTCACTGTTCCCTCTTCATCATAGACCATAGTTTGGCAAGTGAGAGCTCCAGGGTGGTGATAGTGGTGCCTGGGTTGACTGGTTTGTGAGCATTTGCAAAAACTTTCCATGGGAATGAATAGGGGACCATTTCATGGCGAGTATTGGACCCTTTATTAGCGACAGAATGCAAGAGTTTGTTACTTGAGTTGTCACTGTCATTGTTACTGTTAACAATACTCTCAGATATAAAAGGTCTGTGTAAATTTATGTTTTGAAAGCAAATATTACATTTATTCTCTTATTCCATTAGAAGACTTGAGCATGTGAACTCAGATTCCCTCATATCTATTTAAAACAGTAATAACAGGGTAAAAATTTAGGTTTCCTCAATTCCAAACCAGTCATCAGTGCAATAGGGCAGTCTGCCTGGTGCTGATGAAAAATAATATTCTGTATGCATTTTTTTCTTAGACTTTATAATTTTACTTCTTTTAAACAAAGACAAAGGAATATGATATCACCATCATTCTCGGTTGCTTCTAAACCAAGATTTCAAGGGGGGCTAGTTCATGGCTTTTATGTCGATTTCTTCTGCTCTTCTTACTCCCCACTTGCATTCTTTGTTAAAGTCTTTAACTCCTCCTCCAGACACCATAAGAAACTGAGCTCTAAGCATCTGTTTTCTGTCATCCCAGCTGACAGTATATTTTCAGAACTCTGGAATTTCTGCCATTGCTTAATCTTATATCCGGGAGCAGAATCTATGAGGTTAGAGCAGGAAGCAAAGTCTGTAAACTCTCTGGGATCCTGTCCTAAATTTTGCCTTTTGGAGGATCTAGGGTGGAAGGAGCTGACAAGCTTCAGTCTGTCAGACTATGTGCCAGGCTCCCTGAGACTTCCTAAGTGAAATGGAGCAATGGTTTCTCAGGCCTCTGAAGGTAGTTGTGAGTAGGGAGCTGGGCAGATTTGCCTGTTTTTGAGTAAGTCCAAGTTTCGGAACAGGATGTAGAAAATCAGAACCAAACAATAGTGGAAATTCAGGAAGCATGCACAAGTATAAAATTAATGGCGGGATTTTTAGTGGCTCAGTTGTGTAAGTCAGTTTTCTATAGCCTGTAAATTATTGCTTAGAGAATATGGAAGAGAAGAAGGCAAATTATTATCAGACAGGCATATAGTTCTTCAGACATGTAATCAATTTAAATTGGATTTTCTGCACAATATATAGTGCTGTCCTTCATCCTCCCAGAGGGTGTTTCTTTCTGGAAGTTAAGGTGGGGTTTAGGGCGAAAAATATAGGCTCCAGCACCAGAAGATGCAGGTTTTGTCATAACTATGACATGTCTTGAGCAAAACATTAATCTCCTGTGGTCTTGATCTTCTGATCCACAAGATGGGAATGAAAACCATCATATTATCTGTCTTCCATAATTGCCATGAGGATCAAAAGAAGTCTCCAATGAAATAGATAAATGACAGCAAAAAAGCCTATCTGGCAACTATTGTTTCATTATTGTTGGGAAGTCCCAGAGGCCCCAGCACATCGTCTGACAGATTGAAATTTGACAGCTGCCCTTCTTCTTCTGAAAGGCAAAATTTAGGACAAGATCCCAGAGAGTTTACGGACTTCACTTTTTGTTCTGCTCTCAGAGATCCTATTTCTGGATACAAGATTAAGCAATAGGAGAAAAGCAATGTACTCCTCTCAGGTTGGGTGTGACATGTGGGGTCCATGGTGGAGTCCAGATTGTCTCTAGATGCCAGCAGTACACTTCCTTGCCCAAGTGAAGCAGTTCTCCTCACTTGTGCTATCAGCTGCCTCTTGGTTACAGGCCTCTGGATAATTGAGGAAGACTTTTGTGGCATGTGTCAAGTTGTCATTGAGTAAATTGCCCATGAGGCTGCTTAATGTCTAATTCTCAGAGCCCTTTTCTTCATCTGCAAAATGGGAATAATAATAATAGCCATTTGATAGGCTCATTGTGAACGTTAATTGGACGTCTGGCCTATAGTTATGTTCAACAACTATTAATTTCAGTCTTAACTTTTTTTTTCCTGGACTTTAAACTTTTGCTTCCCTTGATGCAGGTTCTGCTTTATTTTCCATTAGTTAATTAGTGTTGTGCAACTCATTATGTCTTAGAGCAGTTCAAAGCTAGATTATAGGTGAGTTGCTGTAAATATACTTAACCTAATTTTTCTATCATGGTGATCTCTTCTCCCCACACTCACTCTCTGTTCCACATCTTGTTTGCTTTTAATCCTCATGTGAAAGGCTCAATTTTATATGACAAGGATATTTTCCTTTGGAAGTCAATGGGACCTAGGATATGCAAGCATTAAAAGAAAAATACCAAAATGAAGGAAAGAAAGGGAAGGGAAGGAAGGAAGATTGATGGATTGGTAGTGTCTTTGCCGTGCTCTGTGATCCTGCAGGCTTCCTCCATCAATGTTTGTTCAGTAGATGTTGAAACTTTAAATCAGCTATTGGGCCCCCCTGAGAGCTTCCCTGACTCCCATGTGGAGAATTCCCTAGGCAGTTCGCTGGAAAGTGGGCTCTTGGGGCTCTTCTGCAGGCCTTTCCCTTCTATCCTGCCCAGCTCCCTGTCTCCCAGCCATGCCTTCTGCCCAGTCAGCTCTCTTTCTATACTTCTCCTATACGGGTCCAGCCTAGCAACTCTGAACTAAGCTTAGCAATCCTCTGTCCCACCTTCCTCCTGATGGATGGGCCAGGTGATTGGTACCAGGTTAGACCTGAGCAAAGCCTTAACTACAGATTGGCATATGCAATGAGTTATTTCCTGCACAAAGGCAAGTGACCCCTCTTCAGCCAAGAGGGCTCTCTTATTTTGTCCTTAAAATGGAATATTCATTGTCCTTTAGATGGACAAGAACAACTGTTTGGCTTTATGGGAAGCCCTCTTACACTCAAGACAAGGTGTGTGTGAAAGGGAGGATTAATGCATTTTTCCTTATGGGGACATAAAACTCATTTTAAAGTTTGGACATTTTATAATCACCTCTATTCAATATATGTATTTTTAGTACAAACACGGAATGGATGGACTATGCCAAGAGGAGGTATCAAGGTAGCAATTTTTTTCTTCTGGCTTCCAGTATCAGGGCTTTTAATGATGGAAAGTGGAAGAATGAATATCAATACACAAATGCTGAGTCTAATATAGAAACTGGAGCAAGTTGCCAGAGAGCTCTGGGTTGTGTACTCTTGGATCAGAGCAGCAGAGCCCTGAGGGGCCTCCTAAAGGAAGAGTCAGAAATAGAAGCAGACATCCTTACTGTTGGAAGGCACGGAGCTCTTCAGGGAATGCTGGAAGCAGCAGGGCGACCTATTTTTTCCATTGTGTTTTAGGTCTTCTGATCAACATCCTGAAGTTCTTGTCCTGAATCCATTTGCCATTTGATTAGAAGTGGGAGAGGGCAGGGAATCAGCCTCTCTCTCTCTCTCTCTCTCTCTCTCTCTCTCTTTTTCCTCTCTCTCTGTATGTGTATAAGAGAGAAATATTTGTATCTTATACTTTCCTAATGGCTATGTTTCATAGTCTTTATTTTGCCTTTAGATGTTTTGTAGGAGATTCTTTCATTTCCAAAGCCCTCTTTTCCTGCTAGCTATGCTTTCAGAGGGAGACTGATAAAGAGGGTCTTTGGCTAATTACTGGCTTGAATTTGATATGTGTGTGTGTGTGTGTGTGTGTGTGTGTGTGTGTGTGTGCATGTATATATGTATGGATATATGCATATAGAAATATAATTATATGCACACCTTCAAAACCCATATTTTATGTAGTAGTTGTTAATGTTAGCATCTATCTGTATATCTGTATGTGTTGTATCCTTGTGAAATAACAGTAGGGGAGTATACTGGGGATTGAACTCAAGGGCACTTGAACACTGAACCCCATCCCTAGCCCTATTTTGTATTTTATTTAGAGACAGGGTCTCACTGAATTGCTTAGCACCTTGCTTTTGCTGAGGTTGGCTTTGAACTCTCAATCCTTCTGCTTCAATCTCCTGAGCTGCTAGGCTTATAGGTGTGTGCCACTGTGTCCTGCCAATGGCTTGGTGTTGAACATAAGCATGCCTTGTCTATTTTCTACCTGTGGGCTCCTCCATGAGTTGCTTCACCAGTAGCCATATGATGCTCTCAATCAAGTGGAGTTACCAGTCTCCTTTACATTCCCCACAAGAGCACACACACACACACACATGCTTACCCACTCACACTTCCATCTGTTTATTCCTGGCAGAAAATTCCTTTGAAAAGATACAAAACCTGAGGGGGCTCTACATTAACTCTCACCCATCTTCTATGAATGTAAGAAACAGAAAGTCTTCCTGAGAGCAGTTCTCAATGAGGAGATGGCATTGAGCATTTGAGAAGTAATCATGTCTGTTGCTTGAACAGCATTTTATAATTTACAGACTAGGCCCACATTTCTCACCTGCTAAGACTGAGTCTCTGTGGAGCTCCTCCTGCCCTTCACTGGATTCACAGAAGTGCTGCAGGGGTTGTTGTGTTTCCTGGAAGGTCCTCAGTCTCTGGAAGGAACCCTTCATTGTTTTCATTCCTCATTGCTGCCGTTAAAACGTGAGCCTATGCCCATGGGTTGGGTATCTCTTTGCAGAAGAGATTACTAAGAAGTCTCACAGAAGCCCTTTTCCCTAAAACTGTGGTGAAAGCTCCCTGCCCTCCTCGAACCAAAAACATACACTATGAGCCATCAACCCCTTGGGAAGGGAAGGAGGGATCACCTCTTCAGGTTTTTTTTTTTTCCCCCGGCCTTTTAGAGAAGCCAGTGCAAGTATAAATTATCTCAACCCTCTTTCCTGACATAACTCTGAAGACACAAACATTGTCTTTTATGTGATATCCTCTTAAATTAAATCATAGCTTCAGAAGAGAATAACTAAACAGCTATGGTTGTACAAGGCTTGGGCTACAGGAAGCAAAAATCTTGCTTCTGTGATCTGAATTTGTCTCTCCCAAATTCATATGCTAATATCTAATCTCTAGTGTGAAGG
This sequence comes from Urocitellus parryii, assembly GCF_045843805.1. Lineage (NCBI taxonomy): Eukaryota > Metazoa > Chordata > Mammalia > Rodentia > Sciuridae > Urocitellus > Urocitellus parryii. Next base: position 150,547,186 of record NC_135534.1, read on the forward strand.
TATTTGGAGGTAGGCCTTTGGGGAGATAAAATCTCCAGAGTAGAATATTATGAAGGGGATTAATGCCTTTATAAAAGAGGCCCCAGAGAGATCCTTCACCTCTTGTAGCACAAAAGGTTAAAATGAGAAGACCTTCCTCTATAACGATGGCACTCTATTTTGGTCGTCAACAGATACCAAATCTAACACCTTGACCTTGGGTTTTCCAACCTCCAGAAGTTTGAGAAATAAATTTCTTTTGTTTTTAAGCCACCCAATATGACAGTTATGTTACTTTTCCTAGTCAACAGCATTACTATTATTCCAGATATCAATATAGAACTACAGAATCACCTGTACCATTTTTCTTTTCTCCCAATATTTCCTTCAAACCCAATTGAAATTTCACCCCTCTGAAAAGTTTTCTACTAGTATACCAAAACTTTTTTTTATACCTTTGTTAACAAATTTATCCACAAATCTGCTATATGGGTCTCAGTTTCTTCCTCCCTAATTAATGCCTTCCCTCCACTTGAGTTCCTCTGGGGAAAATCTTAGTGCCTTCTTCACTGTTGTATTCTTCTGCCTCCACATACATGATACAGTGGCTTATAAACAGCATGGATTCACAGAATGTTTGGGCTGGTTTAGCAACTTACACCTCTCAGGTCCTAGTCTCTATTTCCCTATGGTCTTTTGAAATGGATGCTATTTCTTGATTTAGGGGTCATGGAGTTTTCTGTCATTCTAGAAGCAGGTGTTAAAGTATTTATACATCTCAAAATTGTTTAAAGAGTCGATTTTTAAATATCATCACAAAAAATGATAGTTGGTCTGGTGATTGATATGTTAATTAGCTTTATATAATCTTTCTATGATGTATACAAGATTAAAACATCACATGGCATCTCATAAATGTATACAATAATTTGTCAAATTAAAAATATATTTTAAAAGATAACAAAATAATTTTAACTCTCATTGTGGCCTGGACAGCACTCTCTGTCTTCTTTGTTCATTCACTCTCAAAATGGAACTGCTTTCCATGGAGTTTAGCCTGTGCGATTTTACCCATGCTGCCATGTTCCTGTGGGTACCTATGCACAGGTCTATCACTTCTTTCTTGATGATTGTGAGGCTTATAGCAAGGTGAGGAGAGAAACGACAGCTTTATGATGGGCAGTAGCAATCCTACATCGTTGAAATGTTTTGCAGCCCTCTCTTTTAGGAGACAGCTTCCCTTACATACCACCTCCCTCCATAATCTTTTTGCCCTCTTATAGACCATAGAGTTTAAGAATCATACTGTAGATTCTTAAAGGTATTTAAACAAGATGGCCTCTGGATCCTCAAGATCCTGTTAAATGTGCCACTTTTGATCTGTGCTCAGCAGGGAAATCTTTTCTTTTGTACAAACTTGAGAAAAATCAATATAAATGGCTGTGAGATAAAAATTAATCCCCACTCACCCTGTTTCCTCACATGCTGTCTGATTGCTCCTGAAATAAAAATGGGACTGCCTGGTTTCATGAAATATTTCTAACATACTAACTACACTGGAAATAATTGCTGCTCTCTTTTGGAAAAAAAAGTAAGCGATAATTTTTTATTTATTCAGCTAATGAAGGTACAAACCTATTTTCTAGAAGGCCTAAGGATTGTGTGGTTTGGATAAAAGGGTCCGTCACAACATCTTTCATCTTTTCTCGCAAGTGAGGTATACATGTGGGAGAACCACGCGCTCCTCATGAAGTGGTGAGCCTCTCTCTGTACTGACCTCTAACACAGCTCGTTGAAAATATCCCTTTTCACAGCATGCTTACACAGTGACTATTTGGCTGTTAAGCAAATACAGTATTTAATAGGCCCAGAGTGATCTGCTTACATGGGAGCCTGTAATAATCACAAGGAGACCACGCCAGAATATTAAGAAATTAATACATGGCTTAGACAAGCAATGATCCTTGAAGAGAACAACAGTTTGTGGAAGATAAGACAAACGCCACCTGCCACCGTGACTCCAGAGGAAGATCCAGGCGCTACGGTCTCCTCTGGAGCAAATGCAGTTTTCCAGTATCTTGAACAGCCAGCTGAGGTGGAACGCTGGGAAAATGAGGTAACTATTTGGTTGTTCCCTGGGTACTCATCTCCCACATCACTGGGGATGACATTGTGCAAGTTACAGCAGCTGGTGTTTTCATGCCACCAACTTTACCCCCAGTGTTTGTGGCACCCTATAGATCTCTCTGCAACCTCAGAGGGACATGTGAGTCACATTTGTCATTTATGGTGTACTCACTCTGTGCCAGGCCCAGGACTCAAGAACTTTATGCATCTTTAAGTGACATTATGTCAAATAATCCCAACAGGAGGCCTGCATGTGTTTCATCTCCATTTCATAGATAAGGAACAGGTCTCCCACAGATAATAAGTGACATGCCCAAGGTCACACTGCTTTTAGGATGGAACTGAGACTCAAATGCTGAATCATTTTCTTCTAGTCACTGAATTAGAGCACTCAGTATGTTGTGGTTGGAAGAAGGTCATGGAATTGATGGACAAGTAAGTTATGGTGAGGTATAAACACGACAGTGAGATGGGTGAGGACCAGCTTTGATGATTCCTGCAGATTGCAGACTCTATAAGGTGACACAGATTTCCCATGGCTTGCCACTGCTATGATGTCTATAGAACAGCAGGTATTTGAGAGGGTATTTGTGGATTTAGAATGTGTGAATTTAAACTTTAGTATGACACCTCTCTCACATGAATTAGCACAAATTTATAATATATCACTGCATCATAGGGCTGGAAATAATGGTGTGACAACAAAAATATTAATATCTAAGCATGCCCAGGTACAACATTCTTCTGTTAATTCATTGAGATCCTTCACTTTGTTTTGCCAATTGGTAATGGATGAGGTGAGGAGAGACAAAATAAAGCTCAAAAAGAGAGTTTGGAGAGGGACAAAGAAAAGGCAATCTGGAGTGTGATGGGGACAGAGAGTGCAGATTTGGGGCAGTTGCCATGGTGAACCTAGATGTGGAGGGGAGCAGAGAATCCTTTAGACATTAATCTTCTCAGAATAATTCAAGCCTTTTCAGAACTGATTTTTTTTTTTTAGGATAAAGCTCTTCTAGGATTTTCTCACAAGACAACCAGAATTATTTGAATTATTAAAAACTCTGTACTCAGGTGTGTACAACATTTTATAGTTTGGAAGGCTTGATCTCACTTGAATCTCACAGTGACACCAAGATGTAGGGAAGAAAGATATAATCCAGCTCATTTCACAGATAACATTCATGGAGGTTTAAAGGCTTTTCTGCATCTACACAGATATTAAGAACCTAGATTCTGATACTTTTGTCCACAGGCCCCTCTGAAGGCTAACTTTAAAAATACGAGAACAAAAGGTATGGCATATTGGGTCAATCTAACAGTTCATCTCACCAAATATTTCATTTTAACTGTTCAGAACCAGAGAGGTTTCATGATGGAGCCTGGAGCTACCTCTGCTGACATCAAAAGTCAGGAATGCAAGCAAACAGCTGGGGCCTCTCTTCAGCAGCCAGCCCGAGATTGGGCATCCATGACTTTTCCAAACCCTTCTTGAATCCATTTGCATTTCTTGGCTTGTCCCACTCTTGGGGAGTAACAAGTTCCACATGTTGGCCACCTGCTGCGTGAAAGAGTACTTCCTTGAGTTATTATTTTAAATGACTGCTTCCCAGCATTAAGTGCTCCCCTACTCCCCAACTCCTTCCCAAATGGTTATAGTCCCCAGGATGCAATGTCTGTCTGGCTTGCAGCCCCGGCCTGCACACCTCTGCTGCTGTGGAGGTGAACTTGATGGCCATGTCAACAGCACTGCAGCACGAGGAAGCTTGGGAGTGCTTTCAGGGTGCAAATGATGCCTACGTGCTAGAATAAAAATTGGAATGTGACTTTTCTCCCAAATACCATGACGGCTTGAAAAGGCAAAGCTTGCCATTAAGAAACTTTTGTCTTTCCTGTGAGTATGTCCTTCTGAAAACCTTCACATCCTAAGGAATTCCACTCTAGTCCAAATGAAATAACTACAAAATCATACTTGCGTGAATGTGCTATTCTGGTTTGAATCCTTTCTAGCGACTGACCTTGCTAATGTGAACATGTTCATATGGTTAAGATTAATGAGTCAATTATTTTTATACAAGCTATCCCTCATGTAGGCTGTTTTCCTTGACTTGACTATGTTAATTAATAAAAAGCATTCAGTTCTCCTCCTATTGGAGTTTGTGGTTAATCAGGTGCAATTATCAATAATGCCATGGTGAATGTCTATGTGCTCAGGCACCTCTAATGAAAATAGGATATATTTGGCTATGAAGAGGAGTACTTAAGGTTCCTCTTCAATGAGTGCTTCCAGAAGGAAATAAGGCTATGGATCTTGGAAGGCACCAACTGCCATTATAAATATAGTTGTGTTTTTAATTAAATAAATGCTGAAACAAATGTGATTGAATATGAGATAATCCATTCATGTGGATATTATTTCATGTCATGCCTTAAATTAATGCTTCCTAGGGCTTGGCCTGGATTTTGTTCGTGCAGAGTGGAATGTGGAAGAGTATCCTCCATCAATACACAGACACATGCTGTCAGTCGACCTGCATCAGGACTCTGCTGTGATAGCATTAACTTTAGGAAAGTCCAAAGTAAAAAAGAAGATCTCAAAGTTTAGAAAAATTTAAGTCACAACTGTTTATATGATCAATTTCTTTGCTCTACAGAAGGTTGGAAAGGAGTGAATGCATATAAAACCGTCTTCTTAGTGCCTGACATATAGTAAGAAGTTAGAATGCTAATCTTTATTATTCTTACCAATGTTCTTTTAAAGCTCTCTCTTAGCCCTCAATATCTAATTTGATTTTTAGATCATTTGTCAGGGATACAGCTCTAATGTGAAATGAAACATGCTTGAGGAAGTTTGTTTTTAGGGTGGGACAGTTAAAACAAGAGTTTTGAGACCCTTATGTGGTTGGTACATAAAGCCTTTAGACAAGTGAGTAAATTGGGATTAGGATGTAGCTTGGTGGCAGTACACTTGCCTAGCATGTGTGAAGCCCTGAGTTCAATCTTCAGTACTGGGAAGGAAACAAAAAGTTAAATTGATGACTTCTTGGATTTGTGGGTTTTAGGATAGATAGCCAAATTTAGGGAACAATCACTTAGTTTAGGTTAGAGTACCCTGAATTTCAAAATATCACAAGTTTTTCAGACCTTGAGAGAATTTGCAAATATTAAAACATGATTTTCTTTCTCTTTCTTTTTCTTTTTGGCAATTCTGGAGGTTGAATCCAGGGGTACTCTACCTCTGAGGTATCCACCCCCCAGCCCTTTTTATTTTGAGGCAGATTCTCCTTAAATTGCTGAGAGTCTTGCTAAGTTGGTGAGGCTGATCTCAAATTTGCCATCCTGCCACCTCAGCCTCCCGAGTCTCTGGGATTACAGGTGGTGCACCACCATATCTGGCTTGAAATGTCATTTTTCATGGTGATATTTCTGTGACAAGGCTGTGCTGACAACTCAGTGTTTTCCTGTTGCTGAAATGACCTTAGTTAAGGACTGTGGTTCATTGCTTAGGTAGAGCTAAGGGTTGGCACAACTTCTGGAAACAACATTGAACCCATTCTGACTGCTGCTTGAAACTCCCCTGGTTATATGATGGGAAGGGAGAAGAGGGAAAAAGGACACCAAGAAGTAAAAGAGTTTAGGAAGTTGTTGACAGAGGTCATGAACTTTACAATTCAGTTATCTTCAAGAGGGTAAGAATTCCAAAGAGGTCTCCTGGGGCAAGTTTCTGGGACTTCAGCCATTCAAAGGCCTTCACTGAAGCCTTCCTCAGGCTCCCCAGTATGCTGAGGGCTGGAGGTGTAACAACAAAGTGTCAGAAAAGCTGCTGCCCTTAAGGAGCTTACAGTTTACTGAGGGGGGTGGGTAGGGTGGACATAGAAGCCAAGGAGCACTGTAGATAGAGTGGTGCCATGTACGGCAAAGTCAGCTGAAAGGACAGATGATTTGACATGGGGCCAACCGTGTGTTGCCGTCAATTTGCACCAGCTTGCAGGAATTGACTGTGCACATGTCTTTCCAGCTCTGTGTTCAGTGATACTGTGTTGTTGGCCTACAGTCAGCCATGGTGAAAGTATTTATACTACAGAAATTGGCAAACACTATAAGTTCAGGCTTTTCTTCCTCCAGAGAATGAGTTGTGAAACATTTACTAGCATACTACTGCCTGTAGGTGGGGAGAAACTGTTAAAAGAGATATTACAGAGAAGGAATTATTGGGCTGAGTCTTGTAAAGCAATTATAAAAGAAGTAATTATTGTATTTTTAGGAGAGGGATTTGAAAGTTTGGGGGGAGGAGGATAGGATGTTTTTTTTCCTGAAGAGATGGGGGGAATGGAACTTGAGTCAAATATATTTCTGATGATTATAAACTAACAAAGTTTTATTCATCTATTACTCTCTGAAGTCAAGTTCCGGGTTCCATTTACTCTTGTATGTATACAATCTGGCACAAGGTTGTGTTGTATAAGTGAATAAGCATTGATTTTCCTCAGCTCAATTACCCATCTGTAGGGGGTCCACCATATTCACTATGTACAAAGAACATTGCTAGGCATCTGATATGATTTTGTATACACATTTTATAGGAGAAGAAACTAAGACTTGGAGAGGCTAAGGAATTTCCTCAAGGTCATAAAGTTCATAGCAGTAGAGGCAGTACTGAAACCTATTTGATTACAAACCTCAAATTTTTTCAACTGTATCAAATTTTCTTTCAATTAGGGGCTATTTGTTACATGTGCATGAGGACTAGAGACAGCAAGTACTCTAGAAGTGAGAGATTATTATGGGCTGTGGACATGAAGGAGATGGTCCTTAGCTTGAGAATTACTGGTTTAGGTGATAGTACATCCTCTCTTTTGGACTCTGTTGGTTTCATTTACGTTAACACCTTGGTTGATCTACGGTAACCTTTTCTATTGACTCCTAATCTGAAATGTAGTTTGACACACTTATATATATAGCAGAAGGCTGAAGAATGAAGTTTGGATTTCTTTTCCTATCCCACCCTCAATTTGGTTGCTAAGAAAAGGATCTTTCAGATCAAAACACTTTATCTCCCCACCTGCAGAAAAGATGTCAAACAAAAATATTTAGAGATAATTTTGGATGTGGTGCATTTGAGAATTGCATCCAAAGACAAAGTGAGACAGGTATAAGGTTTAGGATTATTTCTAAGTAAAAAATGGAACACTAAATTTTGGTACTTCAACAGATGGCTTCTTGCTTCTTACCTTAGCCTTCATTATGACCTCTAAATGAGGCTGTACATTATATGTACTCCAATTCTTCATTCTAGGAAATTAACACTTATTCCTTAAATCATAAATCATGTGCTCTGTCTCTAAAATTCTCACAGTGGTGGAAAAGAATATAGAAATAAGTCTGCACATATATACTTGGAATTTTCAGGTGAAGGATTAGGAACTGGAGAAGGGTTTGTTTCAGGCAGTCTATTTATAAACATCTGTAGATGGAAAACCTGTGAGTAATTGTTGGATAACCAGTAAAGGAGCAGAAATTAGATCCCCTTACGTTACCATGTACTAGTACAGTTTTGGTCATGTTCTGGTCAATTTATGGGAAACAGGAATTTCTTAGAAGGTAATTCTATAGCTCATGGACTCCAGGAAGGTTGGTTCAGGTAGTAATAAGCTTCTGGATTCTTTACTCCACCATAATCACCAGAAAAAAATTCTGTCAGATTCTATACCCTCCCTTCAAAGAGCTGTGGTCTGAATGGGAGCATCTGACTGGCTGTGCTGTCATATGACCAATGCTCACTTCCTGGGAGGAGGGAAGAGGGACTTTCTTTGTTAGAGTTCTCTAACAGGAAGTGAATTCCGTCTCTTACCAATTCTTCGAGTTCTCCAGATAGGGGAGTTTATCCTGGATAGTCCTAAATGATGGATGTTTCCTCTCTATATCCTATTTTTAGCATAGAAATGTGCCTAAAAGATGCTGAGATGGCTTCCTTCACAGGGAAAACACTTTTCAAACAAGGCATGCTGTTATACTAGTGGCAATTAGTCTAATTATATTGCATTTATTTCTCAAAATCCATGGTCCTCCTGAACCTATTATTTACATACGGAGAATTTGTCCAGGCCTGGCTTTGTCTGACTCAAGCAAGAATGTTCACACACAGGCTGATGTCTCTCTCACTGTGTGGCTTTGCAATTCAGAAGATGTAAAGAGGTTTTCCCTGGCTTTCAGCCTCCCTATCTATTTTGATCATGGAGGTTAATAATGCTGAAAAGCACTCAGAGTATATAAGGCCGCTGAGGAAATGAGAGTTCTATGTTTTATGACCGGGACATGACTGGTAATGTATCTGCCGGGAAAGTTGCCATTCAGAATGCAGCAATGAATATTGAATTCCATCAATTCTTAGCCATTTTCTCCCTTCCCCCACCCCACCCTGTCCCTTTGCTTCCTAGAAGGGGAGAGAGCATTCAGAACTAAGATCTGAGCATGCTGGTAGCTGCATTTTTTTTTTTTTTTTTTGAGAACTCTGCTGGTGTTGGGTAATGGCTTACCACCCTGGTTACACACTAGAATCACCTGGGAGATTTTAAAAAGCCTGAAGCCTGGGTTATACTCTAAGCCAATTAAATTTCAATCTCTGGGGAGGAACCTAGGTGTCAGTATTTTTTTTATTTTTCAAGCTCCCTAGAGGGTTCCAATATGTACGCAGGATTGAGAATCATTGTAGCTCATGCCCCTACACTCTACATGAACCAGATTAATCTCAGAACAAGCACCAGGCAGGAGAAATAGAGACCACCCCGACCCCACCACAACACACAGGATTGAAATGGCCACTCCTGAAACAAATGTTGTACAGTAGAATACACATAGGCTTGAATTCCTGGTTAAAAAAAACTTTGCAATTCTTCTGAATTGCAAAGCCACACGGCGAGAGAGATGTCAGCCTGCGTGTGAACATTCTGAATTCCTGGTTAAAAGTCCTGGGTAGGTTGCTTTAGCACTCTGGCCCTCAGTTTCTTTGCCTTTGGTGCTCACTGTGTTATTGGGAGGATTAAACAAACAATAAGTTTCAGTTTATTAGTGTAGTACCAGGCACTTAGTAAAGGTGTGATAAATCCTAGCCAGTCTTATTATTGCACAGTTTTTGAGTTTTAGAGCATTTTCATATCTACTGTCCCAGTATATTTTCAGCACAATCCTTTGTCATAAGCTGGTCTGGCATTTACCACCCCATTTTAGAGAAGAAGTCACTGAGGTCCAAAAAGTGGGAGTGTTCTTCCCTGAGCACAAGGAACTTCTCATTTAGTTAATATCTCAAATGTGAGACAAGTGTTGGTGACTGGGAAGTCCTTTTTCCTTCCCATTGTTGCTTTGGCCAGGTTTAGAGTCTCAGTACCAAATCATGACAAAACTAACTATTTCATTGAATTAACTGGTTATAGTGTAGTGGTCATGTAGACTCAGTAATGATTCAACCAAGAAATTATTCCTTAGACTTGATAATAAACAGCCTTCTGAGAAAGATACTGGAATCTCTCTCCTCCAGAATGCTCTGAAGAAGGACAGGCAATTCATTTCTGCCTGTTTTATCGATGACCTTTGAGGGGGCAATGGAAGAAAATTAGCCTTTTGGAATTTCTTCCTCATCTGTCTCTGCAGCATGATTGTACTTCAAATGGGACGACTATCACTAAGCAAAATCTGGGAGTAACTAAGTCCATTAAACAGTGAGTTTTGTTGAAAGGAGTCAACAGTAATAATTAACATTTATAAAAACAATTTTAGAACTTTCAGAAAACCTTCACATGTACTTCCACCTGAAATTCACATCCACTATGGAAAGAAGGATGAATGAGTATTGTTACTATTTGTTCTACCTTTCTTGTGAAAAGCAGAATCTCAGAAATTAAGGAATTTACCCCAAATCCTAGAAGTAGTAACTAGACAAATTTGAATCTGAGCCAACTGAATTGCAGAGACCAAACTCTCTACCTAAGGGCTCACAAGTCAAGGAGTATTCCCTGAATTAGGGGTGTGGGCTGCTACCAGGAGCTTGCAGAAGTGTAGAATCTGTGATCTCATCCCAGGCCTACTGAATCCAGATCTACAGTTTAGCAAGGAGGTCATGTGATGGAATGTATATTTTCTCTGAGTAGGGTTGTTTATTAGGTGATGCCACCTCTCACATTTGTACAGTAGTATTAATTATGTTAGTCTGCAGTCACAAGGCTGCCCATAAGCAAGAATTCAGTAATCTCCTGCTCAACACTGCCGCCATTTTAAGGAAACAGGAATTTCTTTTCTTGCAGGTATATAGCCGCCTTGCTGTTATTTTCCTCTGATGCTGTCTTTGAGTCATGTTAGGGGGAGTATAAAGTGCTTAAGTCCAGGTGAGGCTATAGAGTAGCTCAGACAGTAGTGCTAAGCCGGGCAAAAGGAAGCCTAGCCACTGGAAGCCCTCTTGTCCTGAAAGTACTTCTTGGTCCTACAGGCTCCATCTGAGAACCTCTCCAGGTTTCCAAGCAGTTATTCTAGTTCACTTAAAGATGGGATGTACTGAGACCAGAAGCCCTGTATGAGGGGACCCTTTTTGAACAGCATCTGGTTAGCTTCATTTAACCCCAGTGACGCCCCAAGAGAGCCAGAGCAGACTTTCTCTCTCTCTCTCTCTCTCTCTCTCTCTCTCTTTTAAAACCCAGTGCCTGGGTTTTCTTTTCTTTAAAGAGCTAGTTGTGTTTCCAAGAAATGCCTGCTCTCCAGAAAGGCTCCCTGGGCTACACAGCACTCCCCTCAACCCCTGACCCCCTGGAAGAAGCGTCCAGTGGATGCCTAGTGGCCTGCTGGTGTTGTGGTCCTGGCTAGCACACTGTTCTTATCCCAGGATGCCTCTTCCGCTTCTCCCAGTAGATCCTGGTGAGTGAGGAAGAGCACGTTTTGGAATATTTTTGCCCTGCTGTAAAAACAAGGAATTTATGAGCATGCCTATGCGAAAAGGGGCCTGGGGAATCATTACTGAAAGCATAAAAGACTAATTTTTCCCATAAAGTGGCAGCAATAAATGTCCTGTAAATATGGGCCTCCACTGACTCCTTCTTCAAAAGCATATTTTTTCCCCCAATCCAGTAGAGTCTATTTCATATTTAACAGAGTAAATAACAGACTAAGTGCCTGCTCACACACACCTGAGGGGAGGCAGCATATATTGAAGCGAAGGGAAGAAAAGGAGGATACAGTCTACTCCAGCTGTCTCCTGTCTAGGAGGCAGAGGTGGGGTGGCAAGAAGGAAGGGAGGAAGGAAGGAAGGAAGGAAGGAAGGAAGGAAGGGAGGGAGGAAGGAAGGAGGAAGGAAAGAAAGAAAGAAGGAAGGATGGAAGGATAGATCAGAAGTAGGAGGAAGGTTGGAATAGCAAAGGGAGCTGTCAGTTTGTGAAATTCCAGAAAATGTGCAATGGTGAAATGAAGGGAGGATTCTTCTAATTATCAAAAGTTGGAGAAAATGGTAGTTTGGTGGTGTCTATTTATAAAAATTAAGCCCAAATTTGGATATAAGCTCTGTAGACTTTCTCCCTTCCATCCCTAGCTTGTGGATGTGGAAAAGCATTTAAAATTGAAGGAGTTCTGGAGAACATTTAAATTTTCACAAAGTCAGCAGATCCATGGGCAGATGCCGAGTTTTCAGCATGTCAGCCACAAAGATGGTCCTTGCTTTTCCGATATGCTGAGAGATCACGGTTTGCAAGTAGTGGGTACCTTCCTAGGTGGGTGGTGGCTGAGAGTGAAGTCTATGCTGGCTGGTGTCCAAGGAGGAGGAAGAAACAATATGTTTCTTCATTTTCAGTAAGAGAATGTCTATCATCAGTAATGATGGTTTGAGAGAGAGTTTTGGAAGGTAGAATGTTGTAGATTATTTATCTACAACATAGATCAGATTTGGTCAGTCAGATTATTAGAGTTTCTAAAATTGTCTCACATTGAGTTTCGGATTGTAGGATATTAAAACAAAGAACAGAAAATGTTCCTCAGTTATAGGAATGTAGACAGTTAGAAAACTGTTAAGGATGAAAACAATTAGGAAAATCAGATTTTGAATTATCAATTATGGTCTATAAGAATAACAAACCTCAGGTCCCAGCACTAAACCAACCATCCAAACAAACAAAAAAACCCCTCCAAAATATACAACAACAACAAAATAATAGGAATAAACATAAAGGAGATTAGGTTTGGGAGCTTCAAAGAGAGTGAACTTTATAGGCATTTATCTACAACAGACCAATAAATCTAAAAATATTTCTTCAAATTTTACTTTCTGGAGTAGGACAACAAGATTAATTAAGAGGTTTCAAGCTGGGAAGATCCAGGGAACTCTGCTCTGAATGGATGGCTTGGGGTGTGTGTATGTGTACAGGGGAATAGAATAAGAAATTCCTGCTGAAGTTTCAGATATGTCTATGTCACTTGGCCCAAAGACTCTCCTTAAATAGCAAAGGGATTACTGGGCACTGTGGTACACATCTATAATCTCAGGGACTTGGGAGGTTGAGGCAGGAGGACTGCAAGTTCAAGGCCAGGCTGGGAAACTTAGTTAGACTCTTTCCTCAAAATAAGAAATGAAGCCAGGCATGATGGCACATGCCTGTAATCCCAGTGGCTTGGGAGGTTGAGGCAGGAGGATCTTGAATTCAAAGCCAGCCTTAGCAACTTAGTGAGGCCCTAAGCAATTTAGCAAGACTCTGTCTCAAAAAAAAAAAAAAATAGTGATTAGAGATGGTCAAAGCAACTAAGGCCAAGGAGAAGACAGACGTGCTGGGTTTAGATCTCAGCTGCTGACCTCAGGAATAGGTAACCTTAGGAAAAATATTTAATTTGCCTGTGCTTTGGATTTCTCATTTGTAAAGTGGGGATAATAAAAGAATTGGCCTGAGAGTTGAGTTAATATTTGTAAGTGACTTACAACAGTGCCTGGCACAAGGTAACTTCTTAGGTTATTGAAGTTGGCATCATATATGTGTTGGCTCACACTTATAATGAATTGTATAAGTATTCCTGCTGACTTGCTATCTGGAGAAGTATCTGTTACAATAAACAGGCTGTATTCTTTTCCTACACACACTTTAGAGGCATTATTAACACAAGATTGTGCCTTATAATTTTAATCCATGAAAAGCACAGATTTTTCAGATTCCCTGAGTAACAGGTACATGTTCCTGGGGACTTTTCTTTTCTCATCTAATCTACCATCTACTCTGTTGATTTTAAGGGAGATGTCACTTGATGTGTCTGAGGATTAGCCATATTTGAGTTTGTGGGATTTCTGGTGACTGTGCTTAAATTCCAGATTCCTTAGCTGTGTCATATCTATGTTCACATTTTTTCTAGTATGATTACTTCAATCTCTTCTCTTCCTGAGGTGTCTTCATTCCTGCGGCACTTTCTCAGCCTCCCTGCAGGCTGTCACCACCTTGTAGGACTAACGCTTCCTCAAGGCATCCTGGAACCACATTCTAGTCTTCTCACCTTCAGTCACCATCTTCCTCCTTGTGAATTTCATCTTCTTCCTACGGTGGCATCTTGCTTGGTCTTCCAGGGCTCTTACTGGAAGGATCTCTGAGAGCCTTTCTCTGGTGCATCCTGACTAGAGTCGTGAGATGCTGGGGTGGAGGGATGGTGCCAGATGTGATGGGTTGATGCTATGAATCTCCTTGTTTCTGCTACTTTCACATCCACATTTGGGTATGAATGGAGGATGGAAGAGACAAGCCTGTCCCAGGATGGTAAACAGGATGCTGAGACTGTTTGTATAGAATATCTTTCAATCAACAAATCTATCACGCTGGTGATTATAGCTCAGTTGGTTGAGTCCTTGCCTCGCATGCACAAGGCCCAGGGTTCAATCCCAGGACCACCACAAACAAACAAACAAACAAACAACAACAACAACAACAAAAAACCCACCCCCAAATCAATCAGATGTTAAGAATGTCTGAAAGTGCCTCCAAGTGTCCTGTTTATTACAAGAGATTAAAACAAAGGAAGGGTAGGAGATGCACCTCAGTTACAAGAATGTAAACAATTACAAAATTGTTTTGTTAAGAATAAAGACAATTAGGAAAATCAAGTTTTGAATTACCAATCATGGTCTATAAGAATAACAGGCATAAGAAAAATAGGCAATTAGAAGTGGAATGAAGGCTGGTGGCTTAAAGAAAAAATGAGATTTAAAAATGAAGTTGGGGGCTGGAGTGTGGCTCAGTGGTAGAGCACTTGCCTAGCATGTGTGAGGTGCTGGGTTTAATTCTCAGCACAGCATATAAATAAATGAATACAATAGAGGCCCATTAATATCTTAAAAATATTTTTAAAAATGAAGTAGGGAAGAGGGAACATTCTAAATTGATGATGGGGTATGGTATGTGACTAATGTTGTCCATAACAGCCTGAGGAGTTCCAGGTGGTGCAAGTGGGAAAAATAACTGCAAAATCCACCTAGAAATACAGTATCTCTGTCTTCCAGGGACATGCATATGCAATATGTAGTAGAAAATGGAATTGGTTAAGTTGGAAATCACAGATCTTGCTCTCTTACACCTGAGGGTAAAGAATCTCTGAATTCACAGATTCTTTACCTAATCAGATATTTCATTGTTGTGACCCAAAGACCTGAAAATAACAGCATAATGGGGGAAAGTGTAGTTGAGGCTCACAGTTTTAGAGATCTCAGTTCATAGATGGCTGGCTCTATAGCTCTGGGTCTGAGTTAATGCAGAAGGGAAGGAAATTATGGAGGAAAGAGGCTCCATACATGCAAACAGGAAGCAGAGAGAGGTCTGCTCACCGGGAACAAAACATAAACTCCAAAGGCATGCCCCCACCCTGTGATCTGCCTCCTCCAACCACACCCAACTTGCCTACAGTACCACCCAGTTAATCCATATCCATGGATTAGTCCACTGATTAGGTCGAAACTCTTATAATCCAATCATTTCACCTCAGAATATTCTTGCATTGTCTCACATATGAGCTTTTGAAGGATATCACATATTCAATCCATGACAAGAGACTAGTCCTAATCAAACAGTTGTTTAGCTAAGAGAACTTCTAGTCCAGTTTACTGACCCTGTATCTCTGTTTTCCTTCTATGTAATAATCCAGCCTTCCTCTTGTTTTATGTCAATCAACCTCCCTTAGGTCTAAATGTGAACCCAGGCAGAGAATGGAAAGATTTAAGCCAATGTTCTTTTTCCCCACATACTTAAAAGGAAGATAGGCTTATCTGTTTACAGGCACTTGAAAAAAGAAAAAATAATACTTTTCTTTAACTGAGAAGAGGTGCTTGCTAATGTAGCAGTTTTTTTTTTAAGAAAAAATGAGAATGCATATATTAGTTTGGCTTCACACTTTATTATTAGCCATCAGTTTGAACTTCTCAGAGTGTTGTCACCTACCCCAAAGGACATTCACTGGGGCTGATATTGGCACTGATTCAGATTACATTAGTGTAAATTTGGGTTTTCCATTGCCTGCTGCTTAGTAATAATCTGCAGTTTTGTCCCCATAGTATCATTAGCACCTTCTTCCTCCAGGTGCTGACTAGGGGCTACAGAAAGCCCCCAAGCCTATAGCAATTTACACCTATTGACTCTCCCTACAGTTAATTCATCTTCATGATCTGTCAAATTCTTCACTCAACTCCTTAACTCTCTCATTACTCTTATGGAGTTGGTCTGTCCAGAGCCAATTGATTTTTGAGCCTTACAATAAGGTTAGGGAGGTAAGGCACTTTGTACATCATCTCGCTGGCATCCTCTTCTTTCCAGATGAGAAAATAGAGGGTCAGAGGGATTCAGTGACTTGAGCAGAGTCACAGAGAGAGGGAGAGGTGGAGCTGAGCCTGAGCCCTGAATCTGCTAATCCTCATTAGACATTCTTTTAATTGCCTTGACTGTAGCTTAGACTCAAGCTGGCACCCACATGCCTCAGTGAACTTGTGGATGTGGTCCCTTATGGTGAAGCTGCTGCAGCCATAGCACTGGGGGACAGTCTATAGGCTGAACAGCCACATCTTAATATAATGTTGAAAAAAGCTAAGGTTGTAGAAACTTTTTATCATATTGTACCATGTGTTAGCCTTGAGAGCCTGTACACATATTCAATTTCCATAGAGTATATTTATTCCTTACCATAATGGGTCAATTGGTCACTCTTCACTTTCCTTTTTTTCCCCCGGCATCTGTTTAATCATCAATCCTGCTGAGCATTGCCTCTTGAAAGTGTTTCTAAATTCTTTCTCCAGTTCCTGCTCTTAATTTTCTTCTCTATTTCAGATCTGAATACTGCAATAGCTTCTTAGCTGGTTTCCCTCAATTCTTCACTTTTAATTTTTAGAAATCAATTTTCCACATTTATTCCAGGGAGCAGTCTAAAACTGACTTTGCCCTTCCTCAACACACCTTATCTATGATGCTTCTCCTGGCTAAGAGAATGGTCTACACAAAGTCTACTGAAACAGGGCTGCACAAAATATTTCTTCGGGGAATGTGCGTGGATGGATTTTAAGAAGTCACTTTCTAGATCTTCAATATCCAATGAGGCAGCAATCACAAGATTCTTCTGTTCCTTAGAAAAGAAAGGTAGATTTTCTTTTTAACCAAACCTAAGTCTTATTGTGCATTTTCCTATAGTATAAGAAGCTCTGAATTCCAAAAGAAGGGATAAATGAAAACACTGGCTTTTAGAACAGCTAGTTTTGGTGGTTGATCACTATACCTTGATCCTGTTGGGCTTCCTATTTTTCTTGTCTTTTATATCTCTCAGCTAAGGGTGCAGTTTGAATTTGACTTGTTTTGGGATGGTCTGAATTCAGAACTGTAGCAATAAAAGGGAAATGATTCCAAGTTTTTTGGATGTAACTGGAATGTTTGGGGATTATCACATTTTCAATTATAGTTTTATAATTATGTAAAAAGAACAAATATTTTACATGATTTTTGTCAGATTGAGAAGCTTTTTCAACAAGGTAGCCAAAATGTATTTATAAAATCATAAAATACAATTTGTTTCATAAACAGTCAATTCTTATTCTATAGAGCGTTTAACATTTTCTATGTAATTCTGTCAAAATGTATAATGAAAAATCTTATATATGTGTGAAGGGTACACATTTTTTCACTTTCATCATTCTTAGGGTGAAATAATCATAAGCATGTAAAGAAAGTCAAAGATTTATACAGTAAACACCCACACACCACTTAGTTCTCTAAACCCTTTAATGTATACGTGCTTTATCTATCCACCTAGGCGTAACCCATGCATAATCAAGCCACCTTGTTTTTTTCATATAATTCAAGGTAAGTTGCAGACACTAGGCACACAGTTGTTCAGTTATTTGGGGGGCATACGAGCAGAATAAGTTTGAAGACTATGGGTTTATAAAAGCAAGACCAAGTTCCTGGTTTTCAAAGGCTCAGAGGAGGCAGGGCTGCGTCTTTGGCAGACACTGGTTTTTGTTGTGGTTCCCTTTTGTGCTTTGTCCTTGGCACTTGCTGAATCCAGTGCTCCAGTAATACGAAGCCACTTGAAGTTCCCCTGCACCAAGCTGATTAGTGCCTCTTTGTCATGGTAGCACAGGCTGCCTCCCGCTTCCCAGTCTCACTTCTTCTTATCCTTTAAGGCTCAGCCCAAGGGGCACCTCCTACACAGTAGAGCCTAAAAAAAAAAAAAAAAAAAAAAGGGAATAAAAATAAAAAGCTTGTTGAAGTCTATGGAGTATGGTATGGTGAAAAATCCTTGGATCGCAAGTCAGAAGATCTGGGAATAATAGTCTGTTCAAAATTCCCTTGTTTTCCCACACGTCTCATATCTTGTTTTAATCTATCCTCTCCCTCCTATTATTATGTAAGAGCTCTCCATGGCCTGGATCCTTGTGATTTGCATTTAATTATACATACTTTAATACTAAATATAAAACAATAATATATTTATGTAAGAATATATAAGAACTTATATAAGAAATTATATTTAAATATAGTCCTATTTGTTTTCCTTTGTCTTTTTTAGGATATGTAAGTCATAATCAGGGCCCCAGCTACAGTAATACCATCTGGGTGGTTTTGCAGAGGTCGTTTGATCTTTCTGGATCTTAGTTTGTTTATCTGCTAAATGGAGGTAGAAATATGTGTTTTACCTTCCTCATAATATTTTCTTGAGAACAAAGTACATGTGAAGTAATGTTTCCAAGAGCTTTGGAAATAATAAGTGGTGGAGGTTTGCATGCCACATGCAGAGAGTAGGTGTGGCTTGCACAGGGCAGTGGTTTGGGTATTAGTATTTAGTTTATTAGCTTGTGTCATAATTCTGGCTATATTCCCCATTCTTTTTCCTTTAAGTTTTCCCACCTGGTGACTCCTTCCTGCCTATTCTCATTACCATTTGAGTCCAGTTTGATCTCCCACCAGATCTGATCTCTGACTTAGTAGGTTAACTACATGTAGTAGCCTGTGGAGGTAAGTATAGGAAACTTCCATTAGAACCAAATTTGGGCCCCCATAAGATGTGTTATAGGAAGCCTTCAGTATATTTTTTCTTATGTAAAACCCAATGACAATGAACCATCTGCTAGAGCCCATGTCTGTGCCTATTTCCTAGCCAGAGCAGAGATACAGTATTCTCCTCCTCGTGTTGGTTAAGATTGAAAATATGATAAACCCCTCAGCACATGTAACAGAACCCTGAAGCAGCTGGCCAAAGAAGAAAGAAGATGTATGTTTTACATATCAGGAAGTGGACAAGCAGGGGCTCTAGGCTGGTTAGTTCAGTGGGGCAGTCATTAGTAATGGGCTTCCTTCTATTTTTCCACTCTGATGTGCTAACGCTGCACCAGCAAATATAGGCACGACATCCAAACAAGATAGTACCCAAGAAGAGAGGAAAAAGTATGGTCTCTTCCTTGGTTCCTTGAGGAAGTCTTTCCTGGAGGTCTTTAGATTCATTGGCCAGAGCTGTTTTACTTGCTCATTCTCCAAACCAACCGCTGGTAGCAGGAGGTTTAAAGCTACCAGGATAGGCTTGGACCAATCAGAATTCATCACCATGGACCACGATGACGCTAGTCTGTCTTAAAATTCAAGGAAATATGCAAGGTAGTCACCTGGACAAAAGTAAAAGAAAGCAAATAAAAACCAGTTGCGTCTGCTAAACTTTCTCCAAATTAGTTAGTTAATCTAAGGGAAATTGGGGGGATACATACAGAGTAAAGGAGGTGTAAAAAATTGATACAAGCATATTTTGTTCATTTTTTAAGCTTCCTTCCTTCCTTTCACTTCCTCTTTCTTCTGTTTTCTTTGTGGCTAGGCATTTCCACTTTTACTGCTTTACTTACCAAATTAGTAACCTCTGTGAATTTCATCTGCATACATTGTCTTTTTATTTTATCATCTTAAAATATTTCTCCTTCAGGTTGCTCTCTCAGATCTCAAAGAATTACTCTCTACCTCCCACGTATTTCTACAGCATCTTCAGTACCTTTTAACATAGAGCTCCTTCTGTAAAGCTATTTCTGAAAGCTTTTCGGAAGGGAGTCTATGTAGGGATTTGTTTCCCAACAGATAGTGAACAAAGAGATCTCAGGGGTTATGAATACTCATTTCTGTTTCCTGAGAACATATCCAGTGTTTCAAACATAGCAGGTGCTTAGTACATATGTGTTCATTCAAAAAAAAGGAGCTTGTTTCTATACCTATGTGCAGGTGTGATCAGGAAATAGTCTCTTTTGAATTAACGACCATGACATTGGTTTCTTTGCTTCTAGAAGCTTTCCTCAAAGCTTTTTTCAATTAGCCTACAACCTTTCTAAGAGTTGAAAACAAACAAACAAAAAGTTTTAAAAGTCTCTGTGATTTTCTTTGGTCCAAAGGAAGATTATCTGCATTCAGTCTTTTTGATTGGTGGGTTTCAACCAGATACATTGGCTGCATTCCCACCCTCTACAATAGTTCCTTCCAGTGTGGCTTTAGCTTCCAGTTTTTGAAAAAGCTTTCTCTTGAGATGAAAACAACCATTTTCTTTGGTTGGAAAGCTGCTTTGCTTTTACCCCTTCTTTCCCCCTTTTCTCCTCTCATTACAGAGTGGCTTTTCTTTTGCATGGTGCAAAGGCTGAGCTCTTTTAGGAAAAATGCATAGTTTGCCTTGTCCTGGGATGTGGATCTGAGCAGTCTGTGGAGAACTCCCTTCAAGACTCAGGGCTGTCTTATCTCCAGATGAGGCAGTGAAATAGATGTCAGTGAAAAAGATTTGTTTCTATTTGTTCAGAACGGCTCATGTAGATACTTGCAAACATTTGAATATGATGTCTTTTATAATTGAAAACTTAGTCTGTGATCAACTAAAAAAGTAATGATTTCAACATGGGGCTCTAGAAGATCAGAAGGGTCCTTTGAACTGATATACTCTCTTTTTGATTCTAGAAGTTGGTGAGTGTTGTGTCTGAAATAGGAAGAAAAAGTTGTTCACAATGTGGCCTCATTCTGTCTATCCTCAGCTGGCCAGCCCCATGGGTCATATGGGAGAGGAAGCAGAGTAGTTAAAAGCAGAAGAAGAGACAAGGAGAGGGATATGTGTTCTTTGGTGCTTTCACATAGTATACCAAGCATGGAAACAATATTATAAAAAATGGTTACGTTCAAAGGTTAACTTCAAAAATTTTAATCTGTGAAGTAGCAAAGTATTCTATATTTGTATAGAACTTAATTATGAAATACTCTTGTGTATAATATTGAATTTGATTTTAATACTACTGTATGCCAACATTACTGGTCGTGTTTTGCAAATAAGGAACATTCCCCCAAATCATAGGATCTAGCACACAGTGAGTGTTTAATAAAGTTCATTGGATGAATGAGCGATCAATAGAAATATGATGCTCAGTATTGTGGTAAGATTGGGTCTTGAGAACAGGTCTTCTGAATCTTGAGTCTAGTCCAGGATCTTTTCATCTTAGTATTCCTCAGGTTTGCACATGAAAAGACCAAAATATTGGAGGAGAATCAATGAATCCACTTGGGACATAACCTAAATTTACCCAGTGAGATATTTCTTAAAGATTATATATGCTCAATTGGTTAAAAGTATTTTTCCCCCAAAATGTCATCATCCTTATTGTAAAAAAGCAACTCAAAATAATGCAAATTTTTACAAAGTAATCACAGGATCATCGACCATTTATAGTTTTTATTCATATATGGGTTTTAAAGATTTATGTGAATTTGATCCATACATTCATATAAATTTTGTTTAAAATGACTTATCAAGTACAATTAACTCCAACAAGACATACTGCCTGTATATTGTGATGCTATACACTTGTATCCCTGGTGTATCAGCTTACACCAGCGGGCACCTGAGTAGTATCCCAATGTCTTAGTCTTTTAGCTGCTATAACATAATACCTTAGAATGGGAAATTTATAAGCAAAATAAATTTGTTGTTCACAGTTCTGAAGGCTGGGAAATCCAACATCAAGGCACCCAGCAGATTCAGTGTCTAGTAAGGCCCTGTTTCTTACAGATGGTGTCTTCTATGGGTAGTCACTTGGAGGAGGTGAACAAGCTCCCTCATCCTCTTTCATAGGGGCACTAATTCCATTTGTGAGGGCTCCACCCTTATGGCCAAATAACTTCCTTAATGCTCTGCCTCTTATTATTGCATTGCTAATTAGGTTTTAATATACAAATTTGGGGGGATACACAAATATTTAGACCATAGCACTCAGCTTAAGAACAATAAAGTCCTGCCACTGCTCCTGTTTCTCAAGACAGCATTGATTATGAGGTCAGTCTGGTATTAAACTTAATAAAAAAACATTTCCATAGGGAAATTATGATCAGTTCTCAACAAATGAATATTTGGAATACTAGCTGGAAACTGTGCACCTATAAGGCCCGGTCTCAAGTAAATACAAATGCCATTGATAAATTATAGAATTTTCCTCTTGCTTCCTATTTCCCATTAGCTGTAGATGGAGATACTGACATACTGAAAAGTATGTTGGTGGTTACTTGAGCTGGTTGCCACAGTGTCTCAGGCTCGTGGCTGTATGTCTTACACCAACCAGTGATTCTTTGATCAAACCTGTCCTTGGAATCAACTTCAGTGTTGATTGTTCTGACCACAACTTCCCATGAAAGGCTGGAGGTAAAGGTCTTCACAGAGAGTAGTAGGGGTCACATGCTGTTTTCAGTCATGCTTGTGTGATCAGGAAAAGGAGTGTTGGCTCGACATCTGAGGAGGGTGGAAATGGGGCTTTCTTCTTTCATCCTCATCTCAGTCTGCCTGCTTGATCTTTGAGTCAGCTTCTGAGGATAGAGCATAAATTTCCTCACCTTGTTTTCCTTTTCCACATCATCCTTCAAATCTGCACACGGTATTTGTGCAGTAGGTCACTTTACGATTTTGAATGGGGTGGAGGGAAGGAAACAAAAGATCCATTAGATGGGAAATAAACTGAAGAATTTCCTTCCATTCCTCATTCAAGTATTTAAGTAACTGTGCACATTGATGAAATTTTGGATAATCTCCCTGTTTATTTGCCTGCACATCAGGAGATGTCCTCTTTGTTTAGCTGTTGCTTCCCTGTTGAATTAGATCCATCACCATCCTGACTTGGATGATTAAAAGCAGGACATATACTAGGTCAACAATAATACAGTTCTTCTAAAAATATACACGTGTCCACTCCGTGTCATTGTATTGGGAACTAGGAAAATGAACTCCATTCTCAGGAGAAATAAAAGGGAAAAAGAATCAGCAGCATGATTATAACTCACTTTTCTCTTAGCCCCTCTGATGCATTTTAGAGTTTCTGGAAAATGTTTTTGCTTCTATGCACTGTCTTGTTACTTATTTTCATAAGGAATGCTGATATCTGCTGAATTGTGGCCCTGTGATCACAGCACTGTGGTTTCTTCTCGTCTGCTTTCCTGAAAGCTGTTTGAAATGGAAAAGCTTGAGTTTAAATTAAGATGTCACTGACAAGCCTGAGAAAATGTTTAATTAATGTAATAACCTTGTGTTAATAAGGGAAAATATGACCTGTGGTACATTGGATGGGCCTACCTGGAATACAGTGAAATCTGAATAAACCAGCTCAGAAATTACTTATTGTCCCTATTGGAACTGGAAGAAGAAGAATCAAAGGAAGAGAACCAAAACTTATTGAGTACTTACTATTTGTGAGGCACTGGATTTACCTTAAGGGGGTTATAACATTTAGATCTATAATGCACCCTATGTAGTAGGTATTTTCTCTTATTTTACAGATAAGGACAATGAGGCTTGATTGATTTGCCCTTGGTTTGAAGAAGGTAGAGCTGAACATTGTACTAAATTCTTCTTTACTGGTTCTCATTATGCCACTTGAAAGGGTGGTCAGTACTTGAGATGTAAATATACATGGGAAAATTTTTATGTGATAGAATTTAAAGATTTGGGAGAGGATCTATCTATACTCCAAAGTAACTTTTCAACCAGTCTAGAATTCTTCTATGAGAGTTTTATTCCTTTGGGCTAAATCCTGACAATTTAAAATATTTGGAAGAAAAACCACCTACTGAGGCCTGGATATTTTTAAGGTTTGAATCTCAGTGATCTTCTAAGACAAGACAGCATTTCATACCACTGTAATCTTGAGAAAATTAGCAACTGCTACTGAGTGAATAAGGGGGCTTTAGGGTGGGGTGGTAGTGATGGCCATACTAACCAGGGACAAGTAGAAGAGAGGAGAAGTCCCTTTGTCACTTTCCTTAACTACTGGAAGTCTCAATAAATCTTCAAGAAACATGCAAGTAACAGTTCTGTAACTATAAGTCACATACTGCCCAGACGCTGCCCAGACCTCAAGGAAGTGAATGAAATGCTGAAAGAGGGAGTGTGAGTCCTGTTCCTACTCTGTGTGTGTGTGTGTGTGTGTGTGTGTGTGTGGTCTGGGGAAGGATGAACTAGTTCTCTTTGCACGCTTCTGAATTATCTATGCTACTTAGGTCTCTAGTATCCTCTCAGTCACCTTCCATCCCAGAATCTTAGTCATTTAAAAAATTTTCCTGTTTCCTGTGTAGTGTGTGTGTGCGCGCGCGCACACACACACACACACACACACACACACACACACAGACCCTCCTTTACCCCAGACACTCTGAGATCGCCTAGGATCTTGCACAATGCTTAAGAATGGCTTTCTTGTTTTCAGTTGAATATTTAGCATGAAAGTGTCTGTAGGTGGCACTCTTGGCTCTGGTCACAGCTCTCCCAGCAGGAATCAAAACTGGTATTGGAGAAAGTGCAGGTGGATGCTGAGTTTGGCTGGCTGGCTCTAGGACAGGGGCCCAGAGTAGGATTCAGTATCCCTTTGGCACCATGAGAGGGTTCCATCAGCCCCAGGAATTCTCTCAGGCTAATCCCATCCTGTCCAGTGGCCCAAGGTTTACTCATTCACTGACCAGGACAGCCTCTTCTCTCCCACTTTCTAAATGTTCTCTGGTTGTATGCTGCTGTGGTTGAACCTGGAGTCCAGCAAGTCAGTATCAGGTTGCTCTGCGCTAGAAATCCCAGGTATTTCAGTGCTCTGCACTGTGATTTTGGTTTCCCCAGGACAAAATCCTCTGGATATACCTCTCTGCTTGAGAGAAAAAGTTGAAAATCACAGTCGCTATGAATCCAACCCCCTATCACCATTGGTGACTTAGCAGTTTCTGAAAGAGAACCTTTAGGGGGTAGCTGCCCACCTCCTCTTTTACTTCCTAGTATCAGGCAGCATCTAGAAACTTCAGAAAGGAGGATGGACTCCATCATCCTTTTAGTGACATTTGTGGTTCACATAGAAGCAAGGAATTCCATCAATGCTCTGTATGTTGGCAGACATACATGTGGGAGCTGCTTGTGGTAATACTTTAGAAGGAAGGCTCCCTATTTCCAAGGTGCCTAAAGTCAAGTGCTCTTCCTTGCTTTAGCTTTAACCTGTTTGGAGAGAAGCTTTATGTTCTGCCTAGGCCAGATTGGACTCACTGGTGGGAACAGTCTTTTACTTCTGTGGAAAGAAAGACCAATCCCAGCAAAACAAACAAACAAACAAACAAAAGCAAAACACCATCAAACAAACAAAAACAAAACAGAATTTATTTTAAAAAGCCCAAACAAAAAAGCAGCCTAGAGTTTATTGTGAACTCAAGAGAACAGATGTGGCTTCAACCCCCCAGCTCTGCTTCTGTGGGTACAGCACACCTGGAAAAGACCTGGGAATGGCTATAACAATGTGTAAACTGTGAGCATCCTAGAGGTGAATGCTGAGTTCAAGTTGAGGTAGGAGAAAAGCAGTATTTCTTCTTTATGTATTCCATTCTTCTGATTTTTTTTTTGTTTTTGTTCATGCTATAAACATTTCCCCAAGGCTGAAAAATGGGAATTTCCTGTATCCTTTTTTTAACCTTTATTTTTTATATCCAACCAGTGATCACATCTTGCCAGTTTCATTTCTTTTTTTCTTTTTGGTACTGGGGATTGAACTCAGGGGCACTCGACCACTGAGCCACATCCCCAGCTCTGTTTTGTATTTTATTTAGACAGTCTCTCACTAAATTGCTTAGCTCCTCGCTTTTTCTGAGGGTGGCTTTGAACTCAAGATCCTCCTGCCTCAAACCTCCCAAGCTCTTGGGATTACAGGCATGCGCCACAGTGCCTGGCTTCATCCTGTCAGATTTAAGGTTCCACTTCTTACCCACACATACTCTGTGCCATGTCCTCTTGTTTTCTATTATCCCTGCTCTGGCTTTGGTGTATATTGAAGGGCCTTCCTATCTCAAATCTCCCTTCTACCAGTCCGGAGCACATATCACCTGGAGACTAATGGTCTGTCAGTTACTTTCCTCCTCAAATCTTCAGTGGCTGTTCACTGGACAATAATGTCCAGGCTCCTTACTCAAGGACTGTAGGCTCATTGAAAGAGGAGCCATGATTAATTAAGATCTCTTTTCTTTCACATTGCCTAAGGATCCAAAATAGTTGCTGACTTGATTTCAAATAAGGAAAATTAGGGACTCTGATGTTGCCTAAGAATATGGTGTGTCAGCTTTACCTCCACAGTGATGCCCTGACTCCTCCCAGAGCCACACCTGCAGCTTCAGTAGATAGCACTCAATCCAATCCAATAGCTTCTTGCCTGGGGCTTTCTTGTTCTTAACACTGATAGATCGAGGTTGATGGATTATGACCCCAGCTTTTGTGTCGCTTGGGAGGATAAGTCTGAATTGTGTTTTCCATCTTTCCTAGATCTCCACTGGGAATGTGCTCCATTTATCCATGGTAGCAATCCACCCGTTTACTCCCCTTCATTGGCTTTCCTACCTTTCCCTGGGTGATTTTACTATTCTCTCTCTTGGGTTTCCTGTAATCATTCCAAAATAGTTTATTTGAACCCAAATTCTTGTCTCAGGTCTGCTTTTTGCAGAGCTCAATCTTCCCTAGCTCCCACTGGCTACAGACTGTCCTCTGAACAAAATTCTTTGCTTCTCCACCTTGGCCAGAGTGATTTCCTCTGCCTAGAACCCTTTATCTTCCTTTTTGTGGGTTGAAACTTCATTTATCTTTGAAGACCTCACAACTTATACTTCTTTTAAGATGTAAAACAAACAAACAAATATTCTTTGCATGATAATCTTTATGTGTTTGCTTTTATTTCTTCTGCTAGATGATGAGCTCATTGACGGTTTGGTTGTCCTTACCTTTGTATCTACTGCAATGCCTAGATCTAGTAGATATTCATAAATGCATGGTGACTGATAGTTAAGTGGGGGGTCAGGGATGCTAGTTGTCTACCCTCTACACATCTGGTTTCCTCACTGCCTGACATATTGGAGATAGAGTGTTTAGAATTGCCAGGACTCTCATGATTCAAGATAGGATTCTCATTCAGTGGGTTTAAGGATTCCAAGCATTTCCTCAGTGATCCTGATCTGTAATTCCAAGAGCAGATTATTTGCAGGGGTGAGGGGCCTGGAACTAAGTACTTGAAGCACCTTCCAGGAACTCTTAGTCCCTTGTATTATGGCTGGAGCTGCCCTGTTCCAAATGATCTCAGAGCCTATTATAATCTCATCTTTCAACTACAGTTTCTTCTCACCATCCTAAGTGAACAAAATGATTACTGGAGAGTCTTATGGAAAGAGAGCTAAATGGGGTTAAACAGAGTTGATGGAATATTTGTGGCCTGTACATGTTCCCTAAGGGAATAGCCATCACACATACTGTCACTGAGGTGGCCCGCGGCCTGCTGACCAGGACTGCTGGGCTGTAACGTTAGAGAATCTCCTCCTGGGAATAAATGCCTTAGCTGGGTCCCTGCCTATCAGCCCAGGCTTCCTTCATCACAGATGGTTGATTGAGGGTCAGACTCTCAGGATGAATAGTCAGAACATAGCAGCTGCTGTTGACAGGGTCCCAGATCCCTCAAATCATGGGTAGGAGCTAAGCTTGATCCTTGACAGCCTGTCTCCAGCATGGTATCCTCCACAAACATGAAGCTGTGTGTGTGTGTGTGTGTGTGTGTGTGTGTGTGTGTCTGTGTGTATTCAATGTGGTATATGATCCTAAATCTTTTTGAGATATAACAGGATTATAGCTTTTAATTTCCTCAAAAGAAGAATTAAGGTGATATCTATAAGGATTTTTATCCACACAGCTACATACCAGAGATGGGTCAAACGATTTTACTTCCCCTTGATTATTTCTTTTTATTTTCACTATTACTTGCATCTGTATGCTTCTTAGGAAATGAAGATTTGATTCCCAGAAGGATTGAAACTATTTCTCTCTTTCTTCTAGAATCAGGATCATGTAGCCATAAGGTAGTTTTCATTTCAGAATCATGGATCTGTCACCCTTTCCCTGAATATTTAGGAATTAATTCACAATGCCCAGATACTGGATTGTAATCAATAAACCTGTGTCTTGAACAAACATTGCCTGTAGGATGTCATCAGGCAGGTTTGTTATCTCCCAAAGTCCATTCAACTTAATTCTGTTGATTTACTTCTTCTCTTCCCCTGAATGTCAACTCAGGCATCTCCAAGAATTTTCTGGTCACTTCAGGTATTATCAATAGTCTCAAGCAGATATTAACATCTCTAACCCCATAAACTCATTTTAAAGGTAAGTTCCTTCCCCTCCCTTAGGTGGAGAGGAAAGGTGATGTCCTCTTTTCTCCTATTTTACTTTGAAGATCTCCCTTTTTCCTCCCTCATTTGCTAACAAACATTGTGGATCTGTCCAGAATTAGTGGCTGGGAAGTGTGGAGAGATATAGGAATGGGAAAGTTCTGAGTTCCTTAAGACCACTGTGTTTGATGCCATGTTCTTCTTGGTCCTAGGAGGTTTTAAAGTGAATTTTTTCACTTACAAGGTACTTCAGTAGGTTGTTTGAAGAATATAATATAACTCATTCCTCATTGCTACTCCTTCAGCCCCTGGAACCCAGCATTTTATTCTCTGTTTTTCCTGGGAAGATCCATTTATCCCTTGGGGCACTAGTTTCTCCCACATGGGCTGCCTCTGATTTCTAGGACATTGTGCCCTCTTTACCTCAATATCTATGAAAGTTGTAGGATGATACCCATTAAGCAGCAGCAACCTCTACTTTGCCCCACCATTAGGACAATTGGCTGGCTCATCTCTTGACTTTTAGGTTTTTCATTGGGATTCAGATACTAGTCCTCTTTTTGAATAGTCCTGTTGAAGGTCTTTTCAGTAGGTTAGGGGAAGGGGCAAGTATCTGTTACCTCTTCTCATGAGGGAAAGGCTCATACCACACTGCATATCCTTTGTAAAAATCATTTCTTCAATTTTGACTATTTGTACCCATGATGTACATGAGGGGACTTGAATTGTTTGACAGGTTTTTGATTATCTTCCCTGTCAGTCAGGGTTGGCTAGTTTGTGCTGCAATAACGAACGATCTCCACATTTCATTGGCTCATGACAACAGAGGCTTATTTCTTACTAACATCACATATAATTCAGGGTCAGCTATGTTCTGTTCCCTCTACCAGGAGGACCCAGGCTGAAAGTGTGCCTCTCTCTGAAGTATTAATTATTGTGACATATGGTAAAAAGGAATATGATGAAGCACTTACTGACTTTAAAAGCTTCTGCCAAGACATGATATATGATTCTTTTGCCCACATTTCATTGGCCACAGCCAGCCTCGTGAAAAAACCTGATGTCACTGAGGCTGAGTATATGTCTTCTCCAGGCTGGATCAATAATTAATTACTTGTTAACAAGAATAGAGTTTATTAGATTTTTTTGAGAATTTGTACCTACATCTGATACCTCACTTTGAAATGCAAACAGCTTTCAGATTGTGAGGCTTCAGTGAAATTTCCACTTTAATGTTCCATTATATACATGTGACTTCTATAAGTAAACCATCATGGGGTAGTGGAAAGAGTTCAAATTCTAGAATCCCATTATGTCCCTTAACTAGTGTAAGGCTTTAAGCAAGCCAGCTATCCTATTTGAGCCTCTGCTCTTCATCTGGGAAAATGGGACTTGTAATAATGCTTTCCTCGCAGTTGTTGTAAAGATGGTCATTAGTGCATGTCACGGGTTTGTCATTCAGTGAAAGCTAGCTCTATTCTTATTACACCTTGGGGGTGAGGGAGACAAAACCCTGATAACAGGTGACTATGTTCTGAAGTCCTGGGGAATTCTGAAAATCATTCCAGGATTACTATTTCTTAAAAACCTCAAAGAAGTAAACCTACAGGGTCAGATTATTAAAAAAAATGACATACTTTGGTCACAAATTCTGTTTCAGTCCCCCAAATTTTAGAGGTGAAAATGTTAAAATTTATAATGGAGTTTTCTGGTTAAGCCTGGAACCCAATATTATTTTTAAATGATGTTTTCATGTGGGAGCACCTGATGCATATCTTGGTGCTCCCACATGGAAACGCTGACTTTGTGCTATACAGGGGCTCCCTGCCTTGGGTGGGGTGTCCTGTTTTGTTGCAGAAGCAGCACCCAGTCTGCACTACTGGTTTGTGTTATTTGCTTTGGCCTTGGAGAATGTGACTTTGGATTCTGGTTCTTGACAGGAAGCAGTTAAACATTCCTACATTATAATTAAAAACTTTCAGATTAATTCTCTTGAAGTACAACTCAAATCCTGCTGAAAACCTTCCACGTATCTCTATCAGCTCTGGAGTAGGACTGCAAACTCCATTTCACCAGATCTTCAGTGTGCTTTGTGACCTGTATACATCTGGTTTTTCCATGTCCTTTCTACTTTTTGTCATTATTATGATCCCTTCTATGTACCTCCACATAGACCCACATTTCTGACTTTATTCAGGACTAACAGCAACCACAACTATCCAATAGTGGGGGTGTATGTGCCAGGCATGGGAATTAGGTATTTCTCCCATGTTAGAAATGATAAAATTGAAATTGAGAGGAGGAAGATAATTTGTCCAGGTTATATTATATGAAGTAGTGGTTTAGAGATTTGAAGTTTGATATGTCTGATGCCACAGCTCACTCTGTTTCCATGACATCTTATTGCTTTCCCCTGCCCTTTCTGGGGATAGCTTTTCCTTTATCCATTCACCGCATTCTTGCCAACCTATCATCAGTTTTCTAATTTAGGTCAAATGCCAAGTTTTCTATGAAACCTTTTATGATTTCCTTCCTGTTTTCCTCCCTGTCCCCAGCTAACCACCACACTTATAAAGCAGTCCCAAGCCAAATAGTTTCTTCTTTTTCTAAATTACCAGAGAAATTGTTTTTTTTAAACATCTAATCATGTATTTTTTTCTATTGTGAACAATATTTAGGTCCGTGTGTCCCCAAAACATTTATCACTGTGCCTTGTAGGTAGTAAAGCCTCAATATATACTTGCTTTAAATAAACACACAATTTCAAAGGTGATTGTTACTCTCCTCTGTGCCACAGCTGATTTTTTTTTTCTGGTGACTTTTCCAAGTGTCATTTATAGGCAGTGCAGCTTGTCTGCTATAATCCAAGGGAGTCAACTGGAAATGACAGCCAATTCTGCTGGATGATATACACCCACATCCCAAATTGGACAGGCACAGAGTTCACCTGCTTTAAAGGAAGACAACTCTATATGAAATATTCTGAGCATTTAATAACACCTATTTAATGTGCTACAGAAATTTGGATGAATAACTCTCTTTGCCCCTCTTATGGGAACACTCCAGTGTTCTTCACCCTGGGAACACAGGACACCTAACCAGCCCATCTGTTCACTTCCAGCAAAGCAGGGAGGCAGCCTGTTACTGGCCCTTTGGATCTTCCAGGTAGTTCTCAGGAACAGGTTCACCTCCTGGCTCAGGGTAGCAGAAATTACAGCCCACTAACCCTTAAGATTTTCTTCTGTGTGATTTTGTTGGAACATCTCTTATGAGGCTTGGTGTTAGGATGCAATGCACTCCTTTGAATCCATCTTTCAACACTGGAATAAATGTGGGTCACACAGTATTGCTGTCTCAAAAAATAAAGCATCCAAAGTAACTTTCCCTCCTCTTCTTCTGGTTTAATCTTCAATTCATAATCCATATATATATATATATATATATATATATATATATATATATATATATCTCCTGGATATGATGAGAAGTTTCAGAATTATTAAATGAGTTCTGTGTATATCTTTGCAAACTCTGGCATCTTCCATGTGTATATAAAACTACCATTATGTTTGTGGTTTGATATTATCCAATGGATTTCAGATACTCAGACCATTCCCTTTCCCACCTTTTTTTTTTTTTTTTTTTTTTTTTGTATTTCAGTTCGGATAATTTCTATTGACCTGTTTTTAAGTGTACTGGTTCTTTCCTCTCCTATGTGCTATTTAGTTCTTAGAATGAGTTTCATTTACGTTATGGTACTTTTTTATTTCTGGCATTTACATTTGGGGCTCTTTATAATTTTCATTGTTCGAAATTCCCATATTTTACTTTCTCCCCCCATGATAGATATATTCTATGTATCCATATACACACACACACACACACACACACATATATATATATATATATATATATATATATATATATATGCATTATACACACACACAGTGAGAGAGAGAGAGAACTTTTTTCTTGTAATTTCAAATAAGATTATTTGGGAGCCTGTTTCTATTGACTGTTTCTTTTCTTAACCACAGGTCACATTTGCTTTTCTCTATGTGCCTTCTAAACTTGAATTATATGATGGATATTTTAAGCAAAAAGACAATAGAGACTGAAGTAACATATACAGAAAAGTATACATTCCCTTTTCTGTTACATCATTAGTGTAGGATCTAATGTGAGGTTCATCAGATCCTGGGTACTATTGCAATTTTAGTTAAATTTTGTTTCCCATTGACTTCAACTGTTTTGAGGATGGGGTTAGAATTTTTAACAGGTTATGAGACTGAATATCTTGATATTCTGGAGATTTCTTCCTGCTTACAGGATGGATACCAGATCTCTGAACTGTGACTGATTTCTCTGCTTTCCTGCCTGTGTACAAGGGTTTTGGGTCACTGGAGAGTTCTCTTTTTCTGAACTTAGGGAGATATATTTCCTCCTACCCTATCCCTAACTTTAGGAGGACAGCGTGGCCGTGCTTGATGAGGGTGTGGCTTATCTACTGGAGTACCTGGAAGGATTTCCGTGCTTGTCTCTGGCCTTTAGTAAGGCTCTGCCTTGAACTTGAAGAACTTACCACATGCTTTATGGAGGATTTTCCTCAGCTCTCCTGACCTTCCCCTGTCTGTCAGTGTGGACTAAACTTTTCATTTTGAGAAGGTTTACATGGCTAGAAGCAAAGAGTTGACAAATAGATATGGACTTACTTTGTGACCAGAACTCCTCAGGATTCTAATTTCTATCATAGCTCTCATGCAGCTATTAAAACTTTAAAAAAATACAGTTTGTTTCTCCTTACTCCCATTTAAGATAGTTTCTTCGTCCTCCTACCTCTCTACCAAGGGTGAAAGCAGCTATATGTCTCTTCTCTTTTAGAACAGTCTATCTAGAGTTTAGTTCATCTAATTATTTTTCCAGATCTATAATGGATTTTAAAAAACAATGACTCTAACTTAACTTGTTTGTTGTTGGAGCAAGAACTATGCTCTTTTTGCTTTCTATATTTTATTTGGAGGATAAACATGAATATTTAGTTTTATAACTATATTATGATTTATTTAACCACTGCATAGGAATTGGGTATTTAGAATGTTTTCAGTTTTTCACTATATTAAATAACTTTCCAAGACAATTCTCAGGTTGTAATTTGCAGTCTTTCCTGAAATTTTTAAAAATTAAAAAAAAATTTAGTTGTAGATGGACACAATATCTTTATTTTATCTATTTTTTTAATGTGGTGCTGAGCATTGAACCCAGTGCCTCAGGCATGGGAGCCTAGCCCTACCACTGAGCCACAATCCCAGCCCTTTTTCTAAAATTTTCCCTGTTATTGACCACTGTAACTCATGAACGGGAGGGAATAAATAAAGCTTCTGAAATACTGGTATCATTTTCTCAATCAGTGCACTGGCTACACTGGTGTGTTAATTTTGTGTATAATAATTATTGAGCTATATGCTTATGTTTTTCTTTTCTATATGTATATTAAACTTTGGTAAAACATTACTTAAAATTTTACTGGACTATAATGTTTGTATATACTTGCATTCCTACTAGAATTGATTCATTAATGTTTTAATGAATTTAATTAATGATGTAGAATTATTTACTTTTCTGTATTTCATTTTCCTCATTTATAAAATGGGACAATAAACTTCATTAAATACTCAATTGAACAAAATAAGAAAAAAAAATTTGAAAACCACAAAGTTGTACACAAATGTAGGAAACATCTTAATACTAAACTATAGATGAGTTTGAGCCACGTGTAATTCCTGGTACCAGGAAACGTCTAAGAAAGAATGGGTACCCGGGAGAGGAAAATTCAGAACTAAGATGAAGAGAACTAACTTTTGGCCCAATTTTGTGGTCATCAAATTTGCATTCAGTGTATTTTCTATCCTGGAAACTTGGGCTGGCTTCCGTCAGTGCTTTTGCCAGGCTTCCCTACTCCTCATCTCTAGGAGAGAGAGGTCAGCCTGGTATGGCGCCTGCTGTCACTCTTGATTGTCAAGTGCTGCCATCTTGTCTACCATTTCATTTGCTCCTCAAAATATGGTAATTTCATTTGCCTCATGCATAGTCAAAATAACTAGAACAGCCAAAGCCTGATGGAAAGAAGTACTGCAACCTTTCTTGAAAAGTATTTTTGTGGTCATTTGTATGGAATGAAGTTACAATGAAGAGACCTGGGGAGAAAAGATCCAGTAGAGTATCTGGCACACCTCGGACCTTCAGTCAATGGGAGTGCTTTCTTCTCTCCTTCCCCCAGATCTCTAATGCTTTTGTGTCACTGGAAATAAGCTTTGTTAGATCTTTCTCCCCAGCTTCCCTGCCCTGTAAAAAATTCCCACTGGTTAACTAACCATGGAGGAGGGGCAAAACAGAGGGACCTGGCAGTATACCCTGCTAGGAAAAGACTCTGTTCTATGAGCTGGTAAAGTACCTTTGAGCCCACTCTTCAGAATACACAGTGTTGAGTATAAGGTATCATTACTGTAAATTCCAGCAAAGTATACCCTAATCACAGTTTACAAAGGAAAGGGGAGGTGAAGGCTGTAATTCACTTTTTAAAAATCGACAGTGTTTCTCCTGAATGACATTTCTTTCCTGCCAGGTCTTTTCCTGACGATACTTTCTCAGGGGCTTCCAACAACCTTATCAAACATCACAAAATTGTTGTTCAAGAGAAGTATTTAAAAAATCACCTAGGCCAGTTCCCTGAACATCTATCTCTAGTAATGGAGATGATGTAGTTTCTATATGGGGGCTTGACAATGTTTACCAAGCTATCAACACTACTTCTCAGAATCACAGACCAGAAAAGCTAAAAAGAACTTCTAGATGGTTTAGTTCAATGTCTTCTTTCTCTGAATGCTGGAACTGAAGCTCAGAGACGTTGAGTTATTAATACAATGCCTCTGAGTAAAGTAGGGTCCAGGGATAAAACCCAGGTAAAGTACTCCTGAGAGGGGGATTTTCCATGACTGGTAAATCAAACCCTTGTGACATTATTGGTGAATGTATTAGTGTGTTTTGTTGCCATAACAAAACATTACAAACTGTGTGTCTTGAACAACAGAAATGTAGTTTTGTGTATGATATGGTTTAAATATTAGTTGTCCTCCAAAAGAATCCGTGAGACAATGAAGAAAGTTTAGAGGTGAAATGATTGGGATTAGCTGAGTGGTAATTTTAAGCAGGTGGCTGGAGGAGATGGGTCATTGAGGGGATGCCTTTGGGGTATATATTTTGTAAGCCAAGCTTAGTCTCTCTACTTTCTGGTGCCATGTTCTGAGCTGTTTCCCTCGGCCACACTCTTCCGCCATGATGTTCTGCCTCACCATGGGCCCCAAAGAATGGAGTTGGCCATCTATGGACTAAGACCTCTGAAACTCTGAGTTCCAAATAAACTTTTCCTCCTCTAATCATTCTTGTCAGGCCTTTTGGTCAGAACGGTAAAAGAGCTGACTATAACTGTGCAGTTCTAGAGGTTGTAATTCTAAGGTCAAGGAGCCATCATAGTTGGTTAATGGTGAGGTTTCTCATTTTGGATGCCACCTTCTCACGTGACTCTGGGGAGAGCTCTCCTGCACTCCTCCTTTAGAGTAAAACCAATCCCATTAAATATGCCCCCAACTTTATGTCTTATTTAACTCTAATTAACTCCTAAAGACCTCATTAGGGATTAGGGTTACAACATGTAAATTTGGTAAGACACAATTAGTCCACAGTAGTGATAAAAGAAGAAGCCATTGTGTTTTTGTCAAAGTGGAACTCTAAATGCAACTATGCACAGGTGAAGGATCTAAGTCTCTGTTAAATGTTACTAGGCATCCTCAAATCACCTGGTAAAAGGGACTGTTTTTCACATGATTCATTCTGTTTAACCTTTGTACAGTTACCACATGGTTTACCTCGCAGTCTCATTCTGGAATGTTCACTGGAAGCCCCTGTGACTTTGGTTGTCCTTCTGTTTCTCTGCTGGTACAGTCACCTTCTTTAGCTCCCAGTCTGTTAGTTCCTAAGATGTAGATACTACCTGAGGTTTTGTATTTGGCCTCTTTTTATCTCTCTCTAATCTCTCACTCTCCTTGACAAGCTCCCATTGATTCAATTCTCACCTCTCTCCCAACTCTCAGACCTGAATTCTAACTACCTGCTGGATGTCTCCACAGAATGCCTTAGAATTTCGAAACGAAACTCATTATCTCTCTCCTCAACAGCTTCCAGCCAACTCCACTCCTGCCTTCCCAGATTTCTGAGTTATTTTCAACTTTGCCTTCATTTCCCACTTAAGTCCAATCACTCACAAAGTCCCTCTACCTCCCTATGTTTCGATTACTGTTTATTTTCTTCCTATTGATTCCATCAAATTTAGAGCTTTAGTGCATTTAATCTAGTATAATACAGCGGGCACTTAACTGATCTCTTTTTACTTTAACTCATCTTAAAATGTTCTCCAGACAAATCTTTCTAAGGTAATTTTCTGATCATTGTCTCTTTCTTGTTAAAAAAAAATCTTTCAATAATACCCAAATGGCTAACAAATTAATTACTTAATCTTGATGCCCAGATCATTACAACTATCCCATATTATAGCTTCTGTATATATTATACAGTCCTCTTTCTTGGATTTTTCCAAACTTATCAATTTGTCCCTCCTTATAGTCATGAAATCCTATTAAAGATGCATTGTTGTTGACTCACCTACATCCATTCCTCCTATTGTATACCAAGAGGAAATTTTACATTATATACATAGAGAAGAAAGGAAATGAATGATACTTGACTCAGGGATTCAAGCCCTAAGTGGACCAGGGTGAGTACCACGTGACCCACATCAACTCACTCAGAAATAAAACAAAGAATTTTGACCCATGATTGGGACAGAAGTATTATTTTACACTAGGAATAAATAAGTGCTTTCAGAAAGTCACCTTAATATCTGTAGGTCCCAGTTTCTTTGTATTTAAAGGAAAAGGACTATACTAAATGATCTCAAAGGTAAAGGGTCATACTAAATGATCTCCAAAGTTCAAGATTTTGTCACTTAATGAAAGTTGTAAGCAAAGACAAGACAGAATATAGCTGGGGTAAAAAAGGAAAACGAATTCTAAATTAACTCCTACTTAAAGAAGTTCTCTTAGTAATTATTACATGTAAATTATTACTCTTTCTTAGGATTCAGCAAGGATGATCTAAGGCCAAGGAGAGTTGTTCAAAATGAAAATGTAGGATAAACACTGATGGGTAGAAGTTACTGCAAATAGTAGGTACTCAATAAATGCTTATAAGATGAATGATTAAAATTGGAAGCTGAGATTGAAGCATGTAGAATCTGAGGGATAGAATTAGATGAAACTAGAGGAGAGTAAATCGTGGTGATGAGGTTGGTAGTCCTCTCTATGGCTACATGATTCCATAACTTAGTCTGAAATGTCATATTAGTTTTTTTTTTTCCAGTGGAACTTTTTGGAAGAGAGTAACAACACTTTTAATCACTTTCCCAATAAAATGTCCTGAATCACGAATGATCCTTGGTATAATTTTGGATAGTGAAACTTTTTTTAAAAACTTTTTTCATGTATATAAGTTATTCATCTGAAAGACACTACAACATAATTTTCTTTCTGTATTCAATTTAAAAGAATATTACTGGGGTGTATTGGATTGCTATTGAACTGGCTAAGATCACATTTTAGTTTCTTTGGTCCTAGGCATGACAGAATATAAGATTGCTTTCAACTTCTAATCTTTACTGTCATTTAATAATTATCCCACATGATTAATTTCATGAATCAAAATATAGAAATTATTTCTTTTTTTAGAATTGAAATTATATTGAATTATATATCTTATTATCTCTTGTTCCTATTAATGTAATTATTCACTATAATTTATTTTAAAAATTATTATAGTGATCAAATATGACTGCAAAGCTTTTCTAAATAAACCAAATTCTCTCCTTTCCCCCCCCCTAAATCTCTTAATAACTTTTTTATTTATGGAAAAGTTAGGTTACTGCCTAAGACACTTTCAATAGAACTAAAAAGTTAATCAACAAAAATTCCATTATCAGTTTATCCTAGTATTTCAGTTATTTCTATCACTCTAATAAAAAGTACATACCTTTTGATATAGAGTTACAATATATAAAATTATTTAATACTCATTGCTTTATCAAGAGAGATCTAATACAATGGGAAGAGGCCTGAACCTAGAATCAGGAGATCAAGACTCTATCATTTATTAGATATAGGGTTTAGTTATTTAAACTCTCAGAATTTCAATTTCCTTGTCTATAAATGAGAATTATCTGAAAATATGGTAATTCTCCAGCCTCGAGTGTTACTTCCTGTTCTACTTGGGCATACAAAATGACTAATGAGCCATCAGCCCATTTAATGTGGGAAGTACAGAGAACTTTCTGATATTTTGAAGGGTCTTCTAGGTGGAAAGTGGGTGGGTCCTTCCACCTTATTCATCATCTGTCATTTTTTATTCCAGTCTGCTATGTCCCTTGCCTGCATATCAGCCCTACTTAGCATCATTTCTCTACCTCAATTTGCCCAAAGCACGATATTATAAGGCTCATTATCATCATGCCCCCCAACATGACAAAACAAGGATTGATTATGTATAATGATTATGTATTGATTATGTATATTTTTTTTCTTAGTGAATATTTGGGTAATGAGTGGGGGATTATCATGCATAATTGGAAGCAGTTCTAAGTGAGTATTATTTTTCACTGTTCTACCTGTTCATCAACCATGCCTCCCCACAGGAAATTGCTTGCTGAAAACATTCTCTGTACTCTCTGTGGCTCACCCCTTCCTTCAGCCAAGGACCTATTCCTGGTTCTTTACTTCTCCAAGGCCTGTACCAAAATAACCAAACCAGAATAAGCTAGGTCAAATCAAGATTCAATAAAAATTTCCTTTTAGTCTTTGAAGGGTCAAAATCTGTTTCTCTCTTATGCAGAATAAGAAAATTTATTCCCTTTTCTCATTTTTTTTAATCTAGAGTATGCCATATATTTCATAAACATGGTCTCCCAAAGAAAAGAACAATGTTTTTTCTTCTAGAGGAATTCTAATGCCCTCTTCAGGCTCAAAATGTAGCAAGTTATTAAAAATGGCATTTTCCTATGCATAACACAAGAAGGATTATTCCTATATTGTGGACTCATTGTAAGAATTCAATAACCTATCATTATTGGTTCAAGAAGGACTCAGGTCAGATAACCATGTGGATTTTTTTTTTTTAATACAAGGGATTGCACCAAGGCAGGAGTATGCTTAACCACTGAGCCACATCCCCAGTCTCTTTTTATTTATTTATTTATTTATTTTTTTAGAGAGAGTGAGAGAGGAGAGAGAGAGAGAATTTTTAATATTTATTTTCTAGTTCTCGGCGGACACAACATCTTTGTTGGTATGTGGTGCTGAGGATCGAACCCGGGCCGCACGCATGCCAGGCAAGCGCGCTACCGCCTGAGCCACATCCCCGGCCCCACTTTTTATTTTTTATTTTGAAACATAGTCTTGATAAGTTGCTAGAGCTCACTAAGTTGCTAAGGCTGGCTTTTAACATGGGATCCTCCTGACTTAGTCTCCCAAGCCCTATGTGGATTTATCTCTTAAGCACATGAGGCTTTTCCTGGGATTAAGAAAGGATTCCATAAGAAAAGTAGGTGATTCTTTGCAAGGCCTCCACAGGCTTACCATAAACCTTGGTGTCGCATGTGTATGTGTGCATGCACAATTCACAAAATATTGATAACTTGTCAGTTTCATCTTTTATCTGGTAGGTTTCTACCTCCCTTAGAATTGTGAGGATTTGATGAAGCAATTTATATAAAGTATTTAACACAATTTCTGGCATCTTGTAAATACTCAAGTTATAATTACCTTACCATTCTTTTTATTGTCTTTATACTTGAAGTAAGGGGCAGATGGCAGATGGAAATATGGAGATGGTACCCAATGAGATTTAGAAAGTAAAGTTAGTCCTATGCCAAGAAAAGCCACCCAAATAAATAATACAGACTTAAATCCGCTTTAATGAAAGGGACAAAGACACAGAATGTTAGAAAAATCTGGTTCAGGATCTGCTGCAGAGAACTGGTGGTGGTCAAAAGTCTTTGTGTTTAGAAATTACCTGGAAATTTTTGCAGGAAGATGGGTAAACACGGTCTGAAACCAAACAACTCATGGAGAACCCAAACTCATCCCTTCATAAAGAAGAGGAGTGTTGGTGAATACACATGGCTCATTCCACACTTTACAAGTCCTTTTCTAATTTTGTTTTGAGTTTCATTCAGCCTTGTGAGGTGGCTAGAGGAGGCATTCATACCTTCATTTTCCATGCAACAAAAGGGACTGTTCGAGGGCAGGGGAATTGATAATTTCATGCACTGATGAAACAGGTCTGATCAGGAGGCCATTGTATGATTCATCGGCAAAAGCTTTTCTTCATCAGTTCTGCTTTCCAGGACCTTGTCTGCCTTGAAAAAAGAAGGGAGACCTGATTGTTGTCTTTTTATTTCTTTTCCTTCCCTTTGACTATTTAAAGTTCTGGTTGAATTCATAACAGCTGTTGAGGATGAAGTGTGTGTGTGTGTGTGTGTGTGTGTGTGTGTGTGTGTGTGTGAGAGAGAGATTTAGAGACAAGATAAGCTATTACTTTTCATAGAAACTAACCTAATCCATGTGTTTTCTTTTTTTTTTCTCCTAGCAGAGGGACTTTTTTTCATGTCAAGGTCTTTAAATCTTAGAGGAAAAGCAAACCTGTATTTTCTACCATTCTGTCCAGAAGACTTCATTTTTAGAAGTAAATGCTTATTCTCTAATCATATACTTTCCCTCCATGTGGCAGAATCTCCACTCTTTGTGACTTTACTAAACCCTCTCCATTAACCCTACTGACTCCTTGTTTGGTTAGGTGAAGGAGAGCTGACTTACATGAGTAACAATTTTAGAAAGAGAAACTGGAATCTCAGAGCCCAGACTTTTCCTCTCCAATAAAGTGGAGCTTCTCCTTGGAAGTACACATGTGTAACTTCTTTTAAGCTGCTTCCCTGTGTGTGTGTGGGGGGGTTTTACAAGATTTGGATGGCCTCAGGGTATAGGCTAGGCTATCAAGTGAATATAAGTCATACAGGTGTAACTGAGGCCAACATTAGGAAAAACATCTTCCAAATATAGACGTTTTAGACACTGGGAGCAGTACAGTAGTGCTGTTGATAAAGTAAAAGTCAGGTGAGCTCTGAATATGCTATATAATACCAAAGAGATTCTGGATCCAAATTGTTAGTACCAATGTCTAGAAAGATTGAACTAGAAAGACTGCCAAAATTTCATCCTGCGTTTAGGGCTGAGGATGGTAATATGAGGGATATTTGGGTTCAGGTGCTTGGTATTCAGGCTCAGAGTGATTAACTGCCATTGTTCCAAGTTAACTCTAGGTTAGTTAACTACAATTGAGGGAAAATATTACTTGGGAATTTGGTTTTTAGGCCTCAGGAATTCTTTATTAAGATTATATATATATTTGCAAATCAAAACTACTCTTAAGATTCCATTTCACTCCAGTCAGAACGGCAGTTATTAAGAATACAAGCAACAATAAGTGTTGGCAAGGACGTGGGAAAAAAGGTATATTCATACATTGCTGGTGGGACTGCAAATTGGTGCAACCACCCTGAAAAGCAGTATGGAGATTCCTTAAAACACTTGGAATGAAACCACCATTTGACCCAGCTATCCCATTCCTCAGTTTTACCCAAAGGACATAAAATCAGCATACTAAGTGATGCAGCCACGTCAATGTTTTTAGCAGCTCAATTCACACTAGCTAAACTGTGGAACAAACCTAAATGCCCTTTAATAGAGGAATGGATAAAGAAACTGTGGTATACATACACAATGGAATATTACTGAGTTTTAAAAGAGAATAAAATTATGGCATTGGCAGGTAAATAGATGGAGTTAGAGAATATCATACTAAGAGAAGTAAGCCAATCCCCCAAAACCAAAGGCCATATGTTCTCTCTGTTAAGTGGATGCTGATCCATAATGGGGGGAGGCATGGGGATAATGGAGGAAATTTGATTGGGCAAAGAGGAGGGAAGGGAAGGGAGGGAACATGGGGGTAGGAAAGATAGTGGAATGAGATGGACGTCGTTACCCTATGTACATATATGATTGCACATATGGTGCAACTCTACCTGGTATATTACCAGAGAAATGAAAAGCTGTGCTCTGTTTGTGTAAAAGGAACTGAAATGCATTCTGCTGTCATGTATAACTAATTAAAACAAATTTAAAAAAGATATATATTAAAGTCCACTGTAATACAGCATTGAAAATGACTGTTTTTAAGAGATTGTAGATAGTGTATCGTGAGATGGAGTTTACACTAAGTCCAGTCCTGGAGTGCTGAAGTCTGGGGCCTCAAAAAGGAAACAGAAATTAGGGATCTTTAAATATCCCAGATGGAAAAAAAAGCTTCCTCAAATAACATCTGGTGACAGTAGTAGGAGGTTTTCAAAGAAAATTGTGCTAGCCTCCAAGGGACAAGACAATGCATTTTCTCTTTAAGATACAAAGTATATAGAGTGCCAAATACAGAGTACCAAATTTAACCTCTCAATGAATGCAAAGTCTAAATAAGCAAAATATCATAGATTATGTATTTAAGGCATTTGGCATAGGTTAACTAGCATATTGGTAAGACTAAAGCCAGCAAAAAGTGCTTGGTGATTAGAGCACAGGCTT
This sequence comes from Urocitellus parryii, assembly GCF_045843805.1. NCBI lineage: Eukaryota > Metazoa > Chordata > Mammalia > Rodentia > Sciuridae > Urocitellus > Urocitellus parryii. Next base: position 150,590,261 of record NC_135534.1, read on the forward strand.
TCAGGGCACCCTGCCTATGATCTGCATCTTGGAGATGCCACTTTCTAGCAAGCTGTATGACCTTGGGCACATTACTTAAGGAGACCAGCCTGTTTTATAAATGTGGTGGGTGCAAGGCCAATGCACGGTCCAACTAATTGAACGTTAGAAATTCAGGCGCAATAAAGACTTGGCATTGAATTAATTTAACTTCTGAAGTCCTAAAAAAACTACATCTATTCCAGTGAGAGATCTCTGAGCAATTGCTGCCAAAGGACTCCTAACTCTACCCAGGCATTGAGAATTCCTCTGACACTGAATTGGCCAAAGGAGAAATTGAGAAGAATGAATCTGGGTTTCAGTTTCTTAGGACTTTTAATTCACAAGAGCAAATTAATTTAATTTGAGACTTTAATTACTTAGGACTTTAACTTCCATGAGAATTTAATTTTGGAACTCTAATCACTGCCTAAGAATTTGGTAATAGATGTTTATATTAAGATTTGGGTATGTTATTTTTGGTATTTTAATATTAAGTGTCATATTCATTTTGTTACTGAAATGCCATGTTAATTGAACCTGCGAAACAGGAGATGGCAAACATTCTGGATGTTCTTGTAAGACCCGTGCTCTTTGTTTAGTGGGAGATAAATCTTAGCAAATTTAGGGGCCTGCCATAGGGATGAAGTTCTTAGGGGTGCATGGGTTTGAATATATGTTGTGATATCCCTTCCTTTCTACCCGCTACCACTAAGAAATAGACATTTACTTGCTAGGCAAATTTTGGAGGCAGCACAGACCACATGTGGGTATACTGTTCCAACTCATTTGTCATGTAACTCATAAGGCTACCGGTTTTGAATGGGGTGCAAACAAAAATTTCTCCAGCGGTATCAGTTTTCAGTGCAAGTTCAGTACAGCTGATGGAGCCATATGACTCAACAGATCCCAAATTATTAGCGGTATCTATGACAGGGTCTCTGGCAAGCCCCAATAGAAGTCATAGCACAGACCCCTGGAGTAAAGCCATGCCATCTGCAGCAGAAAAGCATCCATTGTTTGAGATACAGTTCCTGGCATGCTCCTCAGCCTAGTGGAGGACATTAAGTGATTATGCAATTGAGCTGCTCATGATGAGTTGGATATTGTCAGACCCATTAAGTAATAAAGTTGAGAGAACATAGTAGCAATCCATTGTATGATGGAAATAGTATACTCAGGGTCAGGCCTGAGCAGATCCCAAGGGCACAGCTGAGTGAACAGGTGGCCCAGGCTCCCATGTAACCTACCCTTGTTGTAGTGATGTCTCTTCTTTAGCTCAACCTTCAGGTAGTTTACACTGACCAACTATGAAAGAGGGAAAGTACCCAGGTTTAGATCACAAAAGAGTGGTTCAGTATTGGCTGGTGGTGCACTATACCCACAATCGTGGGTGGTTTTGGAAGAAGCGGTGAGGGTGATTTCATCAGAATTTTGAATGGCATACCTGACCCTCAGCTTGATGGGTGGGGAGAAGGAGCCTGAAGTAAATAAACACATAGATTTTGGGCAAATGATGTACGATTTTTTTTTTCAGTTGAATGAGAGTCTGGAAGGAACAAGATTAGAATTCTAAAGACAAAGAGGATGGAGAAGATGCATTTAGATAGTATCCTATGGGGTTGGACCCAAAGTGTACAAATCTTTGTCTTTCACATAGATGCTCATCAGAGAGCATTCATTGTAGATGGAACACTAAACAAAAAGTAGAATAGCAGAGGCCAGAGAGATTTTTTCTTTGTCTACAAGTACTTGCATAAAGGCCTTAAGACTAAAGTAGCCATGGTGACAGAGATGGAGACTATACATGGATCCGACAACAGGGGCTCCCTTTCAGCAAGGCTAACTCAACTGCCACTTCAGACTGTCCAAAATGTCAGCAGTAGAGTCCAATGCTGAGCTCTCAGTATGATACTATCTTTAGAAGAAATTGATTAACCATATGTTGGTAAGTTGATTACACTGGACCCCTTCTACCTGGAGAGAGCAGAAATTGATTCTTTTTTGTATTAGCACACGTGCTAGGTTTGGGTTGCATTTCTTGCTTGTTGTGCTTACTGTTTGGTTTGTTATTATTTTTGATACCAGGGATTAAATCCAGAGGTGCTTATCCACTGAGTGACATCCCCAGCTGTTTTCTAATTTTTTGAGACAGGGTCTTGCGAAATTGCTGAAGCTGGTCTTGGACTTGCAATCCTCCTGCCTCAGCCTCCAGAGTTGCTGGGATTATAGGCATGTGTCACTGTGCAGGCTTGTTTGATTTATTATAGGACTCAGAATCACCTTGGATTAAACAACCAATTCTTCAGGGAAGAATATGTAGTCATGAGCACATAACTACCATGGGGTACACTGGTTTAAAAATATACCACCCCATTCAGAAGATGCTACCTGATAGAAATGTTGTAACAGCCTCTTTTCATGTTTCTATTAGCACATGATAATATACATAATAGTGGGGCTCATTGTGCCATATTCATGTTGCCACATAACATAATTCGCTTCCCTTTTGGCTCTCCTCCAGCCCTATCTGCCTGTTTACCTTCTTCTACTCTCCTGTGTGTATATGTATATATATATTTTCTATTGGTGCTTTTTAATTATACATAAAAGTGAATTCATTGTGATGTATTTATGCATACATACAGCACAATTGGGGTTCTCCTACCCCTTCTCCCTTTCTCCCTTCCCCTTGATCTCCTACCTCTACCTCTAGTTTACTGATCTCCCATCTACTTTTTGTGAGATCTCCCCTTTTTAAAATTCTTTTTTCCCTCTAGCTTCTGTATACAAGAGAAAACATTTGGCTCTTGACTTTCTGATTCTGGCTTATTTCATTTAACATAATGTTCTCCAGTTCCATCCCTTTGCCAGCAAATGATATAATTCAATTCTTCTTTATGGATGAATAAAATTATATTGTGTATATATACTATATTCTCTTTGTCCATTCATCCACCAATGGACACCTAGGCTGGTTCCATAGTTTGGCTATTATTAATTGTGCTACTATAAACATGGATATGCATGTGTTACTATGGTAGGCCAATTTTAGTTCTTTTAGATAAATACCATGAAGTGAAATAAAAAGCTGGATCATATGATGGTTCCATTGTTAGTCTTCTGAGGAATCTCCATATTAACTTCCACCAACAATGTTTAACTGTTACTTTCTCCCCATATCTTCACCAGCATTAATTATTTATATTCTTGTTGGATGCCATTCTAATTAGGGTAAGGTGAAATCTCAGTGTAATTTTGATTTTAGTTTTCCTGATTTCTAATGAGGTTGAACATTTTCTCACATATCTGTTGGCGCTTTGCCTGTCTTCTTTTAAGAAATGTCTGTTCAGCTCATTTTGCCATTTATTGACTGGGTCATTTCTTTGGTGTTGAATTTTTTGAGTTCTTTATAAATTCTAGATATTAATACTCTCACAAGAGTAACACATAAGGATTTTCTCCTGTAGGTTCTCTTTTCATGCTATCACTCTGCCCAAAGTTGACTCAAAGTGAATGAAAGACCTAAGAATTAGACTACAAACTGTGCAATTGATAGAAGGACACATAGGGACCACACTCTAACATCTGGGCACTGGCACCAATTTTCTTAATAAGATCCCTAAAGAACAAGAAATAAAACCAAGAATCAATAAGTGGGATGAAATCAAATTAAAAAGTTTCTGTACTGCAATGGCCTTATAAAGCACAGCTAAGGACTCTGACTGGGCTACTCCTTTTCATAGTGTGATTTATGTTTTGAACTAATCCATTACATGGCATCACACCTTCAATCATTAGAGAACATGGACCTGGATAGCAAGATATGAAGGTTGGAATGACTCCCTTTCTATCATTCCCAATGGTAGACATGAGGAATTTGCATTTTCCATCCCCACACATTTAATCTATTGAAACCAGATGTCCTGGTTTCCAGTGGAAGTAGGTGGGAGACACTTTCTGCTATAGGATGCATTGATGGCTCTACTAACCCTAAAGCTTTGATTGCTGCCTAAGTATTGTGGGATTCTTACACAAATAGGCTGGAAATGAGTTATTACACTTTACTGACAGAGTTGACCCAGATTATCTTTAAGAAAGAAGATTGCTGCTATGTTTGTAGGGACAGAGAGGAGTATGTCTGGAACTAAGAAGATTCACTGGGTTGCCTCTAGGTATATTTAAGCCCAGTATTCATTTGAATAGCCAAGCAAGCACAGTTAGCATAGCTTATCAAGGACATGTCAACTAGGAACTTAGTTCTCTGGGGATAAAAGCAATCTAAATGCACAAAAGTACAGGCTAAGGGTGAGGGAGATCTCTCCTGGAGAGTAGAAGGAAGAGATGAAATTATAACTTCTGAAGTAGGGACTTCAGTTTCTTCCACTAACCTTCCTATTGTTAGTTTTATGTTTCGTTGTTGCAGAAATTCTGACTCCCTTGGAGAAGCACTGACAGTTTGTTTATGTGGGCCATTGCAAAACATGGACCGTAGCGGTACAGTCAGTGCCCCAACCATATTTCTTCATACTATACCTTCAATTGAATTCTAACACTAACATCTGCTGAAGGCTTTCTCCAGTGACTGGAAGCCACTGTGCTGGTCTCAAGCTGACCAGAAGCTCTGGAGGATTATAGGTTCTGGAAGCAGCTTGAGACCAAGGCCTGGTGAGATCTAAGGTGTTCATGTCCTCACTCTTTACCTCATGGGTGGACCAACTCTGAGATGCCTATCTCACACCAGCTGGAGTTCCCCTGCAGGTTTAAACTTTATTTACACACTTTATTTATTTATAGGAAACTTTATTTATTTATAGGAAACTCGCTTGATAACACATCCCCTATTGACCGGCTCCCCTATCCTGTCTCACTTTTTCCTCCTCTGTCATGTTTTCTGGGATTATCTTCCAAATTATTCTCTTGGTTCTCAAACTTTTGTCTTATCATCTATTTGTGGGTGAACTCAAACTAAGGCAATGAATGAAATGTATTACAAAATCAAATATGAGGGCCAGGGTTGTGGCTCAGTGGTAGAGTGCTTGCCTAGACATGTATGAGACACTAGGTTTGATTCTCAGCACCACATATAAATAAATAAAAGTCCATTGACAACTGAAAAAAATTAAAAAATCAAATGCAAAAGATTTTTCTCCCATTTTGTAAATTGTTTACACCACAATTTATCTAAGTAAGGATAGATATTAATTGTGTTTACAAATTTGATAAGGTTCTAAATAACAGAGGGATGTCTATTTGCCTAGATCCCAGGCTAGCATACTTTTTCTTTAAAGAGCCAGATGGTATATACTTTAGGATTTTGGACTATATGTTTATTTATACATATTATTCTATGTATTTTAATTTGTATTTATGTATTTAGTTATCTTTTAAGATGTAAAAGCCATTCTCAGCTCTCAGGCTATATAAAGTCAACTGTGGGTTGAATTTAGCCCACGGGCTATAGTTAGCTAGATAGAAATAAGGGGAAATAGGGAGATGCTGGCTTTACAACATGACCTTGACTCAAATGTGAGAACTTGAGTTTCAAACAAGTTCTCATTCTTCAATATTGATTTATATCTGCACAGATAGCCAAGGGTCTTGGCTGTGGAAGGAGGAGTGCTTAAACCTTGTAATGATCTAAGTTTAAATAAGATAAAAATGTATGGGCTGAGTTTTCCTCTAAAACCACATGAAGGGGAAAAGTGCTTGGCACAGCTTTTTCTTGGGGGGAGAGAAGGCTTATTATTTTAACAAAAACATTTGTAAAATGGTTCTGGAGACTCAACAAACCAAAGAGGTGATTGACTTTGCCCTTAGGAGTCATTCTGCACCTTAAACTTACACCCCAAACATGTTGACATTTCAAAGTAGAATTTTAGCTTTTATAACCTTCACAATGTGTTCATTGCACTAAACATATCGAGAGAAGAAAGTCCAAATGGGGTGATTTATTTGAGAAATTCCCAGATTGGGGGAAGGTGTCTCTCGAAACCGTGGCCTCAGGGAAAGAGTATATTATGATATATTTAGTAAATGATGTTGAGGGAAACTTCAGAGGACTATATAAATTGGGGGTTGAAGAAGGAATAGAAAGAGAAAAATATTTTCCCTGGATGAGATTTATGAGCCAAGAAATAGATAGTTTGGGAAAGATTTTTTTTTTCCTTTTGTTTCCTTAACCCTGATAGACTTAAAGCTTTTAGAAAACGGGGAAGAAAATTATTTTCACCTTTTATGCTTCTGCAGTACTCCTTACTGTTCCTCCACAGTGCATGGTTTGTCAATATATTTTCCTGTTTCCATTTCTTGCTTATAACACAAAATAATAGGAATTTCCAAATTCAGTTGCTTGAAGACAAGCACAGTTTGAAATCACATCCATTCTTCTTAGAAAGTGTTTAGCTATCTCCGTTCTCATGGGAGTTGGTAGCAGTTGTCCAGAGCCTGAGTGAGGAAATTATGTTTCTGCTTAGGAGTCCCAACTCCTGTGCAAAGGGAGTTAGGACTCAGTTTTCTTCTGTGGTCAAGGCAGTCTGAAGCATCAGTTCTCTTGGGCTTTAAAATGTTTTGTTGACTCAATGCAGCTATAGTAAAGGGGAACCAGAAGATGATGGCCAAAATTCTCAGAAAATGTGGAAATAACCAATAAGTCTGGTCAGTCCTTCCAGTTCTTATCTCAAAGTTATTAATATGGGACAAAGTTGATGTCCTGAATGTCTGACTCCTAACTGGTTTTTGGATGCAGAATAATATGATCAAAGGAAAAGGAATAAAAGAAGAGAGAGAGAGAACTGCAAAGAGTGTTAATTCCTGTTCCTAGATAATCAACCTATGAGCAATTGAAGGTTAGCTATGTGTGGCTTTGGGAAGAGGATTTCATACTTCGTTTTCTTCCTAGTCTAAGAGCATTTCTAGGTCCTGATATATCCAAGCAAATTGAGAGTCTTGGGTTTTTGTAGAGATTATGATAATTCCTACATCACTAAAGTAAAATGTTTAATGTTAATATATCTCATCTCCCTGAGTCTCACTATTTATCAAGAACTCTTTCTAGAAGGCCTTTTATGCTTAGCCTTGGATAAAGCGAACTAAAGAGAAACAAAGAAGTTCGATGGCTGAGTGGAATTTCTGATATTTCTGGGGAGAAATGATTTCATATTCCAGAGCCTTCAAAATGCTATTCCTTTTGCCTCTTTCCAGCCACCCACCTGGAAAATGCTTACCCACTTCTCTAGACTGAATCCACATATCTCTTCCTCTTTGAAGCTTTCCATAATCCCCCACGATTAAGTTTATTTTTCTTTGTGCTCTCACTTTGCTTTGAGACCATGGTTACATGGTATGGTTATAACCTTGTTTTTCTTTTCCATTTTCTCTGAATTATAGGCACTTTGTAGGCAGAAACATTGTATGTACTCCAGCACCTAGCACAGGGCCTGAATTAGTTTTGGCCAATAGCCTAGAGGTCAAATGTAATCCACACATATATTTGGTTATGCCTGAGCTCTGTGGATCCACATAGTGCTTTCAGTTGTTTCAAATTAATTGCCAATACAATAGAAAAGCCCAGATTTATCTCTTGAAGGAAAGGAAAATGTAGCAGCATCAGTCTTGCTCTCCTGCATGGAACAACTGACTGCAGTTGGGGTTACTCCATATTAAAAAGGAACACATGCTTTCCATTTTACATTTTGCCATAGTTCTCAATACTCCTAATGTCAACCTGACTTGAGTAGCTTTACTTATTTATATTACCTTCTTAGTCTCTGTTGACATTGGAGATTGCATTCCCTTTTCCAGTACTAAACTTGTTGTCACTTCTTCCCAAAGTCATCCTGATCCATATATCTCCATTCATGGAATAATCTTTACATCCCTTAATTAGTTCCAGTGGTCCTTAAAGAAGAAAGAGGTATACATTAGAATCACTTGGGACACTCTTTCAAAATGTCATCTTTTGGTAATGGAAAGATATTTTTAAAATATCCTGCTTATAATCCTCCTATTCACTTTAACAACCACAGAATTTAGTCTTTTATCTATTTTCTTCCTAATATCATAGCCTACTAGGCAGAGGGTTTTCTCTCTTACTGAATTGTGAACCGCTCGAGTCCAGGATCTTGATTTATTTCATTCCTGTCCTCGAAAGTGTATTGAACATGGCAGACAATAAATATATTTAAGTTGTACCCTTAAATACAGTAAGTAGGTAGATCCAGAGAAAGAAGACTCTGGATTGGCAAGGCAGTTTTATATGGCTTCATGAATATAATGGACTTGAGCTTTACCAAAACAACACTGTCCTTGTGGCCACTAAAAAGGGCCATTTTGGATGCAACTCCAAAATAACAGTCTGCCAAGAAGGCCTAATTTTCAAAGGAAGTAGTTAAGGCACTGGAAGAATCTTACTCAAAGAAAAATATTCTGTGAAAGAATCTTCATATCATAAAATACATGGTCTCTTCCCTGCATCTTTATTGAAATATTTGTGTCAACTGAAAAAGAAAAAAAATCAAGTACAAGTTATCACTAAGGGGAAAGGACCCAGCAGAATGTTTAATTCTTCTTGTCTATGTGGCTTATGACTAAGACCTTAAGGAGACATGGGAAACTGAAACTTGCTGGGATAATATACCTCAAGTCACATGAATGTTGGAGCTTTTTTTTTTTTAATGAAGTATGTCTTGTTTCTATTAAATTCTAATTATGACTACTAGAAAAGAAAATGAAGTCTCTCTAATTACCACAAGAGGGAGATATATAAATAGCAGGCTAGGCACTTGACTTGTTCTGTTTGATACTTAAGCTTGATGAGTTCCATATTCTAAACTCCTCTGAGAAAAGAGAGCAAGAGGGAGGTTTTATGCTTTATATTATCCTCTTATTATGAGATACCAACTGTCTTTCCTGCTCTGTAATTACTTTAGTCTCTCTAATGGATTCAGCATTCATAACCTGTTTGTAGGTTTATTATATATATGGGTCTACTCACTTTACCAGCAATCTGATATAAGAGAAGTTTATCTCTGCTTTACAGATTAATTTAGTCAACATACATTTGTTGTATGTTTGAATCTGAGCTAGGCAAAGGGGGAATATGAAAGGAACAAAATAATTTTTATCATTGACCCCTCTGCCTAGTGGGGACTTGCAGACACTGAAACACAAGAGGAATAGGTTTGGTGACAGTGATGCATAATAAATGGTTAAGGGAGACAGAGAGGAGGATGTGATTACTTCTGACTGGGAACTGCAGAGAAGGTGACATTTTAAAATGGACCACAAAGACTCAATGGTATTCCACAGCCCTAAAAATAAAGAAATAGGCTTTCTAGGATTAATACAAGCAGGAGAGGAACACCACAGTCTTCTGACTGCTTGGAGAACTGGGGAAATACAAACCTCAGCATGGCTGGACTGAATAATGCACAAGAAAAAATAATTGAGAGAAGATGATAGAAAAGACTGGAAGATAGGGTGATATTTGGGTATATACAAGAAGTGATCATGTCCAATTCCAACCTCCTTCAAGGAGTCTTCCTCTGCTTCAGAGTCTGAAAACCTGAAAGTTTAACTTTCCTGACTCTTGCAGTAGATGAGCACTACCAATCAGATGTTCTTCCTTGAGATTTGGAAAGCAGAAGCAAGGTGAAGCCCATCTTCCTGATAATTTTAACTGTGTCTGCTGCAAGCATATTGGGGAAGATCTCACATTTTCCATGGGTTTAATCTGGCTCTTTGTGGGTATTGAGAGGCTATTGTGGTGGCAGTAATTTCCTAATCCCGAGATTACAACCATAGCCATATATTTTGAAGCAGGTGAGCAGCCTCCAGCTCTCCATGCTTGTTTGTGGCTGCAGTATCTTTGGTGGACAAGTCCTGGTGAACTGGCCTGACCCATAGCTCACTTCTTCAGCCCTTTGAATTTGTTAAGCACCTAATTCTCCAAATTAAAACTCTTCCAGTTTCAATTAGGGAGTATGTCTTATTTCCTGAATCTCTTTATCAATTTTATTCTGAAGACAGGGGAAAACCATTGAAAGATTTTAAGTAGTGGAAAGACATAATCAATAATCAGACTTGTGTTTCAGGGAGAATAATATATATATTAGTTGTTGATAGACCTTTATTTTATTCATTTACTTATACGTGGTGCTGAGAATCGAACCCAGTGCCTCATAAATATCAGGCAAGTGCTCTACCACTGAGCCACAATCCCAGCCCCGAGAATAATATATTGACAGAATAGAGTGTGGATTGAATGGAAGAAAAATTGGACATGAGAGGAGATTGCATAGCATGAGGATAATCAAGGAGATGGGGTGAGATGTTGACAAGGTCTTTGGCTCTAGAAAGAGACAGCTTTATGCACTTGGCACATAGGCCTATATGCTTAGAGGGGACTCATGCTTGGGGTCTAATATTCTGTTATTGTCTTGATATTCTTTATAATTTTTATAGTGAAGTAAAAAGATAATGGAGCACACCCTGGAGGCTCAAAGCCTGACTCAAGCTGCATATCTTTGCATCCCTGGGAGAAGGCATCCCTTGGCCTCATGTTCTTCCTGCCTCCTTGTACCCTAGACCTACCTGTCCTTTTATTCCCCATCCAGAGTCAGCTACTGCTGCCATCCCCTGGCCCCATGCAGATGGGGCCTGTGCTCTTACAGGGTGGTACTCTGGCACGTGGGGTGTCATGATAGTATAGTGGACAACTTAGTTGGGTAAGTCTTTCAGACAGGCATTACTCAGGTATTGAGTGTGTCCTGGTGTAGATAGTGCAGTCTGTTGGGAACACCCCTCCACCATGAGTTGGAGACACAGGTCTATGGGAAAGCAAGATTTACTTCTTTGCTTCCAGTCAAGAAGGTCAGTCCAGTGAGTGTCATGAGGGGAATCCAGCATTGAGTGAATTAGTTCTGCACTGAATCACAGGACAAGGTCCCTCCCTGAGAAACTCCAAGGGGGTCTGCACATGCCCAGCAAATATAACTGTGCGTATAGGAGCATGATATTAAATAACAAATGAAAAAATGATGTGACAAGTCAACAAAAGACCCCTGAGCAGAGGAAAATGTTTCATATGTTGCCAGTTTTTATAACACTTTTCCCCTGTCCTTTGAACAAAGTGCCACATTTTCATTTTGAATTGGGCCCCACATATTATATAGTGGGCCTTAACTATAGGAAGAGGATCTAAAACAAATCCAGACTCTTAGCACTGGGAAGGATGATCCCTTGCTCCTAAAATATCTGTAGCTTCTTATACTAAAAGAATAGTTATCTCCTCCCAGGTCTGAGTTGCATTATTATAATGGAACCTGTTCTATTACTAGAAACAGTGGAAGAAGAGAAAATTAAAATGCCTTCTTCCAGGTGCAGTGGTATATACCTGTAATCCCAGTTACTGGGGAGACTGAGACAGGAGGATCCTAATTTCTAGGTCAGCCTGAAAAACGTAGTGAGACTGTCTCAAAATTAAAAATAAATAAAAAGGGCTGGGGGTGAAGGTCAGTGGTAGAGTGCCCCTGGGTTCAATCCCTAGTACCAATCAAACACACACACACACACACATACACACACACACACACACACACACACACACACAAAGAAACCTTCTATTTTGTCTAAAGGTGTGTGTGCATGTAAGTGTGTGTATGTAGTAGTGTTGATGATAAGGAAGCTGATATAGAAAGAATTTGAGGGAGTGAGGTGGCACATGCCTACAATGCCAGTGGCTTGGGAGGCTGAGGCCAAGGCCACAGCACTTAGTAACTCAGGAAACCGTGTCACCATTAAAATATGAAAAAAAGGGCTGGGGATGTGTGTCTCAGTGGTTAAGCACCCCTGGATTTAATTCCCTGTACAATTTTTTTTTTTTAAAGACAGAGACAAAGATGCAGAAGGAAAAAAGATCAAGAGGAGAGAAAAAGAGGATTACCCCTAGGGTAAAGTCATTAAAGAGGGAATTGATAGAGAGGATTTGGGAAAGATTTGAATCTGGCAAAGATGGAGATATATTTCCTCAGAGAGGGAAGGGAAGTGATAATAGATGAAATAAAAAGTGTGTTTAGAGTTGGCTGGGATTGTGTATCTTCTATTCATTCTGGTTGCTTGAAAGAAAATAAAGTTGAAAATTAGCAGATGGAAGAAGAAAATGAGATGTTTACCTGTAGCAGGTGGGGTAAAGAACAAACTGGAAACCAATAAAATGACTCGAAAGAACACTTTGCTCTCTGAGTTTTTACAGGGGGTCATCCTAGGCTTGCTATAAAAAACAGGTACCTTTTACACATTAGAAATGATTTGACATCAATGATTCCATGTGGCACTATTTCCCCCTTGCACATGTATTGCCTAAAGAGGGGAATATTTTTATTTTAAGTATTTCCTTTTAAATTGCACCTGGCTTCAGTGGATTCCTAGTTTACTTTTGGACTGTGGCTTTTCACTCCTGTCTTCATTGTCTGTGCTTTCCTGGCTTACATTTCTAGGGAGTAGGGCTCACAGCATCTACCCACATCTTCTATGGCTCATGTGGTCTGTTTGTTAATAACAAGCATTGGGGGCAAGCTGCACTTGATGTGTGGGTGGAACTTTACTCTGGTCATGCTGGGAACCTCAACCTGAAACTCACTTGTCAATACTGTAGGGTTGGCTCTTCTGACTGAGGTACTATTCCTGGGTGGCTCCTATAGATTGTTTTTGAAAAAAACAAAAAACAGAAAACAAACAAACAAAAAACAGCCCTGAGCATGGTCAGTGAGACTCTCTAAACATTGCTCTGAAAGAGGGCAAGACCTTGTCTTTTGTGGCCACTTAGTGCTACCCTTGGGTCCACAGCCCTGTTGTTTCTGACCTTCAAAAATCAAGAATCTGTTAGGTAAGAAATCTAATTCAGCCTCCATCTGTCAACATGGGGCCATTTTTACATTGTTGAGAAATCAGTCACTATAGTCTTTAAAAGTCAATACTTTTATACAATGATAGAAACTAGTTTGGTTATTTTCCCTTGGGATAGAGTGTTGGTGATTGTAAAGAAGTCATTGTCACAGTCTGTGCATCTATATTAGTTCTATTATTTCTCCAGAGAAGATGGCATGTTGCCTCAGTTGGTACTCTTTGTTTGCAAGCATATAACCCCCCAATGCTAACTCTGGGGACAAAAAAGATATCAGTAGTAAGGAGACTGGTTAGAGGCTAGATTCTAAGGCAAAACTGAACTATTGAATCTTTTCAAGAGTAGGAACCACGAGAGTTCACTGGAGCTAGATATGAGGAAATTAAGGAGAGTTGTACTCTCTTTCCTGGAGCTGCCATTAAGACACAGAGCTGCCACGATTTTTCATCATTAATGACTCACACATGTTTCTGATTCCCAGTAAAGAGTGTGTGATTGGTTTCATATTGCACACATCCCCACCCTTTGACTGGGTAGGGGGAGGAAGGTAGTTTTATTGACAATTAGTCATTAGTTTAGAGTTGGCTGGGGTTGTGTTTCTTCTATTTCTTGATTCAGGTTGCTTGAAAGAAAATGAGCTTGAAATAAAAGTAAAGTTGAGAGAATTCCCCTTCTTCAGTAGGAGGGAACATTCCCAACTGAAAATGAGCAACAAATACGTGCCATATATTTTGCTGATTGCCCAGTTTAACCCTTTCTACTGCTAGCCCACAACCTCCTACAGGTGTGTATTGTTATCATTGGTTTCCAAAGAAGCTAAAGCTTTGAGAAGTGATCTGTGCATGATGACAAAAGTATGAGGAATAGAATCAGGATTCAAAGCTAAGATGAATGGTGGCACATGCTGGGAACTCATTACTCATGTTACCAATCATTAGAGTTGATGATCGTGGTGATTTTAATATACTTTTCTCCCTCCAGATGGGTTGGTTTGTTCATAGAAGGTGCTACAAAGTTTTGCTCTGTCTAAATGGAAACCAATTATATCTTCTTGTGTCCTTCATTCCTAAGATTGGTCCTCCCAGTCCCCTTATTTTTCATGTAATTCTGGAAGGGCCAAATTTTAACTTCAGAAGTAAACTTAATAGAACCACCCATATTAAAAATGGATAGAATTGACAACAGCTGGCCTGGTGGAAAAATGGATCCAAACTGCCATAAGAACTCAAAAGATTCAGTAAGAAGGTTTGAAACACGAAGCCAAAGAGTGAATGTCGTGGATATATCTGTCCCACTGGGCTTCACTATGTTAAACCATGGGAAACAGCCATTGTTTTAAAAAACGTTAAATCATGCTCAATGTTCTCCCTTTGAAAAGAATGAAGATGATGTTTCTGCCCTCAAAGTGGAAGTGCCACAGCAGCTTCCCAGTGCAGTGCTCTGGGCTTTGGGATGCAGAGCTTTCCAGTAAAGATGACCTTTCCAGGAGCTGTGCCCATTTGTCCTCCTCTGTCACAGAAGAAGGGCATCCAGGCCTAAGTCCTGGACAATATACTGTGGTTTCTGTAAACACTCAATGGATTTTTAAAACACGCATCTTTCTTTTTTAGTGTTGAAAGTAACTCTGTACACATACTATGAATTTATCTTGACTTCAGTGGAGCTGGAGATGAGGTTTCAAACCTTATTTCCTACTATCCGAACTTATTGGACTCTCCATATATCCTTTTTAGTAGCTCCTCCTATTTTAAGTGAAAGTCCTAAGCACATACATTGGCAATCTTTACAGCATTCATTCTCGACTATAAAGTTACCTGTGGGGAAGAGCTTGTGTGACTATCTTATCATTGTTTTCCCCCCGCCATTTGCTTTCTTTGCTAATACAACTTTCCCTCTCTGGCCATTGGCAGTGTAAGTCCTTTTAAATGCTTCAGTAGACTCTGGGAAACAGGATAATGATGCTCTTGTCACCCAGGTGCATTGGGAATATTTGAGTGTCACACCATAATGAAGCTGATTATATCAAGGAAGGAATGAGGCTTTGGGATGGATGAGCACAGAGCTAAGTAGAAGAGGAGAGAGCGATGACAGAAAACATGGTGGAAAGGAAAAGAATATGGTCTGGGGGATCCTGGATGGAACTGTGACAAAAGCAGCAGAAAAAGAATAGAAAGGACAAGCCCTCCCAGATGAAAAGGGACACAGGACTGGTTAATTATGTCCATAGCAATGATGCCAAGATGAGTGCACAGTAGGTCAGTCTTTATGGCTTTCTCAGTTGGGGTTGAGCAAACTGCTATAGTGAATAGACCCATGACTTGGCACAGAGAAGCAGCTTATTTCTTCCTTATGTCACAGTATACAGTGATGCTTGGGTAGCCAAAGGACCTCTCCATTTGGAAATTCAGAGACCTAGACTCCTTCCATATGGTGGCTCTGCCATCACCTAGGACTTAGTCATTGTTGGCAACCAGCTAGTGAGAAGTGAAAAAGCACGAGGAGACACCTGCTTCTTTGGAAACCCAAGAAGAAACACCACATGACTTAGGCTCACATTCCACAGAGGACAACTCAGCCACCCAGCTTACAGGGAAATGTAGTTCATCCATGGATTCAGACAAAGTCTGGGAACTCTGGAAGGTAAGGAGAATAAGTTTTGCTGGAAAAGCTTATGGTTTCTATCATAGAGTCTCAATCCAGTGAGAGCACAGCTGTTGGGTTCATCAAATCTCTTTTAGAAACTTAGCTGGTGAGATTGCTCAGTTACATGGACTCTCCGGAGCTAATAATAGCACCTACCTCATTGGATTCTTATTAGCATTAAATGAGATAATTAGTATAAAGCATTTAGCACTTTGCATGGAAAACCATAAACATTCAGTAAATGTTTGCTATTATTCTTCATAGCTATCAACCAAATATGGGAAAAGCAACAAATACCTACTTTAGCCCCAAACTGATGAGAGGCAAGTTATACGTTTATCGTATAATTCTCAAAACATTATTTCAAGATAAGTGCTATCTGCTTTTTATAGATGAGTGGCTTAAAGCTCAGAAAGGAAACATGGCCAGGATATAGAAAAGCAGGATTTGAGCCTAGATTTATTTACTTCCAAATCCCATGTTATTCCACTAGGGATGCTGTGAGGAGAAAGATATATGGGGTTGGGGTGAAGCAGGGGACCAGAGTAAAAAACTAATTCTAGAAAAAAAGGAATGGGAATTGTTTAAACTTATCATATAGCTTTAGAGAAAAGAGACTGGCACCTTAACCATTAGCCTTACCCTCTCCTAATCTCACCCCGTAGTGTAGAAGAGGGGACTTCAGCTAACAAGGGAGAAAGGGTTTATGCCTTATCAAGAGCCATAATACGTGTGCAAAACTAGCATAGGATTGTAGTTGTGCTTGTGTCCTACCCCTCAAGTATTCAGTCTGCCCTTACAAGTTTAATGGCATGCTTTCACACATCATGTGCCCTCACCATTAGGATCATTTCTACAGAAGATGCAGTGGAGGAATTTGGGGACTCAAACGTATACTTGTTGATGGAAGAGATTTCCCCAAGTATTCTTGGAGGCAAATGGATGTGTTTTGTGTTCATTTGGTGAAGATAAACTTTCTCAATTCATCCATGAGGATAATAATTTGGGTCTTCTTTTCAGGGTTCCTATTCCTATGGTGCCATATATAAACCCCTGTAAATGTACAGGTGAAGCAAAACAAAACTGAACACCTTCTTTATTGCAGGGCTGAGACTTTGCTATCCTAGCTTGTATTTTAGAAACCTGGGATGCGAGGATATAAATGCAACATCTCCCAACTGTACTTGATCTTAGAACGTTTTGCCACAGGGACTGTTCCAGTCAACACGCTTCGGGAAATGCTGCTTTAATGCATTCATCGATTAGTGATCTATCACTAAAACTCAAAGCCTGAGTTTTGAGACCTTTTAAAACAATTTGTTATATTCTTAGACAAATACATTTTGCCAAAGTTTTTGAGTTCTTCCACACCCTAACAGGGAAATCCATTTCACCTTTCTCAAGCTACTGAATATGGAAACACTGCTAACCACTTTGGCAGCAGTCATTTCCTCCTGTCTCTACCTTGTTAGGTCACTAGTATGTCCTCTTCCAGGGATGAATTATGATAGGTTTAATGAAATATTTACCAGTCATTTGTCCTTGTGTCAGTGTTAGTCTAGGGTTGAACCTGTGGCTGTTCTGGCCAACAGGCAAAGAAAAGTTGTCCTGGATTTCTGTTCCCTATCTATATCCACCTACCTACCTACTTGTGGATACAAATACAGACACGTGTGTATTTAATCTAAAAAAAAAAAAAGACTTGTGGGGAGCAAGCCCTGTTTGGGGGCTTCACTTTTCTCTGGAAATTCTCCTACCTATAGCAGAAGGCATTCTAACTAATGCCTGAGGTACATGTGGAATGACAAGCTATGTGCTCCATGGGTACATCCAGGGATATTGGTAGGACCTAGGGCATCAACTGTAAGTCTCCCTCTTTTTTTCCCCCTGCTTTTAAAAAGTTGTATTAGCATGCAGAGTGTGCATAGTACTATTGCACGAATCACTTTGAACCTGCACTCATTTAGAAAACAAGAAAATTCCTGTCCTGGACTGTTAAAATTCCAGCACTAATTTAGAAAAAAAAAAGGGATTTAAACCTCAGAGGTTAAAGGACTTGTCCATAACCAAGTCACAGATGAGCTGGGATTCAACCCAAGCTCTGGCTGACTCCAGTGCCTATCTATAGTCATCCCTGTATGCTGTAACTATACCATATTTGGGGACTTCTGTGCCTTTACTGGAGATTAGAGCAGGTCCATGTTGGAGCCAGAAGTCCACTTTGGTGGTACAATAGAGACACTTATTAAAGGGCTCCTTGCAAAGGCTGACATTTCAATCAAATAAACAAACAAAAAAATTGGAAGACCTGAGTTATGGTACCTCTTTCCCTGTCTAGGAGTTACTCTCCTCAATTTATTTCTAGGAATTAAAAGGCTGTCTTTTTTCTCACCTTGGATCTGCCTGACTGGTATCTTTTTAGGTTTGTCAAATGCTGACATGGGCTTTGCCTTTAAGTCCCAACCCAAGGAAACCAGCTGTCCTTGCATGCTAACAAGACATATTTTTCTTGGATCATTTGTCTCCAACGTGGACCACCTCTGAGCCCATTTCTGTCAAAGACTCTCCTTCCCTACAGGCCAGCTCCTCTCCTACACACTCTGAAAGGGCCTCTGAAGCCAACATTGTTTACCAATTTGTTCTCAAAAGTGTCAGAACTGTAATCAGAAGAGGTCAAGCAACAATTCTCACAGCTGTTATAAAACATTGCTAATTGCTCTACAGGCTTAAGAGAAAACACGGCGTTGCAGCTTGGAAATGGTAATTATTGTGACTCAGGTTGCTTGGCCTAAATTCCCCGGCTGCATGTTCTCTTATAGCCAAGGGAGGGTGTGGAGGTGGGGGGTGAATATGGAGAGATAAGAAAAAAAAAAAGGAAAAACACCAAATATCACAACTTTTAATAATAACAAAAAAACTATAAAAGTATTTCTAACATGAAGGGTCTTCCTGACTACTGAAAATTGGGGTCCTTCGTCAAGAAGGTAGGATAGACAAATAAAAAGAAACTCTGAAGACTTGGATTCTCTACATCATGTTAAGAAATATTGATTGCAGCCCACGAGAAGACTTTCACTTAACCACATTTTAAAAAGCTTTCATAAATATTGCAATAGAGTGAAATTCATTGCTAGT
Source organism: Urocitellus parryii (assembly GCF_045843805.1). Lineage (NCBI taxonomy): Eukaryota > Metazoa > Chordata > Mammalia > Rodentia > Sciuridae > Urocitellus > Urocitellus parryii. The sequence continues at coordinate 150,608,961 of NC_135534.1, forward strand.
TAAACTCTAACACCAGCGCGAGCTTATTTATCATCCAGATGACTGAGCTGCTGGAGAGAGGAAACAGAGGGACAGTAGGGAATTTATATAGCACATCTTGAAATATCTTCCTGCAAGGTAATAAAGGCCATGCTCCACATTTGGATGTAATGGCCAATAAACAATTTTCAGAAAAAGAGAAATAAAGGTGGTGGAAATAGACTGCATTGGGAAATTCTATTTACACTGTAGTCAATTATTGCAGTGTTCAGCTTTATTACAAACTTTTTTTTTCCCCCATTAAGCATAGCTTGTCAGAAATCCTATACCAAGGGAATAAAATGTCAGGATGGTGTCCAAGTCATTATAGCACGTTCCTCATAACAGATTCTTACTTCCAGAAACTCTAAATGATTTGTGACAGTGTTCATGGCATTTGAAAGTAAAATTAGTCAAGTGAGATTTTTTAATGAAGAATGTTTGATAAGAAGAATTGTCTGAGTTAATCCTGCTGACATATATACCTGATTTTTTCTGCCGTATTTTCATTCACAAAGTGAAAAGTCCTGTCCAAATCTATGCTTACATATGCATCTTTGAATATGTTACTACTCTAAGAAAGTTTATAATCCTATAGTCATCAAAATAAGAAAACAGTTTAAAAAGAAAAGTGGTAAATTTCTTGGTGAAGAACTAGATGAGATTTCTATCCCATTTTTAGTGCCTTTAAAGATGAAATGAAATAAAGACAGGTGAGAAAAATCAGTTTAGAAGGAAAAAAAAGGACAACATGAAAAAGGAGTTGATATATAAGATATATATAAGAAATATGTATAGTTCTTAAATGAAACAAATTTCATTCTGAGTTTCCTAGTTTGAAAAGTGAAAAAGGTAAATAATTACATGATTACATGATTTAAAGTCCCATAAAATAAACATAATGTTAAGCAATTGTGTAAGGTAGACATGAATGCTTAGTACTAAGACAAAATTGTGAGACTTTCGCCAATGAATTCTTAAAAAGAAGAAACCATAATGAATTATGTCCTTAAAAACACAACAGGAACACATCTTCTGAAGCACTTTCTTGTGTCTTTAGTGTTTTTATTAGTGCATTATAGTTACATATAATAGTGTGATTCATTTTACATAATCATCTAATATAGAATTTAATTTGCTCCATTTCAGTGCCCAGTACTTGCTCTTCCAAACCTCCTCTCCTCCCTTCCTCCACTCTTCTGGTCTTCCTGAAGCTCTTTCTCATAAAATCTTTTAGTCTAGGCCAGTGTCAAATTGGCACAGTACGATTCAGGCAAAGTAATAGTATCGAGGAGGACTAAACTACCCTAATTGTAGACCCTGTGTTTTCCCTTTATGCCTGTCCTTCCTTGTTATTCTCTGCCCCTGTTAACTGCTGTCCCACTTTTCATACTTGTTTTCTACATATCTTCAGTCTCATCAAACAAAACTTGCCCTAGGAAACAAGAGTAGACCATCCACTTCCCTGACGAAGTTATGATCATATCGGAACTAATATGTGTGTGTCTGTAGTGTGGGTGTGTTTGTGTGCACATATTTGAAACTGTAGGAGGTCAAGGCAAGCATTTAGGGTTCTTATATCCACAAGAAGCTGAAAGTAGGGCAATTTTCCCACTATATCCTGGCTTATGCCTGTCATCCTGTTGTAATTGCAAAATGCCCAGTTTTCATGCTCAAAAGCATCTCCATTTAGAAACTAAGCAATATGGTCACCTACATAGTGGAATCAAAGATGTTGCCTAGTCACTTCCTTCAGGCCAGTTACTGGGACACACAGAAGAAATTTTATGGCAGAGAAAATGTAGCCAACTTGTATGAACAAGGCTACTTTTGAATAAAGCTAAAATATTGGAGTCATTGGGTAGCCAAACTACCTATATCATATTCAGACATGTGTTTCACTTGGAACAAATATGCCAAGTTTGTTCCATTTGGAACAAACAGAACCCTGACTTTGATGGAGATATGAAAATTTGGATCCAGCAGCTGAATAGAAACTGTAGCACCAAGTACAACATCGTCAATGCAAAGGTACATGATACTATTGAGAAGTGCCTGAGGTAGGGGCACTTAGTACTCAGTGTGTAAAAATCAAGATCAGAAACGGCATGAACCATAGAGGATTCCAATGGAAACAAGAGGACAGCAAAATCTCCTTGAAACTATATGCATCCTTAATTACTATACTTAAGGTGAGAAATATAACTGGTACTTCTGCTGTGTGTGTCTGAGTGTCTGAGAAAAACCAAGAGCAAGATAGAGAACAAAGATGAATAGGGAGAATTGGATATTGGAGTAGAAGAGTTTGCTGTTAATGAAATTGGAGAGCAAAGAACAAACTGAGCAGAACCAAATACCTCTGTAACTAAAAATCAGACTGAAAGTTGATATGTTTGCTAAAAAGTAGAGGGAACTTGGGGCTGGGGATGTGGCTCAAGCGGTAGCGCATTCGCCTGGCATGCGTGCGGCCCGGGTTCGATCCTCAGCACCACATACAAACAAAGATGTTGTGTCCACTGAAAACTAAAAAAAAATAAATAAATATTAAAAATTCTCTCTCTCTCTAAAAAACCAAAAAAAAAAAAAAACTAGAGGGAACTAAAATATTAAATAACGAAAACATGGAAGAAAGGGGAAGTGTGATCTGAATTAAAATGTTCTTAGGTTTTTATGCTATTTAAGAGGAAGAAGAAGATAACAATTAGTTTAGATATTTCTAAGTCAAACATGCATGGTAAAAATTAAAGGTGGCTCATAACAGGATCTTAAGAGAATGTCTGATTTCATACCAATTCTAGGGGCAAGAAGAGAAATAAACATCATTCCAGTAGGAGGAATGAAAAGAGAAAAAGAAGCAAATCAGGAGAGAGTGAATAGAAAACACAAAATCAAGTGGTGAAAATAATTCCAAAATATATTTTGGATCACAACAGCACAAAAGGTATAAATTGATTTGTTAAAAGAAAACATCTTAGACAAGTGAAAAATGAAACAAAAAGAGAAACCAAACCAGTAGTAATATATTCACAAAAGGCAAGCTAATGACACTAAGAGGTTGGAACAAAAAGGATAGAAAGCTGTAAGGATGATGAATATGCTCTTGATGGACTATTCAAGCAATCATTCTAGATGCCCTTCCCAGCCCATTTCTTCATGGTAGAACCCTTATCTCCTGCCAGAGTATGAAAACACTAGATTTTCAAGTGTTTCAAACCAGTCTCTTTTGCAACCAGAGCACAAACCTGTGCACATCTGCTGGCCTTTGAAAATTCAGCTCTTGCCAACATCATTAAGCAGCCTCATCTATTCTAACATTATGGTACTCTACCACCACTTCCCTTTTATAAAGGTAGACTTCTATACTTACTATATTTTCCTACTGTTAGCAACATAACATACATATATTAACTGTACTGTATGTTTCATTTGAAGTGGTGTTTTCATTAATTTTCTGGTGCACATGCTTCCTGTTAGATGGAGCTTCTAGGAAAGCTGCTATTTTCCTGATGTAAAGTTGCAGATTCATCAGGCAAACTTCTTCCTGTTTGCAACACAGATGTCTAGAGGGTGGGGAGGGGTCACCATCTTGCAACTGTGAAGATGAAAGGAATGCTAAGCATAGAGAACAGGAAGCTAGAAGGAACCAGGATCCTTTCCAATTCCTCAAGCAACTGTACCAGCCTTCAGCTGCCTGATTTGAGACTTGTTTCATGGGGGGGGGGGGGAACCATGTCTGATAAGTTAACCTAGTTGAACCTCTTATATTTAATTAAATACAATCCTAACAGAGACAAGCAATATATTCTGGATACTATTTGGCACTAATGAATAATAATAATTTACCTTTTGATAGCGCTTAAGGACTTTTGTAATCCTTTTTAAACTCTATTTTCCTGAAAAGAACTCTACAAGGGAGGTACGATAGCTGATCTTACTCACTTTTTCTAAATGAGTTCATGGAGGGTTTGATAAGTTAGGCAATTTTCTCAGGGTCACATAATCAGTCTTTGGTAGAGTGGCAGATGAGCCCAGGCATCAAAGTTTCTAGAATAGTTCATTTCCACAACACCAATGGATAGGATAGCTTTTCCACATTTGCCATCAGGCAGAAAATTCATTTGTATGCTTCTGATCAATGTCGAGATCCAAACACAGAATGATACAACCCTCATATGACTTTTGAGGTTGACTTTTCATAGCTAAATGTTAATTGCCACACTGAGGAACAACAGGTTCCATACTAGTCTCCCCTTACTAATAGGGTCTGTCTCTGCTTGAGTGGGCTGACTTCAGGCTGCCACTCTTGGTGTCACATGTGCTAAGTATGTGAGCTGACTTGTGGGCATCTGTCTTCTCTCTGCCTTCCTATAGGTTTATAATCCTGCTTAAGAGGATATTCAGAGAATAGTCTTCAAATAAACCAGTGCTTTCAATGAAATTAGAAAATAAGTTGTTGGGAGCCGTTTTTGCCAGTGAGATGTTCGCAAAGATAAAATGTCTCACTGTGAATTAAAAATCAAATATCTTAAAACTCTTTTTGGAATTGGAAAAGTTACCTTAAAGAGAGAAACACAGTTTAAATCAGTGCTTCTCAAACTTTAGCATGCAACATTATCATCTGGAAGACTTGTTAAAACTAAGTGCTGGGTCCCAATAGAAGAATTTCTGGCTCAAGCATCTGCATTTCTAAGAACTTCCTATGTGCTGCTGCTGCTACTGGTCTAGGCAGCACTGAATTAGACTAACCCAAACTGGCAAATGGTGGAGCTGGAAGATACATCAATTGTCTCCAGGCCCACCTCTCAGACATGTCAGATAATCTTTGCCCAAAGATACATAGCAAGTTAATGATAGGTTCTACCTTTTATTTTAAATTTCCTAATGCCCAGGCCACCTACCTTTCCCTGCTCTTGAGTGAATTCAAGGATTTTCTTTGTTATCTTTTAAAGTATAAGCTATCTATACACACACTTACCTATGTATGTATAAATGAACATATTATATATGTTTTACTAGATACATACACATATGTATGTGTGGGAGACCAACCTTGCACGTGACTGAGTCACACTCCCCGGCTGGGTGCTGAGGTGCTCAGTCAAAGAAATGTGGCAGAGCTTTCCCCACCCTTCTTAGGTTCCAGGGTCAGTGTTTCGTGCATGGGTGTGTCTTGCTACAGCCCATGGGTGAAGCTATGCTCACCTGTTCCTTTGTCATGTAACCCCTTGCCTTGTTTAGAATAGAATCTTCCAGGGAAGTGCCTTGTGTGTGTCCCCTTCTCTTACTGTGCCCTTGGGTGTGGCCCACCCAGGTGTCAGTCAACCTGCTGACAGTGGACATCATGAAGATAGACTCAGCCCCCTGAAACCTGACCCCTTGCCTCATTTGAGTAGCTTCCCTCAATAAAAGGGGTCAGCGCGTGCTCTTGCTCTCTCTCTTCCTGTGGACACTTGCGTTCAGAGGAGCTGTCACCGCGACCCCAAAGAAAAAGGTATTTGTGTCTCTTGTGTGGTTATTTTGTGCAGCCCAGTTAGCCCAGTTCAACTGGAATGAACCCCGAGCCTTTTAGTTGCTAGAACAGAAACCCGGCATGTATGTGTGTTTCTAGCCTAATTTATGGCTTGAATTCAATATGAACATCTCTCTTAGTGTGGCAAACAGAAAATTCAGTGACTCAGAATGAGTTTCAAATCCTCTTGTGCTTTGAAACTACCTTGAGAGATCAGTCTGGCCTTCCCCTTGTCTTTGTTGCCCTTGTTGCTCATCTGAACCATGCTCATCTCGGCTCAGGGCTACTTTCTTGCAATCCCACACTCCCCAAAGGTAAAAAGCATGAATATCTTAGATGAACCAACATTTCTACTTAAGACATTTGAGTAATTCAACCACTTCTTACTAATGTTCGTAATTCAAACACTCCTTACTAACCTGAACAGTGCTACCAGCAGTGGGTAGGGACCCAAACTGGTGGTCACCACTCTTTTTCAGCATAGGGCCAGATGGTCAATATTTTAGGCTATGTGAGCCACATACTATTTCTGTCATAACTACCCAACTCTGCTGATGCAGTGTGAAAGCAGTCACAGACAATACATAAATAATGAGCATGGATGTGGTCCAATAAAATATTATTTATGGACACTGAAATTTAAATTTCCTTTTTCATATGTCACAAAATAATTCCTCTTTTTTTTAAAAAGCACTTAAAATGTAAAAGTCATCTTTAGCTTCTGGGCCACACAAAAATAGATGAGTAGTTGGCTCATCATTAAACCATGTTCTTCCTTCCTTACTCCCTCTTGCCCAATCTCTTCCCTCCTTCCCCAATAGGGTCAAGGTGTCAATGAGCAATTTTTTCCCCTGTCATTAAATTTGTATTATTGGTAATTAACATATAAAAAGATTCTACCTGAAATGTAAACTGAAACACACAGAGATGTCCCATCAGTTTAGCAAAGGTATGTTAAAGATGCTAATCAATGCTAATTAGGGACAATAAGAAGTATTCTCTAATGTTGGTGGGAATTGGTACAAAGATTCTGGAAAGCATGTCATTTATTTGTGTGTATTAAGGATCCTAAGATGCTCATATTCTTTTACCTAGCCTATCTTAGAGAAGAATCCGTTCTCAAGAAATAACCAGGGATAGGAACTATGGATATTGTTTCCCAATGATTAAAGATAAGGAAATGTATTTATGGAAGTATTTATAACAATGATAATAATGAAAAACTTGAAAGAATCTAAATGTCTAATGTAGGAAAATTGCAAAGTACATTTTAGTTTATCTATGCAATATGAGGAATGACTATGTGTGAATTTTAACTACTTATTAATAGTAAATTTTTTATTGTCTAATACTCTTCCATTTTCTTCAGGTTTCTGTAGGTTTCCTACAGTGAGTATACACGACTTTTAAAATTAAGCAAGACAGTAATTAGCAGATACAAATAGATGAAATAAATTTTTTGTTTGTGTTAGTTAGATGAATGCTTCTCTGAAGGCCTCCCAAGTTGCTGAATTTACCTCAAATTTTTGCTGCATATGTGAACCACCAACTGTTTTACCTACTTTGCCACCTTAATGTCATTTCTCTTACCTTCATAACACTGCTTTAGCACATTTCCTTGGCTCATGGTGGGAGACACCTTTTCCACACCAGTGGTACAATTCTTCAGCTAGGAATAAGGTGCTCTCGTTTTCTCAGTCTCTTGCAAAAAAAAAAAAAAAAAAAAAAAGAGTTCTTAACTCTGATTTTTTTTTTATTTCCTAGAACCCCTTCAAATTTCCTGGTGCTTGGGCCAAAGAAAAATATAAATATAATACAGAGTTCTTTACTGCAGTGGTCTCTTTTCTCTGCAGTCATTCTCCTGCTACTGAGTATGAGCTCTTCAGTTCACTGATGCTGTAGGGCAGGCTATCAGCCCATCTTGGAGCCTTTCTAAGAGTTAAGTGGGAGTCTTTGCTTCTTCTATTTATTTCCCTTTTTGTTTTTTTCTATTTTCATCCGTGTCCTGCAAGATATCTGTTAAGTGTCCATGAAAATGAGTCCTTCAAGGGAAAATGAGTTCTTTTACTTACCGTGACTTACCTATTTCCCAATTATGGTCCTGAGTATTAGGATATTAGGCAAGCTCTTCATTGCTTAAAAATATTACTTTAGTACCTACTATATTTTTGTCATGAATTTCTTCTCTTTTTACCTTGGTTTTGTTGGTTTGGGGCTGTCATATATGGGTGAGCTTGTTATATATTGCACCCCCCTATCCCCCACTGTACCATCACACAGAACACCAAGTGCCACCTCCCTATTGGTATTCAGTCATCCTGCAGTAGTCACCAATGAGGTCTTAAAGGAAATAGCAATTAAAATAATTGAATAACACAGTCAGAAAAGACTAAACCCATGTTTTCTAATATCTTTTCCTATCATGGCAGACACACAAGATGAAAATGAGTTTATAGGACATTGAAAGAGACAAGGAATTGGGGGCTGGAAATGACCAGTCTAGAGGTTCTTTCTGCCAAGACTGCTCAGGCATCATGAAGGTTGATCAGTAGCTTGGCAAATGTTATCTATTTGCAACATACCAGAGTGCCATAGCATCACAGTTGGGGAGCTCTGTCTTAAAGATCAGATGATCTATTCCACTCGCACTCCCTCTTCTTTATAGATAAGGACAATGAGACCCATTCCTTGACCTCAGCACTACTGTGAGGATGAGACTTGGGGCTGCTGATCTGGGGAAATGAAAGAGTTGGGGAATAGAAAACATTCTCTCTGTATCTGTGCTCATTCATTTAAATATCCACTTAGAATTATCTAATACTTTTTTTAAAAAAAAAACGTATTCTATTATTCTACTGGCTGACACTGGTCTCATTATAAGGAATGACTGTAAGCTGCATGACTGGGTGGAAAAGTGGATCTAACGGAGAGCTTGTTAAATCCTATGATGCTCCTTATGCTTGCATTTTCCTTTAAGGTAAGGCTGTTATGCTTACTTTCTGACAGATTTGATAGCAAAAACTAAAGATTTGTCTCAGCTCTTTAGTCTCTGTGTACTTCCACACAATACAAATTTATGTAAAATATTGAAATAAATTTCCTGTGAGAAGAAAAAGCTGAGAGATCACCAAGAGATTACTCACTTGGGATTACCAGGCTCAGAGGATTTCTTAAAGGAGAATAAGTACCCTCTGTTCATGGTCAAAGTGCCTGTTCTCAGGGAATTATTACCCAAAATAATTGCGATAAACTCAATTGTAATTTTCAAGTAGCTATTAAATTTTTTCCCTGCGTGTTTTGGAAGAGATAGTTGATAAAGCTAAATCTTTAATGCTTCTCTTTGGAGATCCAGTCATTGAACCAGCAACTTTAGTTTTTTCTAGCATCACTTGAGATCTTTTAAAGCAGAGTTCAGATTCCTTGCCTTTAAAAATAGACAGATGATAGACAGAGGGGCAGGGGAGGAGGTGTGAGTCTCAGGCTTCAACTGAATGAGATCATTCTGCAGCCTTCCCATTTCCCAAACTGCAGATGTCACAGGGTGAGAATGAATCCTCAACTTGTTCTGGTTTCCAGGTTACAATCCCTCTGCCTTTCCCTTACAGCCCTTAGGGAATCTATGGAGTCTGCAAAACCTCTTGACAGACAATCATTCTTACAGGCAGCAGACACACACACAACCCCACTGAAACCTTCTTACCAAAGAGTTGAAAGCTCCGTGCATAACAGGTTTAAGTATAAACATGTGTTTTTGCCATTCATCATTTTCCCCCTTTAAAGAAGCCATATGTGATGGTATTCTGGGAGGCAACACAATCTACAGCAGGTGGGCTCTTTAATTGGCCTGCCTGGGGAGTAGCTCAAGTTGGGTTTAGGAGGTACTGACCTTTTGGGTTTGGTTAGTGGGAGTCTGCGAATGGGGTTGTAAAAGCTAAACAGAGAACTGGGCTGCCTCTCAGACCCATGGGGGAAACAATGGAAACCAATGTGAATATTTTGGGGGAAGTGATAGAATGTGAAGAAGTTGTGATGTTGAGAACCACCAATACTTAGTTGCAAAAACACCCATGTTCATCCCCATGACAATCTGTATATGGTCTCATGGGCTCACCATGGACCTTTGTAGTCCTTCATTCATCTTCTTTCCTGGAATACGTAGGCAGGGCTGACATTGACAGAGCATACTGAGGCTCGGAGAACATTTACAAAGCCCCAAGGTTAATGGCAGAGCCAGCACATTCCTGCCTCTTGTATCTTGGTTGTCCTGCTTTGATCAGAAACTAAATCATAAAAAAGATAGTGTCAGAGAAGTGTCTACACAGCAAAGAAAAGTGGAGATAAGGTGATGGCTGATGAGTTTTATCAAAAGCAAGCTATATAATTTAAGTCCAAATTATTCATTTACGTTGAATTCATTTCAATTTATACAATTGAAATTAGCTGTATGATGAGCAATTTGCTTTGTACTCTTGAGGAATCAGTTTATTTGTTGTGAATGCTTTCAAGATAGGATTCCCAAAATCCATTAACCCAACTAATATTTATTGCATGAGGTGCTGCAAACAAAATAGGGAAGCTGACCCAGAGCTCTCTCCCAGCAGTTTATGGACTAGAAAGAGAAACAGATTTGTTCACAGGTCATTTAAATCTTTCCTTATAGTTTGTATGGGAACACATGGAGGGAACATCAAAACTAGCATTGATTCTGGTGGTCAATGGTGGGAGAGAATGGTTGGGGAAGATTTTCTCAAGAAATATCTAAGATGAAATGTGAAGGATGATTACAAATTATCAGAATGAAGAAAGTGGAGAAAGAATGTTCTTGTTTTGGGAGTCTGCTCACTGCTTTGGAGTGGAAAAGAGTGGGATACATATCAGTTATTGCTAAGAGTTCAGATGCATGGGGCAGAAGCAGTAAGGAGCAAACTCTTTTAGGGTCTATGTATCTAGAGGTTAATTCCATTATGCCTGTGGTGTAGCTTAGTCCCATTTGCCCCAGAACACTCCATCTGGAGTCTAGTGAACATTATATTCAAGCTGTTTTTAAAGTTCTAACCATTTTTTATACTGATGCATGGAAATATGGCATTAATGATTTGGGGAAAGGGACAGCTAAGCCCTTCTGCCAGAAAGGAAATAAGGATCTGGTGGAGACACTGAAAACAAAGATGGAAATTATAACTTTTGAATATTCTAACTACATTGTACTGAGACAGGTGGAGTTTCTCAGGTTGAAACACCAGATGGTTTCAAATTTTTCATAAGCAACCATTGTCAAAAATTTAGCCCAGCTCCTGTTTTATTGAGTCAGTTTTTCAGATTTCATGCTGGTATTAATTTCTGGAGGGAAATATTAACAATAAATGATAAGCTTTCCAGATGGTTATAACTGTAATTGGCGTGAGTTTTATGTAAGTGAACCACATTCTTGCAGTTTTTTCCTGCCTTTGTTAGTATTTTAGGAATAATAATCATTGTTATTGTTGGCAGATTTCCCAGATTTCTTCTGTATTTTAACAATAACAACAACAATAATAATAATGCTTGACATTAGTAGAACATAGATCATAATACTTATCTACCGGTCAGCCTTCTAACCTTTTCCATTTCCATGATGCATATCATTATATGTACACGTGATCAAAGAGCAAGTTCTGGATTTAGTTTCTCATGAAGTCATAGTAAAATATTTAAATATGCTTGGACTTAAAACCAACGTCACTGATTTTTATTTTCTCGCCTAAAAGCTCTGTTCCCCATTATGGAAAATTGTATTTTTGAAAAGTATTAGCTGTCATTTGCCGAACCGCTGGCTTGCCCAAGAGGAGTGAACAGACAAGGAATGAAGCTTCTAGGATATGAAGTTACTCTTCTCAATGTTCTTGAATTTTTTATTTTCTCCTTACCAGGTTTATTATGCACATGACTTTTGCAACCATCAAAAGGCTAGGAAAAAATGAATTGTGCTTTATCATTACTATATATATTTATGAGTATTGAACTCCATGTTAACCATATGAGAGAGATTATTTTAATCCTCAAAATAAACCCACAAGTTAGGTTCCATATTTCCCATTTTTAATGAAACACATTCAAGGAAATGGAAAAAACTGCTGACATCTGTACTGCCATCATCATTGACACGTGTGATTTCTAAGCCTATGCTCTTTCTACCATGCTGCCTATTCTAAGGTTTTCCTACTCCAAGGAGACTTGTCTCAAATCATACAGAGCATTTGATGTGGTAAAACTTGTTGGAACCTCTGAACATCAGGTTGAAGGCCACAGAACTAAAGCAAAGGGAAATGTGAAATTGTTCTATTAAAATGACAAATATTCCAGATGTAGCTAATTAGTATGATAACCTATGCATAAAAGAGAATTGTAAAATTAGTGAGATCAGCCTTGCAGTGCCATTAACCATATTATAACTCTTCACATGATTTTCTCCCCACCATGAAATGGTCTTGCAAATGCCTGATCTCAATTTGTTTTATCATATGGTGCAACTCATCAGTGCCACACACTATTGTGAATGCTGTGGTTTTCACAGTGGGATATTTTTTATCTCTACAAATTGGTAAATTAAAATAATTTCACCTAGGGCAATCTTGTATCAAAAATATACTAGCGACCTTGACAGCAGTTCTGTATGTTTTCCTTCTCATTTGCTTTTCAATTATTTCCTTTTGGGGGCTCTGAATCACCTACTATAGGATATTAAAACCCAGACAGACTAAGAGGCCAGTTGTCTGTCTCCTGAGCTCTTTCTCCAGGAGGCAGGCAGCTGGGAAAGAAGAGAGTTTTATTTGAGGGAAGGGCGAAATCAAGACATCACATGAGATAGAGCTAAGCCATTACTGTTCTTCTAAGCAGGACCACTTGTGGGCTAGCAGGTTTGGAGAAGCTGGGGATAACATAAGCACAAATTACATTCACAAACAAGGCGAGAAACAGTACATACATTCAATGGTTGCCATGAAACTAATTCATGAAGGAAGAGTGAGAAAAGTCAGGTTCTGGGATTGCAGAGGGACTGGGGAAGGTGCCTGGTTGGATGAGGTTTGCTGCGGGAGAAGACAGCACAGCTAATATGAATTCTGCTCCCTGTTCATTCTTCATCTCATCCAAACATCCCCTTCTTTCATTTTGTATCTTTCTGCCTTGCAGCCCTTTCTGGCAATTTCCTATGTTCCAAAAGGATTTCAAATTTGAGCCAGAAAGCACATGGGGCTGGAGGCAAAAGTTCCAATTAATGAACTTGGGCCTTGTGAGGTACGTGTGGGAAGGGAAATTGATTTATATAAAATATGCTGTTGACCCCAAACAGCCTGAGATGTTTGCCATCACTTTACATGTTTTCTGATTTTACTTTGAGTTGAATTTGGTTTGTCACAGTTCAGATTTGCACAGTCTCTGATACAAAAGGGCTCTCAAATGAATTAAAGAAAAAAATTAATAAATTGATGTATGCCTGACTGCAATTAAGATATGCTAACATGAGCTGACAAAAGATCTTGTCCTAATCATAAAGAATAAACAAGAAACAAAGCATGATTTGCAGAGAAAAGACATAAGCATTTGTTTGTTCACCCCCTAAATCATTCATTCAGCTAATCCATCCATGCCTTCCTCTACTCTCTCATTCATTCTTTCCACACATTCAACTTGTGCTAGATTCTGAATGTAGAGTGGGAAGCAAAACAGAGATGGACCTTGCCTTTGATATTTATATTCTAGTGGGAGATAAGTGATAATTATTAATATATTACTTGATAACAAGTGGAGGTAATTTTCAGGGTTCTTAGGTGAATAACATTTAGATAATGCAGCTGTTAGTGAAGGCCTGTTAAAGGACACTTGAGGGAGAAGAAGGAGCCATGCCAAAAGCCAGAAGTGGATTGTTCCACAGGCCTGGAGAGCTGGGCAGACGCTCCAAGAGAGGAAGGAGCTTGTGATGATCTAGGGCTGAACGAAGAACCATGACCAAGTGGGTGAGCCAGGGAAGGCTGGCTTGAGACAAGGGTGGACAGTGGGATACACATCAAGCTATAATGTGTTGTACAGAGAAACCACAATTAATTACAGATTGTTTTGTTCAAATGCATCTGTAAGATCACTGCAGGAAACTTAGAAGACATTTACTCAAAGAAAGGATAATATATATGATTGTCAGTTGCCTAGTTTGTAATAATAATTTTAACTTGTAATATCTTGATAACCCAACCACCAAAGCTTATAGTTCAGAAGGAAATATACTAGGTTGCAATTGGTACAGCATCCCTTCCACCAGCTTGAGCACAGATGCCCTCCATGGCAATCTTAAGTAAGGGTTGACTGCCGCTCAGACCTAGGTTCTTTATCAAGCTTATCAAGCTAAGGCCTCATTCATGTCCCACCATTCCTGTTCCTATTGTTGTGTTTTTTAAATTTTGTTTTATTTTTAAACCCTAAGAATATATTTTTAGTATTACCAAATAAAATGGTATATTGGTAGAAAATTTATTGTTAAAAAATGTGTGGGTATGTGGGAGGCATCTTTTGATAGTTATTGAGTATGTTGTCCTTATGACTTTCTTGTCTTCATGGCTGGGGCCCCCTCATCCCTATCTGTGGTTCAGGTTTGTGCTCTCACTAGGATTGTCACATTTAGCAAATGAAAATATAAGCTATCCAATTAAATCTGAATTCCAGATAATTTTCTAGTGTATGTCTCATGCAATATAAAAAAATATCTAATACAAAATCATTGTTACCTGAAATTTAAATTTAACTGAGTGTCCTATCCTTTACCCCACCATGATAGATAATCCCTGGGAATGTGAGATCCAGGCCAGGAGGCCAATGGCTTATCTTAATTGCTGCTCCTCTGCTGGCTTTGTCTCCAAAAAAGGAGGACCTTGTGCCCTTTTTCCTCAGGCCAATTTAATTCACTACTGCATCAAAAGGTTGGGGTTGGCTCTTTTCCACCCATGTCTGGTGTCTTGTACCTAAATAAAGTTGCAGCTGAGATCCTGTCATTTGCTTCCTGGTTTCCATGATGCTTCTGTGCAGAGAACTCTGAGGGCAGTGTACTATGGGGGGAGAAGAATAGGTTTTGGAGGGGAGGGAAATTGATATCCTTTGTCTCTTCACCTGTGAAAACTTAATGTCTTTCACCTTTTTACTGTTTCAAACAGTGCAGTGGAATATTAATAATAAATTTATAGGATTGTTATGTGGATTTGCTATCATTGCTCAGTAAGTGTGAGAGATATAACCATGGTAATTAGACACTAGTTTCTTGGTAGGCCTTTTTATACTATTTGCCTATTGAAACTCTTTTGTTCATACATGCTGGAGATTCCATACAATAAATTTAGGGCTCCATGAAGTCCTCCAGTTTTATTCCTTAGTACTGAGGAGAAATATATACAAATAAATGAATAAATAAAATACCTGACCCACTGACCCTGATTGTCTGCCTGGTTTCTAGGTCCCAATCATCTCACTCCTATCTCCAGATATGTTCTCACTCAGCCCATTAATTTTATTTAAAAAAAAATTTATAGTTGTAGATGGACGGCATGCCATGTTTATTTTTATGTGGTGCTGAGGATCAAACCCAGTGCCTCACATGTGCCAGGCAAGTGCTCTTCCACTGAGCTAAAGACCAGCTCTCAGCCCATTAATTTTGCAGATTCCTATGGGGGTTCATTCCATTATCCCCACCCTTAGTGATCAGTGGGTTAATTGGTTGGGGGGCCCTTCCTGCAATGGCAGCAGTACTCATGAACCTCTCTAAGACTTTCCTGACCCAGCACAAGATCTCTATTCAATCCCTGGGCATCATTTGCCTCTTATCTATGCAACATCCAACCTTAAGATTTTAAACTACCTGCATGGACGTGCTGAGTTCCTCTGCCACAGCTTTGAGGCCCCTGTATCTAGGTCCTGTAAGCTCCTCCTTATAAAGTGCTGTGTTTGGCTGAGAAGGGCCAACAGGCACAGACATTTCCCTCATTATGTCCCTTATACATGTGGTAGGTCTTTGGATGCTTCCTGTCCTAGCAAGAGTCAGGAATGTACTCTATGATCAAGGATACCCACCTATTTGCTGCCAGCCCCTCTGCACACACATGGGCATTTTAAAAACTTGAACTTTCAGTTTGGGATCTAAGGTCCTAATTTTTAACTCGAAAGTTTTTCACTAACCAAGAGGTGCTGGCTATGTCTGTCACCTTGGTACTGTGTTCTGAAGCCAGGAAAGACTAGGGAGTAGGAGAAAGACAGTGTGGGGTATATATGATACTTTGAAACCTTCCCTTGAATAGACACTCAATGCCTACTCTTTAGCCTCCCTGACAGTGCCCCCTCCCCACTAATTATTTTTTTAATGTAATTGAAGTGAAAGAAAAGGAAAAGCATCTCATTATAACCTTGGAGATTAGAATATAGAACAATAAATTTGTGATTTCCTCCACTTAAACAATGGCAGGAATCTCAAACTAAATTTCTTGGACTTTTATTTCTTAGTCAGAAGTAGCTTACTTCCAATTAATGTTTAAAACAGAGCTGAAAGTTCCTCCTTTAGGTAACTCCATCCAGAGATAGCTTCTAGCTAAGTGAAGCTGGTAATTTGCACATAAAGACTTCTTTTAATTACTCCCTAGAACCTGTGATTTTTTTACAAACTACCTCTGACATAAACTGCAACCATATCCTATTGCAAAAGAATTCCTGCAAATCTAATTCTAGGGAAATCAGAATCTTGTTCAGGACAGAATTTTCCACATAAACATTGAGTTCTAACTGCCAAATTCCTTTCCTGCTTTTAAGCTCTATTGAACTTCTTGGATCATTTTTCCTAGGACCTAGTAAAAAGCTTTAACCCAAGAACTCGCTAAATCTTTCTAGGATTAGAACCTTTTACTTTTATCCACTTCTAGTTTGGTCATAGCTTGTTCCGTTAGGGTCTCTCAACTTTAGCACTATTGACACTTGAGGTCAGAAAATTTTGGAAGTGGGGCACTGTCCTGTGCACAGTGGGATGTTTAACAGCATCCCCTGGCCACCTTCCACTAGGTGCCAGCTGTACCCCTTAGTAGAGCAACCAAGACTGTCTCTATGTATTTCCAAATGTTTCTTGGGGGAAAAAAAAATCACCTCCAGCTGAGAAATAGTGCTGCATTTGGATCCAAGTTGAGTTGAAAAGAAGGAATTGTAAAGGGGGAGAGGTGGGAAAGGCCTTCTCTTGATGCATATCTTTGTTTTATGTCTTTAGGAACTTGCCTTTCTCTCCTTTTTGCTTATCTTGAATGTCCCTGTTCCTAACTGAACAGAGGTGAGTACTTAGAGATATTTAGCATGTTTGCTCTTAAGGGACGAGGAAAACTGAATTTAAAGTATGTTTCAGGAAGGGAATTATGGAATCTGGAAAAAAATACAGAAAGACATCCTCTCAAATTTCCTGACTCACAGTTTATCCAGGAAACCCATGTTGAGGATTAGGCCCCTGAGAAGCTAGTGTGAGAATAATATGCATTCGTTGAGTAAGTATGTGTTATGTTTCAAGTTTTCTTGTCACATAGGTTCTATCAGTTAATAAAAAATATTCAGGTGAGGTCAGTGTTATTCCCCTATTTCACAATGAGAACGAGGAGGCCCACAATGATGAAGTAACTTGTCCCAGATCACCCAGATTCTATGTGGCAAAGATGAGAATCAAGGAAAGACCCGAAGATTATAAGAACCATGTTCTTCCCCCTTGAACATGTCCCTTATTGTACTGATTTTGGCATCATCAAACTATAGAAAAATATCTCTGCTCTTTTGGGGACTTTGTGTAAAATGGTTTTACAATAGTTAGATCTTATTAAATATGCCAGGAGATAATACATGCATATTCCTATGCCAGCACCCCCCACCTTTTGTAAAATAATTTTTGAATGCTACTAAGTCTTTGTGGTTGTCTGGTTAAGGACTCTTGACCTACATAATTGAGCTGTTTTTCCACAGTCCAGTCTTGTTCATTATTTTCTGCACGTTGGCACCTTCTGCCTTTTGAATAATAAAGATAACCCCATAAAATTTGCATAGAGGATATATGTTTGACTGAGAACATATGTTGGATGAGGTGTACCTGCTTACTACCCAAATGTTTAAACAATGATAATAAAAGAAGCTGCTGTTATGTTACATTACTGAAGCTAATGTTTATAATGTTCATTTCCAATGGGGCATAATACAGCCTTGCGAATAAGGAAAGAGCACTTGCCAGCCCTTTTTCTCTACAATATTATAATGAAATAATCATTCTCCTTTTCCTGGCATAAAATTTTGAATAAAATCATAGTATCATAGAAGTTCAGACCTGCAATAGAAGAGGAAGGCCCTGCTTTGAGTCTAGAGCAGCCAACAACAAGATGTGCCATTTTGGATCAGTCAAGTAACTTTGTGAGCTGGGATTTTCTCATCTTAAAGTTGGGGTGATATTGTATACTTCATAAATCTTTTGGGATGACGAATGAATAACTGAGAATACATATAAATGTTAAAATTTTATATAAATTTAAATTCAGGAAACACATAATGAGCATCTAGTATACAAATCACTTTGCTATGGACCCAAAACTGAATTGAGAAGAAACTCTTGACTTCAAGGAGTTCATCTTCCAGTGGAGGGGGGTGGGCATACAATAGACGAACAAAATAAACAACCAGTAATGCAAATTATACTGTAAGCCCTGAAAAATAGGACAGAAAAACCCAGAGCAGAAGGAGACAATGTCTGATGTTGAGATGTGTATAGAGAAAAGGACATTTGAACTTGGGTCTGAAAGAGTATTACAGTGTGGACAGGTTAATAGAAGATGAGCAATCCAGTTTAAGAAAATGATCAAAGAGAACCACAGATGGTGGTGCATACCTGTTATCCCAATGACTCAGGAGCCTGAGGCAGGAGGATTGCAAAGTTGAGGCTAGTATCAGCAACCTAATGAGGCCTTGCTCAAAACAAAATAAAAAAAAAAAAATTAGGGCGTCATTTAGGGTGCTCCTGGCTTCAATTCCCAGTACTGAAGGGAAGAAAAGAAAAGAAAAAAAAAAGTGATCATATCAAAAACATAGGCATATAAATAGAGATGGCCTGTTTGGGGAGCCTAATTGGTCTAGAGTAGTTGGAAGAAAGACTCAAAGTGGAGATAGGCAGAAGAGACTTATGTTTTAGAAAGATTTCTCTGGAGGCAGGATGAAGTATGGACTAGAACAGGCTACTTTGTACATGGATTTACCAATTGGTCACCTGTTGGAAGAAGATAGTAATATCAAGATTTGTTGTCCAGGAGAAAAATTTGTTTAATTTTGAAAATACAATGTTTCTCTGACCACAAATACACTCTGAGATTGAATAACATGGCCGAGATTCTAAGGGTTACGGAAAAGTAGCAGAGAAGGAGATGGGCATATTACAAGGTGAGTGTGGGGGCGTTAAAGGATATCCTGTGAAGAGGGGATCACATGGGTGTGGACCCTCTGTAGGTAATAATGACACCAGATTACCAGCAGAACACGGAAGAGGGAATGTGTAAGGAGAGAAAAGGCTGGAGATGTGGATGGGGGACAGAGCACATGTGACCTTCTGCAGGTCCAAAGAGCAGGCTTGGTTTTAGAAAGGAAGGTCATGCCTGATTTTGAGGCAGGGTTCAAACCTCCAGGTCTCCAAAAGATGACTATCCCATGGACCAAAGACCATTAGCCTTGAGTAATAATCTCTAAATTATCAGCAAAACATCTTCTGGTTTCTAAATCTAATTCCAACAATCACTTTTCAGAGTGCCACATGATCTTGCAAAATAGGTCAAATGTCATTGTTGGATATGATGTCACAGCTTTCCTTTAGTCTCCTCTGCCTTTTCTCTCCTGAAGTTTGTAACCTCTGGAAAATGAAAGTCAGAGAGCTCAAGCCAGCTCTGGCCTGTCCCTTCCTTCCTACCTTTCTTTGTGCTTTGCTGTTGTTATTTTCAAAGTGGTGCGTGAGGGCAGGACAGAGTGTCAGTCTCCCCTTGGAACGCATGCTGAAAATGGAAAATAAGATGCATTGTGACATTTTAGCTGAGAGACCTTTCCCTGGCTTTGGGAAAAGCCAGCTGAACAGGCTCTCGTTGTCACACAGCCCAAATGTCACCTCGGAGCTTGTTTGCTGTTATATTTTCAGCGTACATTTGATTATTCTTCCTTTTCATTTTTTAAGGATAAGGGGTCAAAGCTACTCCAGCTCTGCCTTTCTTCTCATAAAAGGCTCCCTCCCTCTTCTCATGAAAGCCACCCACATGCCAGCAAGACTCACATCTTTTTGTCCTGTTTCATATTGATAGGAGTACATTTGCAAACTCATCTTTACCTGAGTGGTTTGGATTCACTCTTAAATTTACACTTTAAAAACAAAAAAAAAAAATTTTAAGAGAAATTAACCAAAGTTTTTTTTTAAGAGAAATTAACCAAAGTTGCCAAAAAAGATAAAGAGACATTTTGGACATTTCAAGTCCTTTGCTGTTAACGTTCACCAGTGCTCCCTTTCCTTAATCGTTTGCTTCTCAGTCTTTTAAGGAGGCAAGATCATATAAACTTTGTAAACATTCATATCTGTATTTCCACACAGACATGCTCACTTATTGGCTATACATCTTAGATCAGCTTTCATTAAGCCTCTGTTTCCTCATTTATCCAATGAGGATAGTAATCACCCTCACCATATGGGATTATACTGAGGATTAAAGAGATAAGGCAAAACATTTAACCCATTGCCATTAAATATTGTCATAAGACTTCTTAACCTAGCTCAGCAAGACCAGGGCTTCTGACAGAAAAGGGTGTCAAGAGCTGTATGGACTTACTTATTTTAGCAAATCAGTATATTTTCTGTATTTAATATAAAGTTAACTTAGTTTTATAATGTTATTTGCAACTATACTTTTCCCATTTGGCACTTTATTTTTTTTTTTTGCCTACCTAGCTGAATGTATATTATAAGCTTATCTTAAGGCTGTCCATGTGCTTAATTAAATGTTCATTTTAAGTAAAGTACTCACTGTGGATAGGAATCTGTATTTTGGATGTGCTTGATCTATCTACAAAGAAAAATTAGGAATTACTTTATTAGAAAATACTCCTAGAAGTCTTAATTGTACTTATTTAAAAATAAATGCTATAATGTTAGACTTGTGGCATTGGGAGTAATTAAGGTACATCATTATCGTAGTTTAAAAGTTGTACATGATAAGACATTTTTCGTTTTTACTGTACATTTTTACTGATTGATCTATTCCCCATCCCAAGGCAAGCCTGAGTAAAATTAGGTTAAATGTAAAACAGCAATAAAAAAGAGCTGTATGGAGGCAGAGAGCTTCATTGTTCTTTTTTCTTCTTTAGCAAAGCCTAAAGAAGCCTGGGAGTGGGATTCAGAGCCAGAAGTGTACCATATTTCACTGCATAATTGTCAGCACTGCATGATCATCACACCCTGTTTTTTTTTCTTTTTTCATTCCAAAAATTGGTTGATGATCTTTCACTGTGTAATTGTTGCAAGGTGTAATTCTGTTTCTCACACTGCTTAAAAAGTAAATGGAGCAGCAGTGTATTCACCGGTGGTACATTTGTCTTCTCTAACACTGTGAGCCTAGAGTTCTCAGCTAACACGTGTTGTCAATATATTTCCAAAAGCTGACTTGTGTGGTTTGTTGAGAGTGCTGCAGTGCTTACTGGTAAGTACGAGTGGGGCTGAGGATGGTATATCAGATAAGGAAACCAATGATAACCAGGCAGAATCTTCTGACACAGAAGATTTTGTAAGTCCATACTTTGCAACACTGTAGTAAATTTTATCAAGTGTAATATTTTGACTATAATGAATAAATCAATAACAACTAATTTGTTAACTTTTGCCCCCAAACAGGAAAATGTTCACTAAACTGTCACAAAGAAATGATGGGTTTCAATTTAGACTCTTCAATTTTAACGTTTAGACTATTCAATTTTAGCTTCAGAGATAGAATGAGAATCCCATGTATTCTAATCTGTGTTAATGACAGTTTAATACATGATTTTTTAAAAGTTAATACTGGCCCAATTGTTTTAAAAAGAGCCTCACATGATGGCTACACCCCCCCTTTTTTTTTGCAAAACTATTTGGCAGAAAATCTGTGATAGTTAAATGGTGAAACATGATATTTTTTGCAGGTGACGACATCTAGTCCTGGATCCTAGGATACAGTGGGACAACCAGGCTAATGAAGTTCTACCTCCCATGTGGGCCTACATTTCTATAATGAGGAAGATCTGTTTGTGCTAGTAGGCACTAGAGAGGAAGAACGGGGCAGAGGACCTTGGGTATACCACTTACCAGCTCTGTGTTGTGGGCAATGTATGTAACCGCTCTCACCTTAGTATCTCATTTATACAGTGGCCTACAGATCTACCTCAAAGGGCTTTTGAGAGAATTAAAATGAGGTGACATCAGCTATGTTTTAGCAAAGGTTAACATTTTTAAAGGATTGACTGTGTGCCAGACACTATTCTAAACCAATCACATACATGGGGTCATTTAACCTTCACATACATGGGGTCATTTATTAGTTTTCTAATGCTACAAAGGAGGCCAGGAAATACAAAGGAACTCAAACTACCCCATGTTATCAGGTAGTAGGTGAAAGAGACAGGATTCAAGCAGGCTACTTAGCTTTTGAACTGTGCTTTAAAATGTCCGCTATATTGTCTAGACCAGTGGTCCTCACAATGTGGGAGCTGCAGCATCAGCACTAGCATCACCTGGGAAGTTGTGAGAAATGCAAATTCTCTGGTTCACCCCAGACCTCTTTGGCTTATCCCATAATCAGAAACTCTGGCGGTAGGACCCAGCAGTCTGAGCTTTAACAAGCTCTCTAGGGTATTCTGATATAGGCTCAAGTTTGAGATCCACTGCTCCATCCCAGAGGTTGGCAACAGCAGTAGCTACCTGGTTTTCTAAATAAGGTATATAGGAACACAAATATGCTCATGCATATATGTCTTATTTGAGGTTGCTTTTTGCTATAATACAAGAGTTGACTAATTGTACCAGGGACAATCTGACTGGCAAAACCTACAATATTTACTATCAGCCCTTTAAGAATATGTTTGCAGCACCATGGTCTAGGCAATACCTCCAGCAAGGTGCTATCACATAGTAAGAATGATTGTCACTAAGTGCTCGGTAAGCAAAACCTTGTGATTTATAGGGGCCCAAAGTGCTCTTATGGCATGGGGAAGGGTGGGCAAGATAAGTGCAGGACTGTTACACCATCACCAAATTGTCCTTACTAAAGACCCAGATGCAACCGGGCAATTTGGTCATGGTACTAGTCATTTCTTACTAAAGTGGGAACTAGAGACAGTGTGTTTTACTCTTTGGGCTATTATACTACCATATTTTCTTCCAATAACCCTCCTGGTCCTGATGGCTCTCTCAGAGACATGGGCTTTGGAATCTGGAGCACTTGCTTATTGAGCTCACAACCTTGAGCTTCTGCCTGACTCTTGATTCCAGCAGGTCGCACCCTAGGTTTGCAGGAGTCACTGGGAAAGAAGGATTGATAAATGGATTTTATTCCATATCTCCTCAGGTTCATAGTCTGTTTTGAGTCCAAATGCAGGATGGTTTCTACAAATCAAATTTGTGTTTATTTAACAATGATTTATTGAACATTCTGTCAAGTACCAAAGATTTACATGTGTCTACAGTGTTTTCAGTTGACAGCTGTGTTTTGACTGGGCATTATCCAGATGAGGAAGCTGAGACTCAAAGAGGGAGAGAAACTTCTGAGAGATAGTATGCTGTGGTCTAGGGCTTGAGCATTCATCTCCTGAGTCCTGGGCACAGACCTCAATGAGCTACCTTTCATGGTTTTGATTTTACTTCCCTCAGGAGCAAAATTACCCAGTAAGAACACCTGTGTCTTTCTCCTGAGATCCCCTTTATTTTAGTGGGGAGCCTTGCTTCCTCCTGAGGACATCAGTTATATTGGAGTATTCCTTTTCTCTGCACAGGAAGGTATAGAAGTCAGGGTCCTGGCAGGAAGCAAATGACATACTCAAACTGGATACTTCAAGAGAGTGTAATAAAGGGACCAGGAACAGCAATATAGTTTCTGAGCCCAGAGCAAAATGAAAATGTGGAACCCTTATTCAAAAATTGTTAAGAATTTTGCAGTTATTAAATCAAGTGCGGGCCCTGTGTGATCATAGAAGCCAGCCCTGAAAAATAAAAAAACTGTTTTCAAATGTGTAGATGGGATCTATAGAAACTAATACAAGGTCGTGCCCTATTGCAGGGATAGGAGCAGTGGGAAGCCATTATTATATGTGGACTGAAGGAACAAAGGAAGGGGAAAATGACTAGAACCCAGAAAGAACAGAGGGGGAGAGAGCCACATTTGTATAGAAATGGCTGTGTGGGAGGAGCTGTGCCCTTCAGTGGAGGAGATAATCTGCAGGGATCCAGCAGTGAGCCTTGGGAGATAAATACTCTAGCTTTGCTTTCCTGCTGGGAGCCCAATGGGAGAGTAGAGATCAGGGAGCCAGCTGAGGAGTCCTGGGCTCACCGTAGGGGAGGGGATGGAGAGGGCAGTCTGGAGTGACCAAGACAAAATGGTCAAAATCATCAGCATTCAGGGATTCTCCCTGCTTACTATCTGGCTGGGATTCAAGACCCTCTACCCACTTGCTCCATCCTACCTTTCTAGGTGTTTCTTTTTCTGTTCCCCTGCACTAACATCTCTCAAAAATTACCATCAGAGCATCCCTAAGGTTAGGCTTCAGAATCCTTATGAAACAACCAGAAGATCCACATTTTCCTTTTAAAGATACCAAGCCATAGAGAACTGAGTTTCTTTTGATGAACAAAACAAAATCCCCAATTCCACTGATTCCTAATTTTTCAAGTGAAAGTGACTACTGTAGACTAAATTCTTCTCCCGCCTCTATTCCAAATCTGTAACTTGAAGACCTAACTCACAATGCAGTTGTACTTGGAAATAGGGATTTGGGGAGGTAGTTAAGGTTAAATGAGGCTGTAAATGTGGTATCCTAATCTTATAGAATTGGTGGACTTTTAAGAAGAAAAAGAGCTCTCTCTCTCTCCCTCTCTCTCTCTCTCTCTCTTTCTCACCCACCACATACATCAAAGAAAGGCCATGTGAAGATACAGAAGGTAGATGTCAGCAAATCAGGAAGAGAACCTTCACTAGCCACCTTGATCTTGGACTTATAGTCTCCAAACCCATCAGAAATAAGTTTCTGTTATTTAAGCTGCTCAACCTTTGGAATTTTATTATAGCAGTCTGAGCTGACTAAGATAATGGCATTATAGAAAGATAGGCCCTTTCTTGTACTCTGGCTTTGGCAAGACTCTAGAAACTTTGTACCAGGAGCTGAGCTTTATCTACTCTAGAGTCTGTGCTTTCTGGTCTCTATAGCAAAGTGGAAGAGATTCCATGTTGGAACTGGGCCAATGTGGTTGCCAGTCTCTCTTCTCCCATCGTGAGTAATTTAATTTGCTAGTTCTCAGCTTCTTCATCCATTGGGGATGCTACCTGCCTTGTGAAATGGTCATTCATTTGAACAGATGCATACATCACATATGTGGAAGCCCCTTCTCTCTTACCAAAGCATTCAGGATCACTGCCCAACATTTGAAACACCTTGACTGGTTTCCTTTTTCCTGAGCACTGCTGCATGGGATTCAGCTCTGTGTTCCCCAGCACCTCTCACTTAGTTTCTCAGCAGTTTCCTGCTTGGCCGATATTCCCACTCCAAGGAAAGCTGGGTGGTATCCTTCCAAAACAGAAAGTGGCCTCTAGAATTTTCATGGCTGTGCAATAAAGCTTGGCTGGTCCCTGGCTAGAGTTTTAGCGTTGGTTCTTTGTTTTCACACCTTACCTCTGAGAACAGGTTCCCACTGGAGCCTTTGGCAAGCCTCATGCCCAGAGCTGTGGTCTTTCAGGTTTCTCTGCTTCCATTCAGGATCTCCCCTAGCTGTCTAGGAATACTAGTTAATGAAGGGCTTGGCTTGCAGACGTGGGGCCGGGGCCACTGGGAAGGGACACAGACACCTGGCAGGCGGGTTTCAGAGAATTCATTGCAGCAGCTGCGTGGCCTGATTGCTCCAAGCCCATTATTCATTTTGCATAATTGGTGACCTTTCTGTCTGCACTCTCCATGGAGAATTTCAAGCCATTTTCCAGAGCACAGATGAATATCTGAAATGCACAATAGCACAGGAGTCTGTCAGCATCAGCCTCACAATTCTTTGCAACAGTGGGGGAGGAGGGAGAGGCCTACCAACTCGGGCTCTAGCCAGGATCTCAAAGAATCAGGCAGCTTTAGGCCCTTAGACAAAGGAAGACCCTTCTTGCTGTCACTTGTGCATGTTGTCTGCATTTTTCTCAACTTCAGGACTGAAGAGACAGTCTTTGCCCCTAAGTCACTGATGACCAGGCATTTAAACCCTTCAAAATTGGTAACAAAGTCCATCTTTCCAGCCACATATCTTTGCTTAACTCAGTCACCCATACGTGAGACGTAACAGACAGACTCTCAATGGTTCCCCTGAAGAGTCATGCAAATTCATACTTCTTTGTACATTCTATTTATTCTTCTTAGAATATTCTTTCTTTGCCTGCTGAACTTCTTTACTGACCTTCCTAGACTGAATTAATCTCTTTCCCCTCTGCCTTCTGATGGCTGCTTTCATTATCACCCACTGAACACTGTCATATGTACTCAGACTTCTATTGCTCTCTTTGAGGGTCAGGGTCTGGGTAGCATTCATTTCCCTATATCTATTGCCTGATACAGAATAGGCAGTCTGTAAATGATTAGAGAATCAGTGAGTTAAAATATATATATATATATATATATATATATATATATATATATATATATATATTTTAACTCACTGATTTTTAACATATATATATATATATATATATATATATATATATATATATATATAAATTCTTACCTTAGATGTTACAGACTTACGTTATATTAGCTAGAACACTTTATATTGCAAACAAGATAAACTCAAGGTGATTTAAGCAAAAAAAAGGAGTGTCTTGGATCATGTAACTGAAAATTCTGGATAAACCTAGTTTCAGGAGTGGTTTGATTCAGGATTCCAACAATGTGATCAGCCAACAGCTTCCTCCAGATGTTGTCTTCAGCTACAACATAGGTCCCCCTCATAGTATTGGGGTGGCTGGTGCAATTTCAGAAGTGGAGTTTTATATTCTCATTCTAACTAATGCCAGAAAACTGAGAATTTCTTTTTCCCGGAAGCCCCAACAAAGGTCTCCTTGGCTCAGACTGGGTTATGTGCTAATCTCTGGTAATCCCTGTGGGCAAGGGGCTGGCTCAGGTCAATCTTATTTTATCTCTGTCAATCCCTTTCCAAACAAGATTGGCAAAATATGAGGGAAGTGGTGAATTCCTCAAAAGGAAAAGTACTATTTAATAGGAAGTGAATATAGGTGCCGGCCAGGCAAACAACCGATTTTCACTTTATATATCCATTCCCACAGGCTTAATGCAAGATATAAAATAAGCAAACAAACAAAACCCTTTCCAAAGGTGTAGCAGCCATTTGTGAACTACATTTTTGCGAACTAAATCCAAACCCTAAAGCAAAATGTATAGTCAGATCCTAGACTCTAGAGTTAAAAATTCCTAGGGAGACCTCCATTTTATAAATCACACAGTTGGGTCTTTATTGTTAAATATTATTTTTTTAATTACTGTAGACATCAGACATGTCATTCCTTCCTTTGATCTAGGTGTATTTTGTCTTGTAGTAGTTCACCATTTTATGATTTGGGAAATCACGATAAGGTCCATGAGTAGAGAATTATAAGTTTCCAGACACAAATCTGTGTCTCAAATTGCTGACTGGGGTTTTCATCTTTTTCTTTTTCTATTGCAAGTATTACCAATTGAGAAGGAAAATAAATCACAGGTAACATGAAGACATTTTTATCTTTTTAGAAGAAGTATGAAAATTCCTTTCCAGGGAAAGATCAGAGATATCAAAAGGAGGCATTGGTGAGCGTGCTCCAGCAGTATTGGCAACCCTGACATCACACAGGTACCCAGCTCTGCAAGAAATAAGAGACTCTAGGTGAGGAGAGGGAAGAGGAGTTAGACAAATTCAGCAGAGGAAGAGGAAGATTCCGAGAAAAAAAGGAGGGAAGTGGTCCAATGGGGATTTTACTTTTTTCTAGGATAGACTAGGCAATTAGTGATGTTGATGTTTCTTCTTTATGTCTCTTAGGAATTTTTTAGCAAAATCAACATTGCCTCATAATATTTGTCACACAAAGAATTCTTAGGAAGAATCCTAAAAAGAGCTTATGACTTCTTCAAGGTTGCTGCCAGGCAAAAAACCCAGAAGTTGCTTAAGAATCCTCTAATACCTCTCTTACACATACCATGTTTTATCTGTTCTTAGTTGGCACAATTTAAGAAAATAAGTTGTTGATGCAACTATGACAAGGTCTTCTCATTACTTTGAATATAATATTATGTAATTCCAATCATTATAAGGCTAGTAGTTATGTTATTGGTAATATATGTTAAATTATATCATATCATGTTATGTTGTATTTAATACAAAAGTTCTTTTAGACTTAGACATATATTTTATTGTCACTCATATCAATGAGCAAAAGAAAACCCAAATAAATTGGTTTATGAATTTTGAGATTTCTTCACATTCAGAGGGTGACTCTTTTGAATTAATTTGCAACATATTGTCAATGGTTGTGTTTTCCCCCAGAATGTGGCTGTCTGCCATCACAAATCTTTTGTGTTGCAATATTTCTTATGTGTGCACCAATATTATCTCCAGGATTTCTCTAATTAGCCCTTTTGCAAGTTAAGTTTCTCTTATTCTCTTGCTCTTACCAGAAGTTTTTCAACAGAAGGTGTTCAAACTATGACCAATCCTCTTACTCATCCTTCCAACGGTCATTATATGACTTGTGATACAATATGGAAAGGACACAATGTTTTATTCCTTTTTCCAATAATAGCAACTGAGTCACTATACAACAGCTTATTCTTTAACTTACCACATTGTCAGACAATTACAAAGTTATAACCTGGTTAACAGCAATTTTGAGGTATAACTGTTGAAAAGCATCCTAATTTAAGACATGACAATTGTATTTATTAAGAAATAAATACAATTGTCATGGAATTTCACAGTTACTAAGGAACTTTGGAGATCATTCACTGCATTCCACTATCTTGCAGATGAAAGACGGAAACCCAGAGAGACTGACAGACCCCTAAATTCATACAAATAGTCAGGCAGCATTGAGACTGGAACCCAGGGTCACATTCCTCTGTCCTGTATTTCATGTAGTCATGCAAAAGCATATATCTACAGGAACTCAGGTGTGTGAGGCAAAGGAGTTTTTTTTTTCTTGTTTTCATTATTATTATTACAATTAAATATTGATCGTGCTCTGGGATCGGCAGTAGAGTTTAGGGTTAATCCAGAATCTTTAGAGTCCCTCACTTTTCTTCTCCCATGAATATTTGTAATGACCTTATCAGTTCAGGAGTACTGTGGAAATACTGTTTAGAATTATGAAATGTTTTGTGTAAAAATTAGGAAAAGTAGGAAATTATAATATTGAAAAAATATACCAACAGAAGGTATTCAAACTAATATTTATATTTATTTATATTATAAAGATAAAGAAGGGGAAAGCAAGTTGGCTGTTGAGAGAGTACCCAGAGAAAAACCCATCAGTAACAGTTAAGAAGAATCATTAGTCAGGGCAGGGAATTCTTATCAAGAGTGAAGGGCCCATAGAACCTTCTGTCCACGCACACAGAGTTCACCATCTGGAACCATTGGATCAGGTTCATAGGTTCATAGGTCAGGGCTGTACTCATAAGGGGATAAAAGTTGGATCAGATCCTTCCAAAGTGGACTCTTTCAACTTCAGAACTCTTTATTTTATAAGTCCAGTAAAATCACCAGGACCTACCTGGTGGATCTCAGCAGAATTGGCCACCGAGAGGATGCGGACTCATTTCTTTGCCAATGGTAATCAAAAACATTAGGTATGTTCTTTGTTCTCCTTCTAGTTCTATATTTTCTAGATAGCTAGAAAAAAAAAATAAAATTCCTGATATAGAAGCCACTTCTGCCTTTGTACCTCATTAATCCTTAATAACCCAGGGACAAAATTGTCTGTTGGTTAAGAAATGAAAACAAAAAGAAACACAAACAAATGTCTTTAATAAGAATTTTGAAATTCAAATTAAATTCAATGGGCTTACTGACTTTACCAGAGTATTCTGAAAAATCTCTCCAGATAATTGCAGCGTATAAATAGCTATAATGTCTCTCCATTCACTTGTGACTTAATTCATCTGCAGGTTTGAGAGAAGTTAATTTTGAATGCAGAAGGTGGAAGGCAGACCATGGCATCCCCATCTTACTCCATTGCCAGTGGTGGGTCTTCACATTCCCTGTGGAGGGAAAACACTGCCTGGGAGATGCAGGGGACTCTGGCTCTTCTTGGATTCATGCTCATTTGCTTGCTTCATTTTTTCGCCTTATGCCTTCAAGATGTTGGTCTTGCACAGAGCTCAGCTTTCCCTTGGCTCTACCAAGGGTGGGGGGTGAAGCCTGCTTTTGCTTCTGGATTTGGGGACAGAGCTTAAATCTTTTCATAGACTAGTTAAGTCACTTCAAAAGAGAACTGCTCCAGCAGTCTTATTCATGTTCACGATGAAGAAATTTTATTTCATTAAACTCTAGACTTGACTCAGTTTCAGCAAGGTCAGGGAAAATGTTACTTGCAACACTATTCCTTAACTTCACTAATGCCATCCATGTTTGATTTATGGCAGCTGTGCCTTTGTGAACCTCAAAAGAGCCTTGCTGAGAAACTCCTGCTTCCTCTGAAATTAAGGGGTGCAGAAAAAGAACAGAATGACTGTTTGAGTGAGACATGGAAACCTCTATCCATCATTTGAGCAGTGACGGGGACCTCTGGGCCAAGGGAGGCTGCTCTTTTAAAAGACCAAGGAGGTTTTCATAACTTTGGTCTCATCTGTGTTTGTGTGTGCACATACACATGTACATATCATATGTGTGTGTAAATCCCAAACCTGAGCTTTAAAAAATATTTTAATAAGCTGGTCTTGAATTACAACTTCAGTTATCTCAGACAATGGTTCAAGAAAGAAGTGAGAACGTTTGTAGGATATAAAGTTTGGTTCCAGGGACATTGGATCTTGGATTTCAAGACAATAACCTGTCTTTAAGGAACGTACCATTTAGGCTCCTTAGAATCTAAGCTTTATTTTGGCCAAGGACCATGCCTAGGCTTAGCGTTTCCAAATTTCAGAAAGATATTAATCTTTAGGGTTTGGAAATGAGAAATCGGAATTTTAAGCATTTTCAGGAATGCCTCAAATCATGTTATTCTTGAAATATGGTTTAATAAGTTATTCTTAAATGTGATCCAAGTTCTTCATACTCTACTTGTTATTAGGGATATGTAATAGATAGTTTAAAAATTAAAAAAAAACAGTAGGATTTACCAAGAAATATAGCTTATAATGAATATCCAAACACTGGAAAACACCAGCAATACCATATAATAGTATGTATTCAAATAATATATTTGACTCTCAGCTGGATTAAGAGAGCTACATAAAATCAAGTATCAGAATAGCCAATTAAGAACTTATTTTTCTTCCAAAACTTGTTTTTAAAAATGCCACTCATAGGATGTATAAATTACACTATCTATATTGTAAGCATGACTTGCTGTTAGCAGCTAGATAGAGCTATGCTTACTTACTGACAACACGGTCAGCAACTACTCAAGGTTAGAGCTTGACCACTTCTCCCCCATGTATTCCTCTTCTAGTTATTGGAACTGCTGATATTGATTTTTAATTCCATATGTCAGCATTTCCTAGTTTTCCTTTTTGCTTGAAGTAAGTGAATTCCTTGGTGCCAGTAATGTCTCCATGTTCATTATTAAACTTTAATTCTCATAGGGTAATTATTATACTTTTCCCCATTTTTCTCAATTTCTCTACTGACATTTCCTTGAGATTTCAGATTTAGAGAATCTAAACTACATAAATTTCCCAATGAATGCTGAGAAGGAGTTAGTACATGAACACACTGTCTAGGTTATATTTGCTTTCTCCACTGTGCAGAGAGCAGAACCTTGTAGCCAGTTCTGTAACATGACATATATGTTTCTGAAACTCACTGAGCTATGTAAAATCACACAAGAAAAACCACAGAAAAATGGGGCTAGGCCTACCACCTCAAAACCTTCACCAGTGACACGTAAAAACAGATAAGAGCCTAATAAAAATACTAGTACAGTTTTATATGTAGCTAAATAGTGGAGATATATGCAGATTATAAAATAAAAATGATATTGCCTTGAAAAAGGCTTGTGATTTGCTTATGGCAGTGGGCATGGAAGATGGTTACAGCTTGTGACTTATCATGAAGTGCTGGAAGGAGGGTCATTTGAAATCGGATGGGAAGTTGGATACTGGATGTGAGTCAGAGAGGCTCAGGACACTGGCAGCTAAGTGAGGTAGCAGACTGACATTTGAGTTGTGTAGTATGTGTGTATGTGACTTTCTGTGCTGTGTTCAACGAGGTACAGTTTTCTGCAGTATTTACTCACAGATAAACTTCTGCATGAGTAAATGTGAAATTCACATTACATTCAAATTATTACCTAATCTATCAATCACATTGGAACAGATTCCTATTTTCGAAACAAGTGTTCTATCAGAATTGATTGTACATGTAAAGTTAATCAAAGTTGCTGAATGAAAAAATTGGCATCTCAGGCTCTTCTCCATTTATTTCCAAGCTGTTCTTCGGTTTGGTTAGGAAACAGAGGCATTCCCTCAGTGGGGACACTCTTCCATGGTGTCTAGTTGGGTTGTACATGTGTAAATACTATGTCCTTGATTCCTTTTCTTTTTCCTTCTCTTTATCCAGAGACCCAAGAGCAAAGAAGCATATGTAGCCCAAGGAGGTAACTTCCCTTGGGTATAATTCAAGGGAGCCAAAAATCCTGCTAAGAACAGCAACAGTCTGGCACCTCCCATAAGTTGATTTATTTATTTATTTTAGTTTTATTGATTTTATTTTTTTAAATACATGTCAGCAGAATGCATTACAATTCCTATTATTACATATAGAGTACAATTTTTCATATTTTTGTATATAGAGTATGTTCACATCAATTCATGCCTTTATACACATACTTTGTTTTCTTTTTGCATTACAATTCTTATTACACATATATACCACAATTTTTCATATCTCTGTTTGTATACAATTGACACCCAATTGCCACTATGGAAAGCAGTATGGGGATTCCTTGGAAATCTGGGAATGGAATCACCATTTAATCTAGCTATCCCTCTCCTTGGACTATACCCAAAGGACTTAAAAACAGCATATTACAGGGACATAGCCACATCAATGTTTATAGCAGCACAATTCACAATAGCTAAACTGTGGAACCAACCTAGATGCCCTTCAGTGGATGAATGGATAAAAAAATGTGGCATATATACACAATGGAATTTTACTCAGCATTAAAAGAGAATAAAATCATGGCATTTACAGGTAAATGGATAGAGTTGGAGAAGATAATGCCAAGTGAAGTTAGCCAATCTCCAAAAAACAAATGCTGAATGTTTTCTCTGATATAAAGAAGTGACTCATAGTGAGGTAGGGAGGGGGAGCATGGGAGGATTAAACGAATTCTAGATAGGGAAGAGGGGTGGGAGGGAAAGGGAGGAGGGAGGTAGGGGATTAGCAAGGATGGTGGAATGTGATGGACATCATTATCCAAAGTACATGTATGAAGACTTGAATTGGGTGTCAACCATAGTTGATTTAGTCACCACTACTGGGAAAATGGGGCATTGTGTCATTTTGGTAAAAGAGATATGGGACTCTGTAATTGGCACATTAGTGCTCCCAAAGCACTTGGTAGAAGTATCTACTCTAGCTATATGACAGTGGCAGCAGACTTTAGTGACTGAGATAAGGAATGGTAAATGCTTTTCTTTTTATATTTTTATAGTACACTATATATTTTATTTACTCCTCAAAATAATTTATGTTCACAGGAGACCATTTTAGAAAAATAGAAGAAACATAGCCCAGTCCCATATCCAGTCTCCTTATCTAGTCCCTCCAACAACGTTTCCATGCATTTCCATTCAGTTTGAGAACAGTAGCTTTCAGTGGTGAAAGAAGAGAATAAAATGGAACTGATCATGCAGTGATCATGCAGTCTTCATTTAGGGATGTAGGGGCTGGATGAAAGCTTGCGGCTGCTAAGCACAAAAATGACCCTCTGTCTCTTGACTCCCCTGGTAGAGCTTCACTGCTAATGATTATCCAAACCTTCCCACTGTAATTGGCCTCAGCTGGTTTTGAATACACTTTTGGTTTGGCAGCTGGAGCTCCTGGATTTATCTTCTCAGCTCTTGAATTTGCCTTGTGCAGTTTACTTGGCTAATTATTGAATTTCATTCTTGGCTTTAGGAATTGGCTTCCACTAGACGCCTGGCTTGTAGATTTAGCGTATTCATGGACCTAGTTTGGGTTGGAATATTGCCTTTGACCTGGTTGAATTAGCCTGCACCACAACCATGTCATAAGCTATCTGACTGCCTACCTAGGTGGGCTACCACCCAACTTCAGTGCTGAGGGAGCAAGATTAGCTGATGAGATCCAGTTACCAGGCAGAACAGGCCTGGCTTGGGTACTGTGGCCAAGGACCCCGGGTACCCTCAAGATGACACATACAACCTCCTAGCAGTAGTAGAGGGCTACTGGCCTTCAACACTCCAGAAGGCTTCTTTAGCTTCTGTGTTGGCATCTTGACTGAGTATAGAATGATACAGGACTGAGTTTTTCATTGTGCTGGTTGGAACTCTATCACCTGCAACCATACCTTCATGTCCACCAATCAAACCATCTTGAGCTCTTCTTCTAAATCTTACTTTGATCAGATTTTTTTGTTGAGACCAGAGCCAGGGAACACCTCTAAACATGGACCCAAATCAGCTGGGAATTTTGTTGATTCCTTCGCTTGCTCAGTAACTTCCTGTTCTACAGGTTTGTGACTGCCACTCTCCCCAGGATTATGCCTTGTCTCTATGCCAAGGTGACTGGCAGCTCCTGGACTCAGGATATCAGCCGAGGCTGAGATAGAGTTATCACCTATGTTTGGCTAAATTCAAATGGGTTGATACTGTGGATACTTTATAATAATCCAGCCTTGGTAGAAACGTTGTGGAGGAGTTTGGTTAATAGGCCACAAAAAAAAAAAAATGATCATGATGATAGTGAAATCTTGTTTTATACAGAATTTTTCAGATTACAAAATATATTCACTTTTATGATTGCATTTTATCACTACCAAAACTCTGTGGAGTAGGCAAAAGGGGATGGTCATGTTCAGAGAAATTAGGTAAATTGTCAGAGGATGCACAGCTCGAGGAAAGGAACCTAGGATTCAGAGATGGGTCTTCTGATTCCTAATTCAGACTACATTTTAACTTGACCATCACTGTATATTGCAATAGATTATTTAATCAGCCCTTAATATCAGGTCAGAATCATAAATTGAGGACCCAGGCAGTATCTCTCTTTTAATGTATATATGCTAATAATATAATATAATATAGAGACTCCCATAGAGTCTACCTAATTACTTATAAAAGTAGCTTATTCTTTCAGTTTTAAAATCTCATCATTCTTTTTTCCTATACCTTACAAAATTTTGGATGTAGGAGGAACTTTAGAGATATAGCTTAGTCACCTCATTTTATAGGTGAGAGATTGAATCTTAAGAGATTCAAGCTAGCCAGGAAGTGGGGAGAGCTGGCGATTTGTCCCATTTTTTTGAGTTCTAATCTAGCACATTCTCCTACCTTACTCTGTTGGAGGGACAACAGCCCTGTTCACTTCCTCCTCTCCTACCTCCTCTACCCTGTCCACACCTTCAGCTTGGTGTAGTCTTGTGGGGGTGTGGAGACTCCCCCAGGCCCTTCCTTGGGTTAGTGTCCTGGATAAGCTAAGACATCAGGAAAAAAGCCAGGTCACTGGGAAGGTCACATCTGCTTCATGGATATGTCTTGGCCTTTACCAGACAGCAAAGCTGTGAGTTGGAAGCCCGTGGGGGCACCATGATGGATCTGGCCAGAGCCTAGACCTCTGAGGTAGAAGAGGGAGGACTTGCACCTTAGCTCCCAGGCTAGTGCTGAGCTGTAGATTCCATTCCCATCTCTGTTCCCATTCTCTGGACTCCACTGTCAGGTATCTGTGGTCCTTGGATACAGCTGTACTGGTGGGTGCCTGCTAGCCTGATTCTGGGCTGCTGTTTCAAACCCAAAGAGGGTCATAGAGCCCTGGATTCTTTGGAACCAGAAATGTCAGTATGAGGAATGGAACTGAGAGAACTGGCCATCTTTATTATCCCTCTTCACATCCAGCAGACAGTGCAGCACTTAAATTTTATGAAACTTCAGAATCAGAAAAAGAATAGCAATCACCACCATAAGTATAATAGCTGAGACCATTTATAGAGCAGGTGTGTTGGCCGACTTTCTTGGTATCTATCTGGATTCTCCTAGAAACCTCCTTTTTTTTTCTTATTTGATAAAACTGAAAATCAGATGGGTGACTAGTGTAAAATCTCATTCTTTATAGAATC
Organism: Urocitellus parryii; assembly: GCF_045843805.1. Taxonomy (NCBI): domain Eukaryota; kingdom Metazoa; phylum Chordata; class Mammalia; order Rodentia; family Sciuridae; genus Urocitellus; species Urocitellus parryii. The sequence goes on from NC_135534.1 coordinate 150,645,306, forward strand.
TGTTCCTATTTGGGTTGAAGCCCCCTTTCTCTAAGTTTCGCTTTTTGCCACTACAAAGGGTAGTGTATGGCAGTGCTGAAATTAGTGGCAGTGAAAGCTTGATGTCCTGAAGTTAGAGTTAAGGACACCTGGAGAGGGTACCTGGAGTAAGGGAGAGAACAAGGAGTTGAGGGGGAGAGCTGTAAAGACTGTCATACTCTTTCAGACTGAACTCTCTCCCTTCAAAGTTACCTCACATTTTGTTTTAGTCCATCCTAGTGACATTTTATGTAGGCAAGGGAACTTCATCCAGGGTCTGTGAACTCAGGGTATATAGACATGACTTGTCTTCTGTCACATTCTGCAGGGTTAGCTGCCTACTGTTTATGCTTTGTTGATTCTTCCGGGAGGGCTATCCTAGTACCTAGATTTTGACACCATTTTTACACTTACACTTTTCACACTATCAGTGTGCCCTCTACCCAAGAATTGGCTCTTCTCCCCTCTGGTTCTCAGAGATCATATCCCCACTGTGAGCTGAGATGGTTCCCCAGCCCTCACATGTGCACACCCAGTCATGGGACCATAAAGACACATCTGATTATCCAACAGTGGCATCCAAAGGGTTCAACCAAAATGCCTACATCTATCGGCAAAATGACCTGCTCTGCCTGGCACATGCCAGAAGCATCTTTGGAACCTGAATTTCTTGAACAGTGGAGTGAGGTGAAAAGGAGCACAGCTACTGTATAGCTTTGGGCAAATTTCTTAACCTCTGTGAGTCTCAAATAAAATGGAGATAACAATCATCACTAACTTCACAGAGTTGTTAGATTAACTAAATGCACAGCTTGGCAATGTCTAGGTGATCAATAAACACATCTCCTTTCTTAATTCTTTTCCTCTCCTTGATTTCTTGGGACCTTGAAAGACCAGTAATTGTAGAAGATTCTAAAATACTCAGGAGTCTTGGGCTAGCTAAACAGGTAGAGCATAGAATATGATGGTCCTGCAAATCAGACATCTTCTGCCTTCCTCAGGATATCCATCCCCAGTGGGGAATCCTCTCAATGGTCTTCTGGTTCCTGCACCAAACCCCAGGGCTATTCCTCCATTGGGTGTGGAGGAGGACTTCCTTTTCCCAGAACCCACAGATGCCTGTCAATGGAATGCTACCAACAGCTCTACCCTACCACTTCCCACAACTGCCTGCCCATCCTGACTGCTGTGATTGCAAAGGGGCTTAGACTGCCAGGACTGCTTTGTCTCAAGTGTAGTCAGCCATAAAGGAGAGGAGTGGGAAAATCATGGATATCATCAGTAAAAGGTACTTATTGAAGTCCTGTAAGATCCTCTAGTAGTATAGAATTATGGGAAAAGAAAAAATAGAAGGCCTCCAGCTCTCTCCCCCAGGAGTAGACTTCCTTATACACTCCATGGAATGGGCACAGAGTTTGATGTCACCTACCTCCCACCACATGTTCACATTCATCTCTGCTTATGTATCTGATCAGACTCTCTGATCTGTTCTCTCATCACCTGTTCCCTGGAAACAGGAAATACTCTAGCCTTTGAGGAAGTACAGTTCTTAAAGGGGAAGCAGTGGCTATATCTAGTGTAGGTGGGATTTGGAGCAGTACTGAGGAGTACTTCAGCATTCAAGTAAGCATATATTGAGCACCTACGTGTGCCAGGACATTTTTATGTGATTTTATTTAATTCTAACAACTCTGTGAGACAGAACACATTTAGCTCTTTTCCTGAATTTTGAAGCTGAGACTTAGTCATGTGAAGAAAGTGGTCCGGGGCCTTGCCACCTGTAAGCATGAAGTTCTGGTGACCACAACTCAGCTCTCACACTAACCAGTCCTCTGCCTGTAACCTGGCGGCTGTCACTGGAGTACTTGCTCTGAAATCTCCAGGAAGTAAAATCCTGCCATTTTCACCCACCATGTGTTTGAAGCTGCAGATGCACTAATGGAACCTGTCCTAATGAGGTTGTCTGTTGTTTTCTCAGTAAAGATTTTTTCCCCCAGAAAATCTCAATAAACTTTCTTTTCATTACTTGGGTGGAGTCTTTCTTCTGTACATGGAGCAGTGTGTTCATTGCCAGATAAAGGGATGTCCACTGAGGTCACTTTTCTTCTCAGCTAGTGACCCATAGACTCTAGGACAAGAATTGGCTGAAAGCAGATTATTTAGGAAGTAACCTTGTGAAGGTGAATGAGAGATCAGATGTGAGAGACAGGGAAGGGAGGCGGCCTTTCAAAGCAGCTCTGAGGTTCAGATGCTCCGGAAGGCCAGTGACTAGAGAAAGAAAGCACTGGAAAAAGATACAATATTGGTCCAAGGCTCCTTCTCTGCCTGATTTTCCTGCTGAGCCCCAGTGACTGAGCCCACTATCACACTGGGTAGAAGAGCCCTAAGATGAGGCCAAGTTCAGTGAGCTTCTCCCTCACCAAGCCCCACTCCGGGTTCGAGTATTGTTTATAGAAGTCCGCTCCTGGACTCTTGAAAGAAATTTGGTTTTAAAAAAAAAAGTGTGGATTTCTTTTCTTTCTCTTTGCCCAGCTTCCCCAACCTCACCTTCCCTCTTCTATTCTGTCTTCTCTGTCAAGCTTACAGCACAGAACTTCCAACTCATGATGGTGGCAGGAAAACACAGGGGGAAGAAATCAAATGCAAATGGAAATCAAGTTTGTTCTTTCATGTTCATTCAATAAAAAAGTGATTTAGTGTTTCCTGTGTGCCTTGAATGTAGATGCTGGGGATACAACTGTGAACAAAACAACTTTATTATCCTTATGGAATTCTCCTTGTAGTGGGACATAACAGATTATAAACAAATAAACACATAAAATATGTTTCAGTTTTGGTTCCCCCAAAAGGAGACTCTAGGACAAGTATTGGCTGAAAGCTTATTTAGGAAGTAATCTTGTGAAGCTGAATGAGAGATTAGATATGCGAGACAGAGAAGGGAGGAAAATTAATAAAAGGTACACTAATAAGTGGATTACCACTGCAGACAACTGGGGCTGAATCCCACTGGGCACCCCCTGGAAGTCCATGTAGAAGACTGTTAGGGTTTTCCTTTTGAGGGGAAAAACACTGGGGTATTCATCTACAAACTTTTATCTCTTTTTGCTAAAAAAGGTGCTAACTGCTCAGAATTTCTGGCCTACTTTGAACACAGGCTGAATAGGTTTCCATCATCAGAGGAAATCAATAATGCCATTAGTTAGCAAGACAACGAAAGCCATAAGCTATAAGGGAAGTGTCTATGGTGATCTCCAGTTAAGACCAAGGATGTGGTCAATTGGATGTGGGTAAGACATCATCAGTACTGACTTAGGTGAGAATAAGAACACAGAGTAATATTTTTATCATATAATATTATATAATTTTATTTAATTCCAACAACTCTATGGGAGAGAACACATTTAGCTCTTTTCCTGAATTTCGAAGCTGAGACTTAGCCATGTGAAGGAAGTGGTCCAGGGTCATGCCACCTGTCAGCATGAAGTTCTGATGATCAAATTCAGCTCTAACACTATCCAGTGCTCTTCCTGGGGGTGGGGTGGGCTGGTGGGGGAGCAATTGAACATAAGGTAGATGAAGATCTCTCTGAGGAGGTGAGATTGGAGTAAAGACCTAAAAGAAGAGAGGATATGAACCATGAATACATCTGTAGGAAGATCATTCCAGGCAGAGAATAATTGCATGAAAAGACCTGAAAGCAAGAGAGGGCTTGGATTTGTTTTAAATGTAGATCTAATAGTAATCGTATTTGCTGATAGATGGATGTGGGGAGAAGGAGAGTGGAGCCATAAGTTATCCTAGGGATTTATGCCAATAGCTGGTAAAATGGAGCTGTTATTTACTGAAATGATGAAGTGCAAGGAACATATTTGGGGAATATTAAAAGTATAATTTCAGCGACATGAATTTTGAGATAACTTTTAGATATCTAAGTGAAGATGTTGAGAGAACAATTGCATCAATTTGTCTGGAGTTCAAGGTAGAATTTAGTTCCAGAAGTATAAATTTGGGAGTCATCAGGGTATAGATGATTGTATTTAGAACCAGGACTAAAAGAGATTACTTAGGAGACAAGTGTAGATGAAGAGGAAGAGATTGGAGGCTGAAGCCCTAGAGTATTCCAAAGTGTCAATGTCAGGAAGATGAGGAGAAACATCCAGAGGATCTGAAACGCAAGTTGTACCCAGGGTCAGGTGAAGAAAACATGGAGAAAGAAAGAGGAGATGGACAGTGTCAAATGCACAGGCAGGGCTGAGCCAAGCGAACTGATTGGCTGTGGTTTTGGTTATGTGAGTGCTCCATGAAAGGAAGTGGTGAGTTCCAGTGTCCATGCCGATGGGAGGCAGAAGGCATCCATGTTTGGCTCCAGAGTAATTGCGGCTGAGTTCAGAGATGGTTTCAGGATGGAGATTGGTCCCCTTGAGGCAGCTGTATGGGCTTCCCAGGTAGTTCAGAAAGGAATAGAATGAAAATGAAACCCTCAAGGGGAGATTTGGCTTCACATTTGCTCCAGGGTCAATGTACCTGCTAATTGGTGTTCAGAAGGTGTCTGACTTCACACAGAAACTCAAATCTTCACTTAAGATTTAGATTTAAAAATCAATCAACAAAATTAATTGAAACGATTAACATTTTTGTGCATTAGTAGATTTAAACTAAAAAAAGACTACCTGAAAAGATGCATTTTATTCTGTATACACTATAACTCAAATAACCTGACTTAAGAAAGTTTCATTCAAGGGCTGGAGACAGAGCCCAATTGGTAGTTTTCCTCGAATGCACAAGGCCCTGGGTTCAATCCCCAGCACCACAAAAAGGGGGGGAAAAGTATCATTCAATTCTCAGTGGTAAAGTTCCTTCAAGCCTCCCCCTGCAGGTATTAGCTAGTTTATATCTGGGCTGAACTTCGTGTTATAAGTAGCCAGTGCTCTTCTCTAAATGGATTTCCTTTATTACTAAGATGAGTTTATCATCACAATCACCTTAAAACAAAAGCTGGTTTCTTTCTAAATTTTTTTTGATTTGTTTTTTTTTTAGTTACACATGACAGTAGAATGTATTTTGACATATCATACATACATGAAATATAACTTCCAATTTTTGTGGTTGTTTCTTTGACTCCTGTATTTCCACATCCCAATCTATTCTAAAGACTGCTATCAATCTAATCAGATAAGATCCTGGTCAAGAATTGACAATGGTTTCTTAATTTCTATAGCAAATTCTTGTTTTTCTTTCAAGGTCCCCTAAAATCTGCCTCTGATCTAACTAGCTCACATTATTTCCCCAAAGTACAGACCTTTATTCTAACCCAGTTCACACTGCTGTCTAACAAACATGCCTCATTCAGTCTTGCTTCCCAGATCTCCTGAAACTTTCATCCAAAATACACATCTTTTGTCCTTTTATCTTTTTAAATTTTATGCCTCTCTGAATTTACAAGAAAGAATTTGACCTTTAAAATCAGAGACACTTGGTTTGAATTCTCTCTTTGCCTCAGTTTCCTCATCAGTACAATGAAGGCAATACTGCCTCCCCTCCTCCAAAATGAGAATGTGACCCATTAATGGCCTCCTCCAGTTTCACCCTGGAGAAACTCCTAGATAGGAAGAGGTTTTAAAATTAATTTACTTTCCTTCAAACCCTATTCCTGATCTGTTGGATCTTATTTAGCAGAATTCCACAGTATTTACTTTCTGGATGAAAAATTTAACAGGTATATTCAATTTTATTCTATGTATAGTGGTTTTTTATATAAATTGGTAAAATTTAAATATTAACCTAAACACTATTACACTAATTTATACAGGCTGTTCATTAATTTGTTTAATGAAATCTTGAAGGGGGGATCATCTATTATACTTCTTTTTCTTAGCTTAATATGCAATGATAAGTACATGGTAATTCTATGGGTTTTCAATAACTGACTAAATAACTTACCGAGTTGGCTGTCTTTGCTTTTACTCAGACACATAGAGAGGGTCTAATGTTAGTGTGGATTGCCTCCAAGATGATTCAAACGTAGATGCCTTGTGTATATTACATTATATGTGAGTGTGTGTGAGTATGAGTGTGTGTGTGTGTGTGTGTGTGTCCCTAAGTAATTATATTATGGCTTCTGAATCCTACAATGAAAGTTTTTGCTTCATTTTATCTTAGTAAACTGAAAGCATTAATTATGACAGCAGTGTGGTATAATAAAACATGGAATTTGTGAAGAGATTTGGGTTTGAATTTCAACCCAGCTCTTCACTGCCTGGGTGACTGTGGACAAATTACTTAACCTCTTTGGGCCCAATGTTTTCCTTAGTTAAAAAGGAAGTAAAAACACATGTGCCTTGGTGTTGTGTGCTGAATAAGATGCCATGTGAAAGTGCTTGGCAAAGCATCTGGAAAGGGATGGGTATAAAGTGCATTTTGTTATGTTCTTACTTCCTTTTCCTTTAAACTGCACCTAGCAAAGAGCAAGGGTCAAAAGAAGTTATTGTGCAAAAGCACTCTGAACACCTGTAAAACATTACCATAGTTATTATTGTAAATAAGGAAGACAAACTAAGTTAGGAGCACTCCACAGAGGAACAGTCTCGCTAGGAGGCTATCAGCGAAGTTGCAAACCTTATTTGTGAAGACTCTAGATCAGATTCTACAATGCTTCTAAGCAAGGTGTGACCTGTGGCTGACTGCCAATAATCTTCCTCCAGAGAACCCCTCCACTTCCAAAAAAAAATTCCAGAGAATAACATAATAAATTACAAATGTCATGGATATCCTGTTATTCCTTCATATATAAGACAATAAAGTGCTTTATTTACCTCCTTTTTATTTTTTGTCTCTTCCCCTACCATCTTTGATTAGAATAGATGAGGAAAATATTGGTAAAATGTTGATTTTTTTTCCTCTCCAGCCATTAGGGATGCTGGTCTACCATAAGGGATCTAAAGACAAAATTCTCATTAAGTGACCTCGTTATGCTTTCTGCTATTGTCCTCAACTTCTCCCTTTTCTAAACTGTTATAATTAAGAGAGTGCCCATTAAATGATTTCATTTTGTCAGATGGATTATGTTTTGTAATGGGGCCAAGTTCTATAGTCATTATAAATCCCTAGGCCAGTGCCAACAAAATGTCGGCACCTTTTCCTCCGCAGCAGTTAAAAAAGCAGAGGAAGGTCACTTAATGACAATTTGGGAGGAAACCAGTGTAGCTTTCAGCCAATGGCCTTCTATTCTTGAATGTCAATAAGGTGTTCTTTTTCAACTCTAGGGTCTCTGCTCTTTATGAAGTAGGGATTAAAAAATGTGCTGGCATCAAAGTGTCTCTGAATAACAAGCAGCCAACAAATCTTAAACTAAAGTGATGTTGAATTGACCCAAAATGACCTGAGAAATGTCCCACTCTGGGGATCCTGGAGGATCAAGACATCCGTCATCCTCATACCGTGTTCCCGTGCTGTGATTGCACCTCGGGGTCATTGTGGCCAAGCTCCCTAATGAAAAGGAAATGATCCCATCAACTGCCCAGATGTTTGGCAGGGGGTAGACTAAACATCTGGTTGATTGACTGCATGGTTTTCTCTCCAGCCAGATGTTTGGTATCAACAAAGTACAGTGTGTGAATAGACTCTTTAAAAGAGCATTCTCCTGAGGCCCCCATAACATCTAGTTTATAGAAGTTCTTTTATATTAGCACAGTTTTTGATTCTGCAATGGAATCCTACTTGCTTTACTTACTGTATAATGTCTTTACATTTTACCAACTACCCATCAACAATCTTCCAACTCTGTTTAATTTCCTTTTCTACAAAGACATTACTGAAGAATTGCTAGTGGAAGTTTTATCAGTGCAAAAATGTATGAGCATAAAAAGGATGTTCAAATATATTTTTATGACATAAAAGGTTTTACAAATTATCCCTGCATTGAACTTTCTTTGTAGAATGATCTAGGGAGATGATACGACTTATCAATATCACTAGACATTGTGGATATACATATGGCAGTATGGATTTTGTATGAACATCACCCTGCCCTTTCTCCCATCTTCTCCTATTGATCTAGGGAATTCTGTGTTTGACAGAAAGTCTCTTGGTAGCATTGAGTGAAGCACCTGGGATCAGAAGCAGTGCAGGAGAGAAGTGGTAATGTGCTATGGTGGAAAGAGCACCAGATTACAGTCAGAATTTGAGCTCCAGACTCAGTTCATTCATTAACTTTAAGTGACCCTGGGCATCAGTTTAAATCTCTCGGCCTCCATTTCCTAATTTGAAAAATGATGAACACAGTGAATGCTTGCAAGGCTCCTTCCAGATCTAACAATCTGTGCTTTTCTGAAACCCAGGAGGTGATGGATGTAATATATTCAGTGTCACTGAATTCACATTGTTGCTTGAGGACAAAATTCCATATAGGTAGGAAAAGACACTGCACAATGAATTAGGGGTTCCACATATCCCCAAATATTCCTGGCTATTCCTGAACAATGTATTAAATGTGGTACTTACTTAAATATTCTATAGTCAATTTGTTTTGAAGTTTAATTTTTACCAAGAAACACAAGTAAATGTGGTTTGAGATAAACACAAGGAAACACTAAAAAGAAAATATAGTTATCAATTATTGCCATAGTAAAAAGTCTTGGTACAGTCACTGTGAAAAGTGAGGGAGAGAATATAGACAGAGGACCGAGGGGCCCAGAGGACTAACTTTGCTAATACCATGGTTTTGTCGAGAATAGGTTTGTCTCCTAAATTTTGTTGGATCATAACATCTCAGGGTCAATAGAATTAAAGGCTATAAAAAATTCAGGCATTAAGCAGGCATTAAAATAACTAAAACTAGTCATTGCTTCATCTTCTGTAAATGACGATGACTGAGCCAATAAAATGTATATTCTAAAAAACCATATTTCCAAGCTAAGGGAATTTTGAGAAAATCGTAAGTCTTGTGCATGGGTACTGATTTGCAATGTTCTCCAGATGAAATTTCTAAACTTTCTAGTTTTTCTAAAATCTTTTGAAAGCACCTTTACATTTAATCAGAAAGTAGGTAGTTATTACAAACTTTAGTTACTCTGAGGCTCATAGAGTTATTAAAAAAAAAAAAACCTTGTCCTCTCTGTGGGTTTCCAAAAATTATATTGCAAAACTTTAACCTCTATGTCACTAACATGTACTTAATAAAAATCATACAGTTAGCATTGGCAAAGTTTTCCTTATGCAAAACAAGTTTGTTTTCTCGTCTCTTTGTTGGGAGGTCTCATTTTGTTTTGTTTTGTTTTCTTCTTCCAGGAGTCTGGAATATTCTTAGTAAGACTTTTCACTTCTCCTCAACCATCTCTGATTCCTCTTATCCAGAAGGGCTAAAGGTCAGAGGAGAAGGAACATAGCTAGAGTAAAAATTCCATGCCTTCATCCAAACATTTCTTTCTTTAAAAAACAATGTCATAGCTAAAGTTGCAACATTTTAATGAGACCTTCTAAGAGTGCTTTTTATCAAGGCAGCCAATGACCAGGAAATGATGGAGGGAAGATGTGGATATTCTTCTCCATGCTACATCCTTTACATATAAGATAAGTTCTCAACTGCTTGGTCTGGGTTAAGGGCAGTTCTGCCTGGAGACCTGGAGCCAAGGTGACCTCTCAGATGTTCCCCTGTTCTCTGGTTCCACTGCAATACCCAAGAATTGCTCTAACATATGTGGCATAAAAGTCCATATGGTTTCAATTTCCTTCACTACGTTACTGGTTTTGCTTTGTTTGTGCACAGACCTGCCTTACTCAAAAATTCCTGCTCTGCTGGGTTCCTTATGCCACAAAGTTAGGGATGGGATGAGGTTAGAAAAACACTGCAATGGAAGAGAGCTCAACCAGCTCATTCAGTATAATAAAATCCATTCCACTGTGGTCCTAATTTCATCAAGTAATACAAGTCAACATTGGACGTTAATGAGGGAAGGTTTCTAATTAGATATGGTCTGACACTGGCCCTGCTTCTCAGTCACCTTCAATTGTCAGCGATAAAAAAGGACAGTTCAATATGATATGGATCATTCACTCCAAATCTCAGCAACTCATTTATGACAAACACAACTAACAGAGCATGGGGAACTGCAGAATTGTTTTTCATTATCCTGGCACATTGGCTTCTGACTACAGCTGTAATGATCTTCAGTGGTTTTCCATATCACACATTTTTAATGAATGGTCTAAGATGTGATGGCAACCAGAGTTCCTACTGAAAACTTCAATAATACTTTTGCATTTGGAAGAACAAATGAGTCTTCAGAAGAAGGGAAAGAGAAAAAGGACTCAAAAAGAAAAAGCAATTTGCTTATATAAGTGGGATGTGTTCTGGTGGGAGTTATGTTGACATTCCAGTAGCATCTAGGTAGGATGAAGGGAGCAGGCTTTGGAGTGCTAACCCACAGAGAACCTTGGTGATGACCACACACCCAAATTACATTGTCAAATGTAATAAACTAGATTTTATGAAGCTAGTGGCAGAATCTACATAATTCTAATATGGTAAATAGGGCCTAACCTCTAGAATTTCTGGGAATTCACTTATTTCAAAATAGGTTCAGGCCAGAATCCCACCAGTGGGTGAGGATATGGATCCTGGAAACAAACCACCAAGATCTAAAGATACAAAGTCAACCCATGGCTGGGGTCCATTTAACATTTATTCCTTTGTTGAAATGAATGTTGAAATTAGTGGCGTTCAGTAAACAGGGTTCATTTATTCATTGAAATATTTTTTGAACACTCATTTTCTGCCAGATATGGCACTTCTTAGATACTGGTTGTGAGCAAGGTAGATACACTGTCCCTGGGAATGGAGGAGTAAGCAGTCCAAGCTGTGGGCAAGGCAAACTGGAACCTTGGAAGCTTAGTCTATATAAGAGCTTCAGTGGACTTAACAATTTTTGTCTTTACTTAGCAAGTAAACTGTCAATTCATAGTGCTATTTTGATTAACACAGTCATTATACCAGCTGCATCTCAGTATCAAACCACATAGATATTACTATGCAGGGCAGGGCAATAGCTGCCCAAGGAAGCAGATCCAAAAAGGGCATGGGTGTTTAGAATAAGACAAGGTAGGCCCAGGCCAGTCAGGCCTCTTCAAATATTTACTGGTGGACATGACAAAGCTATAAGCCTGGAACACAGGCTAGAATCTAGGTGACATACACAAAATAACAGCAACAAGAAAACAATAATGTGATCCATCTTTGCCTCAGCCAAGGGGCTTCTTAGCTGCCCTTTGCTGGTCAAGAGCTAGTTCTTCTCAACTCTTCACATGGGAATAGAATACACACATATTTCCCTCCAGTGAGGCTGCCATTTTTAATTTTCTCAAGTAATTTATAAAGTCAATTCTAATTTACTCCCATTTGGCTGAGTTTCTGAACTCCTCTCTAGTACCCTGAATTGAACAGAGGTGTCAATACCCTAAGAGCCCACTACTCTTACTACACAGCTCCATAGCAATGGTATCATAATGAATGAAAATCAAAACAATGTTGAGTTGCTCCAAGATTACAAAAATGGACCTCCAAGGGTTCAGGGTCCAGTCTCTGTTTTTCTAAGTAATGATGGATTTTGTTCCTACCAGATATTAAATGCCCCACACTACAAACTCTGCCATTGGTCTTGGAAAGTATACCTGGAAAATCACAAATCTTGTTTTTACTATTTCCTTGTGTTCAACATTTATTTTTTCCTTCCTTCATTGGGTTCCATTTATCCTTATAGTGTTGACTTTTTCCTCTCTTGCTTTTAAAATAATTTTGCATCCTCTATAGCATTTGTACCCTTCAAATATTTATAGACTTCCTTGTCTTATCCTAAGTCATTAGCCAAGTCATGCATATTTAACACTTTTAATCTTCTAGACTCTTTTCATAAATCATTGCTCACATTATTGGTGTCATTTTTGCCCCTCTTCCTATATGACCTATAACTTTCTGATTTGGAGTGTTCAAAACTACCTTCATTTATTCCATTGCAAAAGTCCCTATCATTGCGAATATCTTACTGAAAATCTTTTTTTTTCTCATCTAATATTAAAGGCATCTCTGGACTCTTCCTGCCAAATTTCAAAACTAACCTGAACTTATCTAATTATCCTTTCCTCTCAAGACCATCTAGGAGGCAACAGAGTTTGGATAAAAGATTGATTAGGTAGCCTTTGTGTTCAACTGCTTGCTTTGCCACTAATTAACCAGATTCTTCTAGAGAAGATCACTTCTCCTCTTGACTCTGTTTCCTAATGTGTAAAAGAGGGAATTAGAGTATATGCTTTTAAGAAGCCATCAAGTTCTGATACCATATGGTGGTTCTGGATTCATGAATTAAATAACTTTGTAAAAATTATGTTCCTGTTTTCACTTAGGATTGTCTCTCCTAAAATGGAAATCATAGTTCTACTCTTGTTCATCTGAGTCATTTTGAGGCTTAAATTAAGCCATGTATGTGAAAATGTTTACAAATTTGTGAAGTACAATGCAAATCTAGGGTATTATTATTATTTTTGTTATTGTTATGATAATTAAAAGTATCACTTCTACAACCCTGAACCCTATGATAGTCAACCATCTATTGACTCTTAGATTCAAAATCACTCATTGTTACTAGTGGCTCCTGATTTTATGGGGTAGCATTATGTGCCATTAAACTCTTTGGGGCATAGAATAGTTTAAGACTTCTTAATTTTTAATGGCAAATATGCCTTCATTTTCCTAGCTTGAGTGTTTTGATTTTAAGATCAAGTTTATTTTACTTCATCTCATCACTGGTATTTTAGATTATTGGCTCCTAGGGAAATATCATGCATTTCCCTCCTAAATTAGACCTTGATATATCTTTATCAGTCTGCCTTATTTATTTGCCCTCATTTGTGTTTCCACCACCTCCTAAAAAAATATCAGCTGAAAATTTCATTAATGTGCTATTTACTTCTTCATTAAGATCTTTGGTAGAATTGGCTAAACAGGAAAAAAACAAGAACTCTGAAGGTTGAAAGATCCAGAAATATTAGTCTGAATAAGAGAGCTCTAGGTAATGTCTTTAAAAAAATAAGTGCATTATGCTGAGAAGAGTGAATACTAGAATACTAAAAGGAGGATGAACACTCAGGCCTTCCAACTCCTAATCATAACCTTTCTTGGTTCCTGTCTCCTTCTTAATTATGGTTCCCATTTACCTACTTCTGTGGCATTAGTTTTTTAATTGTCTTTGGTGACTTTCAACTGTTGACTATTCCAGAGAATTTTGCATGTGAAAACTAAGTTCCTTGGGTGGGCAAAATTTTAACTCAAAAGGAATAATGGTGTGGCACTAAGTCTGGAGAGGAGCTGTTTGGTAGGCGGTCTTTCCTACTTCCTCAAATAATGTTCACAAGACAATTTCTATTACATTTACATATGCATATATCTGGCCCTGGCAGTGGTTCTTATTAAATGAGAGCTTCCCCACATGTTACTATGCCTGAAATTATTAATACCAATCTCTAGAAGAGTATTAGATATATTTATTGACACCTCTTTCACTTTATTCTAATGGATTTGATAGATTCTATAAACAAAAGTCTTACCTGATTAAATAAGTCTCTACTGAGAATATAGTTATGAAAAAATAAAAGAAAAAGCATTATCCGACCAAGGTTCTAGAATTTTGAAAAGTATACTCAATGCAAAACTGGAGTCCTAGATATTCTGCTTTCTACATCTGTTCCACTATTTACTACGTTACTTGAACAAGGTTCTTCACTACTCTCAACTTCATTTGTTTTTGCATGTGTAAAAAGAATAATGAGGCTTTCTTGGACTGCAGCACAGCATTATGATTATGATTAGATGGAATTTTTGTTTATTAAACCAACTTAGTTGCCTTTATTGTAATTTTGCTATCATAGTGGTTTGCACTTAGTTTTGAGCAAGTGAGTAGCTTAATATGCTTCCAATTAAACAGGAAAAGAAACCAAAATAGAACATGGCTAATGTGTACTTTGGGACAATGAAGATAGGAAGATTTTTAATTCTGATATTCAAGAACCCAGAGTTGAGAAGATGGTTCAAGGACTTAATTGGAAAGCTAGGAACCTACAGTAATTCTTGTTTAAAAGCCAGAAACTAGATTCGATTTATTTGATAAAGCTCAATCTATGAATAATAAATACATCCCAGGAAGTTTGATGATTGGTAATAGTGACACTCCAGCAGGGAAAAGTTGCCATTGTATAAAAGTATTGCAGCTCATTAAATTTTACTCAAATAGTGTATATGCTGTCTGTATTCCTATGTGCTGTTAAAGTGACAAATACTTACGTCGCAAATTATTTATAAATATCATAAATTTATAATTAAATATTATAAATTATTTACAAATTATTTATAAATAATCACATAAATACATAGTAATTATTAATAATTACAGAAATAATTACATAGTAATTATAGATAAATAATTACATAGTAGTTTACATTTATTGATCACTTCATGTGCTCTGTGCTAATTGCTTTACTACAAAACATTTTTAATCTAGATAATAATCCTACATCTATCCTGTATCATAACACCTGTATTTCAAAAAAAAGGAAATGGTGGCACAGAGAGGTGAACAAACCACTCAAAGTCACACAATTATTAAGTCGTGGCCATAATTTGTATCCAAAGCAGACCACATGGCCCACACTCCTAACTACTAAACAGTGAAGGATTCTGAAGCTTATATAATTTCAGGACCCTCTTTGAGAAAAAATACAAATATTATTAATATAAAATCACATGGAAAAACATTAAAAACACATGGGCCCCTGCCAAGGCCTAGAAAACATCAGCTTCATTAGATTCAGAGTGAATCTTCTCTATCTCTACAGTGTGCACCATTTTGATGGAGTTCATTTTTTTGAGAATAATATTGACCTCATTTGCTTTACTGAACCATGAATTTTCTCCCTATGTGGAGGATTAGTAATTGTGATTCTCTGTCATAATATTTAATATCGGGATATCCTGTCATATTTTGAAAGTTACAGCTTGTTCCTAGAAGAAAGCAAATAACTCTTAAAGAGTGTGTTCTGTACATCATGGACTTAAGTGGGAAGAAACATGAGAGAATGGCTTTGGGGTGAAAAATGTGAAGACTAAAGAGGAGGCAGTAGAGGAACTGATCAGATTGTGGGTCTTGGGATCCATCCATCTGGATCACAGAGTCATAGAGCCAACCCTTCCATGTGACTTTGTGCCAGTTACCTGACCTCACCAACCTTGGTTTTATTATCAGTAAAATGGTGATGATGAGTCAATTCCTGATCAAATAGCTTTTCTAAACTTTTCAAGCATTTCCTTCCCTGAAAGACTGCAATGATGGAAATGACATAATTGTAATTTCAGGAAATCTAGGCATTTCCAGGAGACAGGAGTGGTAAATGGGAACAAAATGTCCACTCTTTGGGTTCCCCAAGTGAATAGCTAAGCATTTTAAGAGTGGGCCTATACAATTTAATGAGGTGTTACCTCTACCTAGCAAGGCTGTTGGTAAAACTTTGCTCCCATATAGTCCTAGCACTTCTTGAGAACTGGAACTTATTGGTCCCAGAGGGAGAAACTTCTATGAGAAATTCTATACTCAGGACCCTGAACCTCCCTCTGTTTTTCTTTCATTCTCATTACAGAATATGCATGTCAGTATGCCTGGTTAGAAAGTAAACAGTGTATTTCATGAAGAGTTTTGCTGGACTGGTCTGGCTAAGCTTTGGATGAATTCCCACCATTCATCTGGCACGAAGCTGAGGAAGTGACAACACTGTTTGCATTATTTTCATTGATGATATCACTAAAAGGATAGAAATATACACTCTTGATAATTTTTCTTAGTGACCCAAACAGATCATATCTTAATGGTGAAACTCCAAAACTTATTTTCTTTGAGGCTAATTTTTTGCTTGCCTTAATGAAGAAATGAAATTTGCCCACATAGGGCATTGCTCTCATATAACTGGATAGCATGTCTGATGCATAAGAGATTTCAATAAATGCTCACTCTTATTTTTACTATTATTTTTCCTCTTTTACATTTCAGGATTAACAGATGTTCTTTGTAATAGAAACTTAGGGATCAAATTAGTTTGAGAGGTGTTTGTTTTGTGTTAATATTCATTATGCACCTTCAAGGCGGCAGTATACCATGCTGGGATTCTCAAACTTAATTGCTAGGAAAAAAATTTTGGCATGAATATACCAATGGTTTGTAGAACACAGTTTGGGAAATGCTGTATTTTATTCAGGATAATTTTTCAAGAGAGAAAGTTCTCTAAACTCTCAAATTAATGTTGTTTTATTTTTAAAATTTATTTATTTATTTTTGCATTACAATTCTTAATACAACATTATACCATAATTTATCATATCTCTGATTATATATAAGGTATGTTGACACCAAATTCACATCTTCATACATGTATTTTGTATAATGATGAGGGTGAAAGGAGACCCTCATCAAATTAATGTTCTGATTATGGAAGTTAAATAGCAATTCTAGTAGAAGAAGTGGGTTATACAGAAAAGAGGATAAGTCAAGACAATTTTATTTTATGGTCACAAAAAGCTTCAGTTTTGGAGAAATGGGATTCATTTGATAGAACCAAATCTCTTTATTACCACTTCCTAAGGAATTTCTGTATCAGAAAATGTTCCTGAGCACCAAAGTCAGGGCTTCCTCTTCTAGTATGTGGAGTAGTTCCTGGGAAGAGGCTGCCCAGCAAGGTCTCCATTTCCCAGCTGTTTGCCTCTAGGTGACTAAGCTTACCCTTAGGATGGAACAGAAGTGATGTGTGCCATTTTGGGCCAAGGTTTGTAAGCAGCAGGTGTGCTTCCTTCAAATTTTCTTTCCCTTTCAACTCGATAGAAGAAGGAGATGCTGTAGCCCCAACTGGTGATTCTACAAGATGGACTTCAGGAACTCTAAACCACCATGTGGAGGAAAGCTGTGTGTTGAGCAGTAGACCTGCAGTGGACCACTACACAAGCCAGACATAAAAGCTCCACCATGAGAAGACTGTTTTTTTTGTTGGGGGTGGGGGATATATTTGTTACAGCAGCTGATCTTCCCTAAGAATGGAATCTCATCCTCATTTTATTTTCCTAGAAAAATTTTCTTCCTTAAAAGTGTGCTATTAGGGCCTGGTGCTGAAGTTTCCAAATAACTTGAGGTCTCGATGATGGCTTTGATTTCCAACTGAATAACTCATAATTATGGATGAGAGAATTTCTTCTCAGGATTTTTGACTAGAAGCTTTGTTCTCAATTCATGAAGTTCATTTATTTATTAATTCAGCAAGTGTTTGAACATGTACACTGTGCGAAGTGCTCAAGATGAACAAAACCCCAACTTCAGTGTTATGGAGCTCACAGACTGGGGGAGAGAAAGACATGTCCACAGTCTCAGCTGATTTCAGGAGGACTCTAAGTTGGGGAGAACTCTGCTCAGTCTGCTCAGAGGAAGGGGCAATGAACTCAGCCAGAAATAGTTGGGGTCAGAGAGAGGACTCCTAAAAAAGATGCTGCATAGGAGAGTGTTGAAGGAAAAATAATAATTTTCAGGAAAATGGGGAAGAATAATTGGAAATGTAGTCTGGACTGCAACACAGGTAAAAACCAAGCTAAGAAAGAGATGACACTGGATAAAGTCAAGCAGTTCAGTGAGGACAGTATTTAAAGTAGCCACTACATCTATAACAATGCCTATCACAGAGAAGGCACTCAATAAATATTTGTGCAACGCAAAAATATCATGCTAAGGAGATTTGTATTCATCCTGTAAGGAACCAGAAGCCATCCAAATTTCTCAATTAGAGGATTCAGATTAAAAAAGGAAATAGAAGAGCTGGATTTCCGAAAAGCACACTATTTGATTATGGGATAGTCCTTTGAAAACTATGACTGAAATATGGATTTTCATTACAGGCAATAGAGATGAGGAGGTTATAATGTTGAGCTTTTGAAATCTTAACTATGGCATTATTTGCTACTACTTTGCAATATTAGGAAAAAGAACAGGCCCTAAGGCAAGCATTGAAGATCACAGAAAATAAGACTTGGTTGATGAGTTTCTTATTGAGAACATGTGGGAATGGAGAATGCCACATTGAAAACATTCCTACATAAGCTGAAGGTTGTTTATCCTATAGTACAATCAGTCCCTATTATGCTAGTATAAATAAAACCCTCAGAGAATCAGAGATGCCAGGGAAGACTTGAAATTTTGTTTGCATTTTTATCCACTGATGATGCTAAGAAAATAATGGCAATAAAATCATTTGGAGGTTTCAGGAAGGATGGGAAACTCATTGGGATTCAAAACAAAAGCATCATTTTGAATTGGAAAGCAACTACATATGCATACAGGCTAATGCATTTTGCAAGCAAGGAACTGAAAATGCCAAAATATCACTTTCTCTTCAGAGCTCTGTGGAACTCAGACCCATATTTAACCGTATAGAAAATGGTAATTGCTATTTCCAAATGGCACCACCATCCACAATTACATTGGCAGGAAGTATAGGGTCCCATTAGAAGCAGTGAACTTTACTTTTTTTTTTTAAACCAGGAAAATCTAGGGTTAAAGGTTTAGTACAATACACTCATGAAAAATATTCTGTGCCAACTATTTTAACTAGCATGAAAATAGTCCAGTTCGATGATGTTTAAAACTTTACCTTGCAGTTTAGCTAAGAAATAATTTCGTATCACCTCCAATTCTTTTATGGAGTATTTTGGCAGAATCTCTTCTGAGTGTAAATAAGCAGGGCTAGAGGGGAGATACTTTGAGAACCATTGCCTATGTTTTTCCTCTGGAGAAAAGGTATGGAAAGAGCCTAGGATTCTTCATTTATAGATCACTTTCCAACATACCACAATGTTATCCAAGGTTCATCTTTTCTAATGCCCCTTGGATTTGTAGAGAAGTCTCCCTGGGGCTATTCCAACATAATTCAAATTCCAAATGCCTGGGAGAGTTCAGGTGGGGTGAATTTTCACTGTCAAAGTTGACCAGTACAGCTCATAAGCACATCTGTATCTTAGGCTAAGAAAATACCTTCTGGGGTGCTGGTTCCTGGGACCTGGAGTGCTGGATTATGCTATTCTTGCCCGTCAGACCCTCTTTCCTCTTTGCCCTGTGTCCTTGGAGGCTGATAAGTATGGATCACATTGGTAGACTCCCTCTCCCTTGCCCTTTGCTTGAACTGGATCCTTCCCTCAAATCATAGCTCCTGTCAGACATTGCTTTTTACATGGATTTTTCTCATCTGGTTTAGGTAAATGCTTTCTTCTCATTCCTTCAAGTGTGAGGTGGTGACATTGCCCCACTGCGCCAGCTCGGCAGGTTGGAACTCACCTTAGGGTTTCCACATACTCTATCCTCATCTATGTACATAGTCCTTCCATTAATCTCTCTGTCAATATGTCAATTCAAGTATTCCACCTATTTTCTACCCAGGTTTCTACTCTAGTTAAATGTCAACTTCACTCATAATTGAGTCAAGAACATGCCACTTGGAGTAGTTCTTTCTATGTCAACGCACCAACTTCCCATCATTTTATAATTTGCCAAGGAGAAAATAAATCATCGCGTGCTCCTTTAACATCATGCAGCATCTAGCATGGAGTCTGGTGTATTGTCGGTGTGCTCAATATTGGTTCAATGAATGACTGAAATGTTAATTGATTGTTTTGAATCTCACATATTTGAGGTAATGAAGAATGAAACACCTCCAAAGAGATTAGAACATTTTCCAGGTAATTAAAAAAGTGTTCAAACTTCAGAAAAACTGAGAAAAGAGCAATAAAAAATATGCTTGGGGCTGGGGCTGGGGCTCAGCGGTAGAGCGCTTGCCTAGCACGTGCGAGGCCCTGGGTTCCATCCTCAGCACCTCATAAAAATAAATAAATAAATAAAGGTATTGTGTCCAACTACAACTAAAAAAATAAATATATTTTTTTTAAAATGCTTATATTAAAAGTAATTTTTTTCAAGTCATGTAAATACTGTTTATTAAAAATGGGAAGAATTAGCAATTATCTTTTCTTTAACTATACTCAACACAGTCTTATCAAGAGGAAATTTTTTCTTATCTCTGGGTGTCAGGGCTGATCATACAAAAAGAACAATTTTCAAGGATGAGAATTATAGTGGTTATTGGTTTTTGTGTCCTTAGTACATTCCTACTAATACTACTGGGTACTTTACATGCATTATCTTACTTAATTTAACAATAATGGAGGTATTTTATAGTTAGCCCCACTTGCCAAATAAGAAACTAGAGCTTACAGAAAGTAGGTAAAGTATCAAAGACATGTAGAAAAAAATATAATTAATTGAGACGTTAAGCTTGAGTTGTACAGATTGGGGGAAGACAAGGTTTTTATTCTTCATCAGGAGGGAGGGGAATGACCTTATTTGGAGATTGTGGGAGGAAAAGTAAAGGGGTAGGATTTTCTGGGAATGATAGAGTTCTGTTTCTTATCAACACACAGTGCTTTTAGTGGACTCCTGTGGAGGCTGATCTAAGGTTGCTGTTATATCAACAATGCTGTATAAGAGACAACTGAAAACCACAGTGGTTTAAAGCAACATTCAAAATTGTTCACAAATCAGCAGTTCTTCTGGGTTTTCTCAGGTCTAGTCTGGGCTTGGGTGGTGGCCTTACTAGTCACAGGTCTGTGGATTGGTGGGGAGGCTCTGCTTCATGCTGTGGTAACTGGTACAGCCCTGCTCCACCTGGCTTATCACCTTCTTAAGACCTGTGAGCAAGCTAGAGAATGTTCTTCTATGTCAATGCCAGAAACAGAAACATACAAGGCTTTCAAGGTGTAGGTTAGGAACTCTCACACTGTTATTTCTGCCTCATTTTATTGTCCAAAACAGCTCACATGTCTCAACCTGAAGTCAAGCGTTGAGGGAATACACTTGGCCTCTTTAATGGTAGCCATTGGAAAAGCAAGTGGAAAATGATGTGGATTCTGGGTACAGTGAAGAATTTGGGGAAATAATGCAATCCACCACAGCTGGACATTGACTTTCTTTTCCCTGGTTTCCAATGATGTTGACCATGTTTTGGTTTGTTTGTTTAATTTGTTTAATTCATCCAATTTTCTATGAAATTAATTTGCCACAGCCTTGAATCAAACAGAATTTGTGTGGACAACTCTGTGACCAGGAAGTGGCCTGCTGTGATGCTAAGAGCCACAGCCAAGTAATATGATGCATGGCATTTTTGGTTGAAAGGTGATGCCAGCTAGCCATTGAGATGATATGATTATGTTAAGATTTGCATTCATATGGATACTGGACTCCTGCTGTTCACCTTGGCCTGCTATGGGGACTCCTGGAGAGTTCCCATTGGTTGGGGAAGTGCAGTAGGAGGGAATTCCAGGGGAGGAACTTCCTCTTGGGTTCCGGGAGAACGCAATCTTCCATAACAAATATTGTCCTCCATTTAGCACAGATCGACACATGTTAGCCCAATCTGCTGGCGTCATGTCCAAGTTGGTAATGGATTCGACTATGCTCACAGTGAAGGGTGCTTGTGGCCCATAGGTTGTTACAGCCTCCTTTAATTGCTTCACCGTTTTGAAATCTAAAGCATGGTGAATTCGTTGCCCTCCTGCCTGCTCAAGTACAGGGCATGCTAATCTTTGGGGTCCTGCCTCAGGATTCCGTCCATCAACTACGGGAGTTGAGGGCCGCTCAGCTGTAGATGGAGCTGTTGGTTGAATTACGCCCTCTGGTGATAGAACGGAGTTAGTAGCAGCCTCCTGTTGTAATTCCCCGCCTGATGGTTGTTTTTCCTCTAAGCTTTCTTTCTTCAAATTTTCCTCTGTCTGACTAGCTTGAGAGAACTTCTCTTTTGCTTGACCTAACATGTTTTCTACCATAGTCTGGACCTCTAACAATTTACTTAACAGTTTTTCCGTTTGTTTTTTACTAGTTTCTAATCTACTATAAAGGTAACGCAACCCAATAAGATAGCATAAAACAAAACCAAAACAGAATGAAACAAAAACGGAACAAAAAATAGTTGTATCAATTTTCTCTTTCTCAGGGCTGAACAACTTCAAACCTTGAGCCAACCATTTTTCCCAATTTGCCTGAGAAAGTTCTAAGGATAGACAGCTTGAAACAAAAACAAAATAAATCAAAACAAGAACACATTGTTTTTTGAAATGGTCACCCATTCTCTCGCCTTTCCTCAGGGGCAAGCAATTTTACTCACCTCCTAGCTTCAGGCGTTCCCCGTAAGGGCCACCAATTGCCGCAGTCTGGCTGGGCACAAAATCACGAGCCACTCAAGCAGGAACAAACTTTATTTTTGAAACTGCCGCCAATGCCCCGTACGCCCCGATTGCCAATCCACACACACAGCGTTCTCCCGGAACCCAAGAGGAAGTTCCTCCCCTGGAATTCCCTCCTACTACACTTCCCCAACCAATGGGAACTCTCCAGGAGTCCCCATAGCAGGCCAAGGTGAACAGCAGGAGTCCAGTATCCATATGAATGCAAATCTTAACATAATCATATCATCTCAATGGCTAGCTGGCATCACCTTTCAACCAAAAATGCCATGCATCATATTACTTGGCTGTGGCTCTTAGCACTGTGAGGCATCTCTAAGCCAACCAGGAAGGCCATTGCTAGCCTACATTGTGCAGTTGTGCAAATTAGAATAAAGCAACTTTTCCAGCATCGGGCATTGTCGTCATCTTGGAGGAGGGGAAATGACAAAACTTCAGCCTTTTGTGTTTCCATGGCATACAACTACAGAGGCTTAAAATTGTTGTTTTATACAAAATCATGGAATTATTTTGAATAATTTTTGGAATTGAAACATACAAACTTGAGAGCTAATTACTTTAGATGTGGGGCATAGAGGACATTTTGAGAAGAAATTATATAGAAATAAACTTGAAGCTGGAAATAAACTGGTTTAATATCACCTGCCTAGGATTTGAGGTACAAAGAAACAGAAGTGTCCCATGATGTCATACTTCCACAGGTGTTCTCTGTTCTCTGCTCTATCTTTCTTACTCCTTGCAGATTCACAAGGGAATAGATACTCATTAGTAAAGCATCCCTGTTGGATCTCTTCTCCCAGTGTAACTTGCTCCTTATCCATGAGAATTGCAGGTGTCCATCAAAGATGGAAGATTTCCAGCCTTCAACTGACTTCTTACCTTCTTCTTGGTAGAAACCTCTTGTTTTCATGCACTCCTGAATGTTGATATTATTATAAACATAACTGTATGTATATCTAATTAGGACAAATGATGTATTTTCAAGAATAACTATAAATTTTGTTTGAACTGTGATTGTTTATCCTTTTTGACTTCCCTTTTTGAAGATTTAAGTGTATTTCAGGTGTAGAAATATTGATTTGCAAGACGACAGGAAAATTTCTAGCAAGTTTTGATGGGAACAATTGATAAAATATTTGGACTCCCCTCATCTAGAAACAGAGGAAGATGTTTTATATGTCTCTTGTACAAAACAACATTATATTATAATCAGAAGAGAGCCTGTGCACATTCCCTTTCCCATCCCAAGCCAATTATTTATGGCATTTTTCTAGCAGTGATAAAATAAAGCTTGGGCATAAAATGTCATAAGGAATGCTGGAAAGGAATTAGAGGTAAGCCTTAAATATTACATATTACCTATTCTTAGAAGCATTGACTGATGTTGACCTTTGATAGGGATGTGTGTGTGCTTGTGCATGCTCATTACTCCAAATGGACTTATAAATTCAACTTGCAAAGACTGATAACAAAATTATAACTGTCCAATAGAAATGATCTGAAATTCATGCAGCTAGATCAAAAGCCTCCCCCAGCTCCAAATGAGCAGTAACTGGAATGAATTACATTATGGAGCCTTCCCAACTGCAGCTTAAATCATTTAAGACTTGTTTGGTATGGCACCTGCTGCTCACTTATTTTTAGGAGAGAAAATATACATTCTTGAGCATAAGGGCCTGAAGGATTTTTATACCCAAAGAAAAGCCCAAACGTGCCAACATTTTGGGAGCTGAATTTTTAGATGGGCAGCTTAATTTGGTTCTGCCTCATGGGGTTCAAGGAGCTCAGATCACAGTGAAAGAGTTCCCAGGCCATGACCCCTTCATGTGCTCCATGGAAGAGCCTTAGTGGGAGGCCATTGTGAGGACTGCTGTGAATTTTTGATCATAGACTTCATTACAGCAGGCAGAGGGTGAGCTTAAGGAAAGAAACTGGAATTCCAAATATTTGCTTAGTTTTCAAGTTTGCTTCAACTCTCCTGATCCTTCATGGTGACCTTTACATTTCAGAAAGGAGAAACCCTGACCTAATTATTTTCTAAGCTCTCTGGTACTGTCATACCTGCTGCCTTTACAAAAAATAAGGGTTAGAGGAGAGTGCTGGAGTTGTAGCTACATGTGGAAGGTTAAAAGGGAAAAGGCAACATTGGTCTATATCATTGATGCCTGCAGTGAGAGAGCTTTGGTACACACCTGCAATGTCCAGTACGATATGGTAGCCAATGACCACTTGTGGTCATTAAAATTTACATTAGACAAGAGTTGAACATTCATTTCCTCAGCCACACTAGCCATATTCACTAGCAACATATGGCCACTATATGAGACAGCATAGATACAGAATGTTTCCATCATCAGAGAAGTTCTTTTAACAGCAGTGGACAGATGTCTCCGACATAAAAAAAGGAATTGCTCTTAGGAGAAGAAGATTTGAGCAAAGTTTTTAATGGTTCCAAAGTAAAAATAATAATAATATAAAAAACCCATGTTGTCATAATCTATTTTTTTGACCAAATTGATGTGTATTGAAATTTTATTTGAAAATCAGGTTTCTTCCCATTTACGTATCAAATAATTTTCCTGTTGTTCCCCATCACTAAATTTCTATCCAAAGTCTTCCTCGTGCTTTATCCCATGAGCTGTGTTTATTTCCACCTCTTTGTCTTGCTTACACTGCTGTTCCCTCTACAAAGAAATCCTTCCTTCCTTTGCTGCTTACCCAAAACTCATCCTTCCTAAAGGTCTCATTGATGTTCCATCTCTTCTCTAATGACTTCTCAAATCACTGCCTCATGTTAATCACTTTCTTTTCTGATAATCTGCCACCATTTTTGTTCTGCTCTTTGATTTTTCCATGTGCTGGTTTTCTTTTCTTAATTATATTCTAATTGAGAAAAAGGACTCTGTCTTATATTCTGTCCATCAAAGTGAACTTTACCATCAAACTGCATCTCCCCAAATTCAAGACATTTTATATTGATCACTTTCATCTACAGTACCCATTCAAATTTTATCATTTCCCCCAAATAATGTGGTATTTTTATATAGAATTTTTTTTTTGTAAAATCCCAGTTTATGGTCATGTATTGCTTTTAGTTATTTTGGTTTTATTCTCTTTAATCTGAGAGGCTACTATTTGATGCAGTCCCTGAATTTGGTTTTTCTTTTTTTGGGGGAAGAGGACCCGGAATTGAACTCAGGGTCACTCCATCATTGAGCCACATCCCCAGCCCTATTTTGTATTTTATTTAGAGAAGGGTCTAACTGAGTTGCTTATTACCTTGCTTTTTTTGAGGCTGGTTTTGAACTCGCGATCCTCCTCAGCCTCAGGATCATAGGTGTGCGCCACCATGTGTGGCTGAATTTGGTTTCTTTGATGTTTCCTCATGATTAGAACAGGTTTTGCATTTGGGGAAGGACTGCTAGATAAATGATAAATGTTATTAGGCATTATGAAGTGATATGTATGCTTCCCTCTTATAGATGATGTTAATTTAGAACAATGGATGAAAGTATTGTCCAGTTTCTACACTGTATGGTTACTCTGTTTTCTTTTGTAGTCACTAATTGATTGTGGAGAGATACTTTCAGATATACCCTTTTTCCATAAAATTTTTCTGCTTCCCAGATAAGCATTTGTTGATGATTCTTGCTTGGATCATTTCTTATTTGATAGCTGCAACTTAATGATTTTTAAAATTCCACTATTTTTTCCTAGTTTTATAAATCAGCATTTTATTAGGATTTTTTAAAATTCCTAAAAGGAATAAAAGGAAGTTTTAAAAATTAATTTTTGCATTTGCTTGTTTATTTGCTTATTTAGAGTATAGGTCCATTTACCAATTGGTTCCATTTTATTTAATAGGTTTTGACCTATTGCTGTCCTTATTTATTTCAAGGATCAAATTTCTCAAATTTGGCCAGTGAGAGATCCTTCAAGCTAGCTCTTATATCCTTGTGACATACCCCCGCCTCTCTCTTTTCAGTATTCTTTTACTTTTTAAATAACAATATATTTCAAGCTAATCTTTACATTTTGGCGTCAGCCCATCAATTTGGCCATTTCTTCAAGTAGCTGTGGTTCCTTTTAGTAGCAAATAGCATTTAGAAATCAAGATCTGGGGCACAGTAAGCCAAAGTGAATCTGTTTCTAAAAGTTTTGGGGATGAATATCCTGAATTCACTTTCCCTTCAGTTTCTTGCTGATGACCTCTTTAGTGAAACCCAACAGGAAACCAGAGGACAAGAGACTGATTCAATCCATATACTCTCTTAGCTTCTCCAAGAGCAGAGTAAAAGCATGGACAGTGGACATGTAGAGGTGTGGTAGCTAATTTGTCAGATGTGATTGCAACACTATTCCTTGCCCTGCCTTTTTCTGCCACAGGCCCCTACAGGCTGGAGTCTGATCTCATTTCCATGGGTGGGCCTTTATGACTGCCCCACCTAATACAATAGGGTGGAAGTGAAGCTACTTAGCTTTTGGTGCTGATTGTAATTCAACTTTCACCTGACCCTCTTTTCTTGGATACTTCCCTTGGGAACTTATCCACTATGCACAAGAAAGCCCAGGGCACATAGAATCATTTGTAAAGAACTGATCCCCTTGACCCTCAGCCCTGGCTGAACTCCCAGGTGACTGTCCTCTCAGCCTTGTGAGAGAGCAGCCTTGGATCCTCAGCCTTCGGTAGAGTCGCCCCAGTACCTAGTGCACACCAGTACTTTTCACCACACATGTTTTATATTGTAGATTCTTGATCTCCATGAATAAATCTTGTGGCTTTAAGTCACTGAAATGTGGGGTAGTTTGTTTCTCAGGAAATGATAACCAGAACCAGGGACAAGTGGACAATGGTGTCCAGCATAATGGACTTAATGTGAACCTATCCTCGTATCTCCGTTTTACTGTGGCTTAAGAGCATGCACTCCTTGCGCTCATCCTTTGTGTTTTGGTTTCCTCCTCTCTCATGGAACCCTGCACTAATCTACCATGACTCTCAACCTATTGTCGTTTAATTACCACAATTTACTTGTTTACTTTCCACACGGATCACATGCTCCATGAGGGTGATATCATGGCTTGATCATCTTTTCACATCCATGCCTAAGATGGGCTCTTAAACACAGTACAAGTTTGATATACTTTGGTTAAATAAATGAATGAGGATTTGGACCTTTTTTCCCCCTAGCTTTAACTTTCTAAGAACCTTTACGGGTTGTCATTCATAGCCCCAGGGTGGCAGATTAAGAAGCAGTTGTGAGCAGCACCACAGCATGAGGCTGTAGTTTGAGCATTTTCCCTCTGTAATATACCAGCCTTTCAGAACGCTGGTGTGACACCACTATCATTTTTGCAAAGCACCAATAAAAAATGATTTGATGTCGTTAAAAATGATTTCTCAAATGTGTTTCTCAGGAGGAGAAAAAAACAGGGAAAAGAGACAAGGAAGTTTAAAAATATTATTTCTCTTTTTGAGGAAAGAGATAGGGATGAAGAAAAAAAGGAGAGAGGGAGGGAGGGAGGGAGAATGTAGGGGAAAGAAAGATGTGGCAACCCTACATCTAAGTGGCAGTACTGAAAGAGGAGACAGTATGAATTCTAGAGTCAGAACTGAATTTGGATCCTCAGTTATTATAAACTGTCAGGCTAGTCAACCCCAGGTCCTCCTTTTAAAATGAACACAATAATAGCCACCATAAAGAGATGTTGAGGATTAAGATAGTCTATGGGTTAACATAATACTTGACATATGGCAGATTCTTAATAAATGATTGCTACGTCATCCTCATCTCCAAACCACTACCACAACAATTATCTTAACAGTGGAACTAACCAAATGAGAAAGAGAAGGTAGGAGCTGTGTCTTCTGACCATCCTGAGTTTCAGGGTATCACCTGGTGGGCTACTTTACTAGGGCAGATACCTAATACTTGATGATGCATCCCCCCATCCTCAGGTATAAATTTAAGACAGGCGAAATCTGTCATACCATTTTGTAGCTACTGCACTTGCTAATGTGCAAGCAAACCCTTAAACTTTTAGAAAAACTCAAGGGACCCAGAATTGGGAGAGATAGATAAGGATATGGAATCAGGTGTGATGAGATGGAACTCTCTTGGTCATCAACCCATGCCTGAAGAACTGGGCAACAGGCAGCCAGAGGAAGATTTTTTTTTTTTTTATATTAGAGCTTTATAATTACACATAGTAGCTGGGTTAATCTTGACAAAAATGATACATTCATGGAATTTGACTTCAGTTGATAATCCCCCTCTTTTTTCTTCCTTCCTTCCCATCCCCATTCTCCTTCTTCTACTCCACTAGACTTCCTCTCACTCATCTATTTATCTATATTTAATTGGTTCTTTTTATTTATACATAAAGATGAAATTCCCTGTGACATGTTTATATATGCACATTTTTTAAGAATTCAATTTTTTAAGAATTCAATTTTGCATTGCCTCCCCTTTCCAATACCTCCACTCTGCCTCTTGATCTCTTTGATCTCCTTGATTGTCTTCTTCTATATTACTGATCTTCTGTATATTTTTATGATATTCTATTCTTCTCTCCCCTTTTCCTTTATTTTATTCTAGCTTCCCCATATGAGAGAAAATGTTCAGCTTTGCTTTTCTGAGTCTGGCTTATTTCACTTAGCATGATGTTCTCCATTTCCATCCATTTATTGGCAAATGCCATGATTCATTCTTCTTTATGGCTGAGTAGAACTCAACTGTGTATGTATACCACAATTTCTTAATCCATTAATCTGAGTACCTGGGTTGGTTCCATAATTCAGCTATTGAAAATTATGCTGCTATAAATATTGGTTTGGATGTGTTGCTGTAGTATGATGATTTTAATTATTTTGGGAAAATATCAAGGAGTGGGTTGGTGGCTCAACTGGTGATTCCATCCCTAGTTTTTTGAGGAATCTTTATACTGCTTACTGGAGTGGTTGTACTAGCCTTCAGTCCCACCAACAATGTATAAGTGTACCTTTTCTTCCACAACCTCACCAGGGTTTATTATTGTTTGTATTCTTAATCATTTCCATTCTGACTGTAGTAAGATAAAATCTTAATGTAGTTTTGATTTGCATTTCCATGATTGCTAACAATGTTGAACATTTTTTCCTATATATTTGTTGGCCATTTGTGTTTCAGAAGGAAGACCTTCCTAAGGAAAGAGGGAGATGACCCTGGGTTCTTTCCTCATTAGACCACTGATTCTGAGCAAATGATATGTTATTGAGTAGCCAGAAGATGCCATCCAGCGCAATTTTTGTGCCCTTCCTTATTGTGATACAAGTATTTTATCCACCATTTTTTAAGATTAAGAAATGGAGATGGTGAATAAATTGGTCAAGATGACTTACTGTAACTTTTAAAGATAATAACTGGGATTAATACTGCAGTCTAATTAGCCACAAAAGCTATAAATGTTATAGTATAGCAAGAAAGAGTATGAATGCAGGAAAGGGGTCAGATTGGTTTACACATGTTGAAGCCATTTCTTTTTGATAGCAGGCAACAGAGAATTATAGGTCTTATTATTACAGGTGCATGGTGAGTGGAAAGATGTTTAATGTAGCAACTAGAACCCCTTTATAAGAAAAAAAGTGGGGTTAAATGCCTCGAAAATAATTTGCTTTCTTCCTCTTGAGAGGCAGTGATATACTTCTCATTTTTTTAGTCAACGAATATGGAAGTCAAAGCTGTTGGGTTTCTTCAGCTTCTGAGAACAAATGAGGTTGCATCAACATTAAAAACCTAGTTTTGATGGCACTGAGCCTTGTTTCCAAATCTCACAGGGCTAGATGTCCAGGTTGTTTTAGAGATTCCCTATCTGCAAGTATTTCTAGTAATTTCCAAACATACTATTGGACAAATCCTAGTGTCTTCTTGCTACTTCACTAGCTGAGCAAAAGGTGGTTAGTCTCAGTAAATCTGACAGAGATGTTAATCCTAGCGGTCAATCTGTTTCAACTTCCAGGAAAAGCTGTTTCTGTGTGTGGAGCAGGAAGTCTGTTGGTTCACCATCAGGTTCATTATGCAGGTGGCTTTGGAGCCTTTGGAACAGCATTGTTACAGAAGCAAGAACTCCACTGAATTCTTGGAGTTGCTAGAAATCCAGAGACTAATAATAACACTCATGCCACATCAAGGAGTGTCCCATTGTCTTATGCTCAATTAAGTTTATTCCTACAGCAAAGTTGCTTGAGCCACAACATGTTAAGGTACCTGGTGACACCATTGCTTCACATTCAGATCCTTCTCTCTGCTCTTAAACTGGTGAGAAGTTTTGAAGGTAATCTCTCAGAATCCTGAGTCACCTGCAGCTCCTAAGTCCTGTTTTAATACCTTGAATTTGAGAGGGCCGTAGGGTGATACTGATCTTAAAGGGATAAGTGAAAATTTTACATTACCATTAGAAGTTTGAAGTGAGAACTTCTCTCTGTATTTCAAATCACATATACCTAAAGTGGGAGTTGGAAAACTGTCTGTAAAAGGCTAATGGACAACATTTTAGGCTTTCTTAATCATAAAGTCTCTGTTGCAACAATTCAATACTCTGCTATAGTAGCATAAGAACAGGCACAGATAATTATGTCAACAAATGGGTATGGCAGTGTTTTAACAAAATTTTATTTATAAAATCAAATGGTAGTATTTTGGTCCATTGGCTATAATTTGCCAACTTCTAGCTTCAGGCATGGTCTATTAAAATATTTTTTTCTGTTTAATTTCCATTATTTCATTCAAAGAAATGTTCAATCTGTGCTACATTTGAGAATGTTTCTTAATATCCTTGAACTTCAATTTTATCATCAGTAAAATGAAATTGTACCACTGGTCATTTAACTCCTGTGAAGATTGAGAGGCTATAGGCACAACATACACACACACACACACACACACACACACACCAAAATAATTAGCCTAGCCTATTGTTAGCATTCTGTAAAAGTTCCTTGATTCTCTTCTGTTATGGTCTGAATATTTGCACTCCAAAATTTATATGCTGAGACTTAATCCCCCAAGTGGGGCTGTTGGGAGACAAGGTTTTTGCCCTAGGAATGGGATTCGTGCCTTTATAAAAGACCCCTCGCTCTTTCCACCATGTGAGTATAGTCACTGTCTATCCAGAAAGCAGGTTCTAATGTGTCAGGGCTGCCAAGAACAGGAACTGAACACAAGGAGATGAGCCTGTACTCCTAGCCTTGAGTGATGGAGGTACGGAACTGGTTTCCACTGCATGCGAATGCAGGTGGACCTCACTTCTGATCAGCAGGAAAATGAAGCTCTGGGAGTGGACATCACCCAATGGGTCTGGGCTACACCCCCCTGAAACCCAATCCCTTGCCTCATTTAAGTGGAACTTTCTCCTTTACTTCCCTCAATAAATAGGGCTTCAGGTGTGCGCTCTCTCTCTCTCTCTCTCTCTCTCTCTCTGTCTGCCTCTCTTGCTTCCCTTGTGGGAGCTGGGGCCTAGGAGCCATCACTGAACCTCTCTGTATGATTATTCAGTGCCAACCCAATTCACCACCTGGAGTGATCCTGACTGATGTAGTCACGTGTCGCAGCACTAATGGACACAACATTTGCCTTAACCTTAGACTTCTCAGCCTCAGAAATGAGATAAATTTCCATTTTCCATAATTTGTAAACTACTCAGTTTGTGGATTTTTTTTTCATAGCAGCCTGAATGAAGTCAACATCTTCCTTTACCTCTACTTGCTTTTTCTAATTAGCAGTCCTGATTAGAGGACTACAGTCAGGGTGATAAGGGGTGGGAGAGGTTTCATCTAAGGGTAGCTGCCCAAACTGGAAGAGGACAATGTTTCAGAATTAGACTCTGGAGTCCTAAGTGAATTTGGTACCACATGTAGTTGTTTAGGTTGATGCCTGTGTAGAGAACTGAGAGCCAGGCAAGGAGATGACAAGAGAGTGGATGGAAGGAAGAAAGATTTCTTTGCTGTACTTGTCAAAAAGAAGGGCTCCAAAGTCCTCTATGCTATTACATCCTATACGTGATCTTTTACTGCAGATTATCAATGGGAAATAAAAAATCAGGGTAGTCTGTGTTGGGACTAGGAGGAGATCTCATGTGTGGGCTCCATTACTTCCAGTCTCAGAGGGGAACTACACACCTTTGGCTGTTGGAAAGCAGAGTGTTCTCTAGTGTTGATGATATAGGTAGCTACAAGTGAGCAGTGGGGAGTTCAGGGGCCCAAGATAGACCTTCCGAAGCTCCCTCTTACTTCCCTGCCAGGTATGTGAGGATATCTGGCAGAGCTGGTAGGATCCAAGTGTGCTTTTTCCTTTGCACAGCAGGAGCTGGGGAAACTCAGGATGTTCAATAGAACATCTTTCCTTACCCTCTTCCCTGCCTTCTTTCCAAACCTCAGTCTGTGAGATGGGCTACTCACTTGTCTGTTTTCTGATCATGGTTACTAAAGCTTCTTGGGAGTGGAGTTTCTGATTACTGGAGAAGTTGAAGGTAGCCAGATTTCCAGGAGCATTGGCTCAGCCTGTTTGGATCAGCCACGGGCCCACAGTCCTCCATTCACGTCCTCACCACCACCACCTTTCATGGGTGTTTTAAATAATACTGAAGAGATTGCCCAAATACACTCAGCAACATTGTCATATGGAAAGTTTGTAACCTAGAGAATACCTCTAACACTTATATGTACTCTATTATATACATCCATTTATTGAAGAGGAAGAAGGATTTGTGTTTTAGAACCTATATTCAAACTCTGATTCACTGCTTGCTTCTAAAGGAGTAGCAGGTGAGTTCTAACTTTTCAAAGCTCGAATTTTCTTATTGAAAAAAAGAATAAAAATGTATTTACAAGTAGTATTGTTATGATAATAGTGGATAACAAATACATAAAGCGCCTATAATAAAGACTGATACATTCTAGATGCTCAATATGTGGATGCTAGAACAATTATTACTAGGTTTAGAAAAGGTGAGAGTGAAGGGAGTGCAGAAGCAGAGTGTTTGGGAAGGAAGGTTGGGGTCTAAGGTTGGGAATAGATTTCTGAAGGGACTTAAAGTCTCTGAAAAGTTTGGATTTTATTTAGTAGATATTATATCTATGAAGATCAGATTATATTAGAGATACTGTATTAAAAAAGAAGTTTCTGATTTAGAAAAGAAAATCTCCTATGAAGGTAGTAGACAAAGAGAGAATGGCTTGATCAGGCAGTAGAACTAGAGATATAAAGGCAGCAGAGTGTAGGATTCAAGGTGTTAGGGGTGCTAACAGCTAGCTGCCTTGGTTTTCCTGCCTTTGCCACTTATATACTCCCACATCTTTGGGCAAGCTACTTCATCTCTCCCCATCTCAATTTCTTTCTCTTAAAATGGAGGTGGTGGTAGTGCCTTACAGGGTTCTAAACTTTTAGAACCTGGGACATGATGCATAGATTTTAGACAAAAACATCATTCAGAGTCGAAAAAGTTTCACTCGATCACAGATTGGGAATGAGGATGCAGGATGAAGGGAAGATGGATCAGAAGCCTCATCTTAAGAAACTGAGTGTGTGCTGTTGCCATCAACTGAGAGGAACAGAGGAGGAGGAACAGGTTTTGGTCTTTCATACAAGTCTGGAACCTGGAAGAAGGTATAGGATGGAGATGTAATTTGTGGAGTGCTTCCCTGGAAGTAATGCGAGTGAATGGTCTCATCCAATGAAAAGTACTATAGAAATTTGGGGTACATTTTTATTCTTGAGATTGGTTGAGGTCTATTATTTGAATAAAGAGGAGGCTGAATGACAAGAAGAGAACCAAGAGACATTGGGAAGGTAAAAGCCCCCAACAGAATTGTAAGTCTGTGAGGGTGGACAGCAGGGTCAAATGCCAAAGAATTCTATGAAATTATCATAGTATAATCTACCTCCCCAAAGACACAATCTCTAATGTTTCTAGTAATCGGATCTGCCTTTTTGCCCCATGGATTTCCAGCTGCTTTCTATTTTCAGTCATGTAATGAATCCCAGACACATGCACACATCATCCGTGCAACAGAAGACTCCTAGATCTACCAGCGCCCACATGCACTCAGACACACACGGAAAAGCCAAACATGGGAAATGAATTAATTGAGCCAGAGGGAAATTTTGTACATAAGTTGAACACTAATGGTTTTCTCTAGGTTAATGAAGATGGTGCTAATCAGCTCCTCTGCCCTCTTTCCAGACCTCGCTGCTCCCCTCCAAACCGCAAGGCCTTCTGGATGGCCTCACTTTGGTATTTTGGCCACATAACACATATGTCATCACTGAGACATGGGCTCCATTAACTCAGCTTGCAGAGTTATTACTTACATTCTTAAAACCTGAAAGCCTGGATTATAGAGCTGGCTCTCCCTCACCCTTGCCTCACTAAGGATGAGGGGAGTAGAGTCTTGGGCACATCTGGTGGGAAGGGTTGGCCTATAGTTATTAAGGCTTTTCCTCTGCTTGTGGAAAGAACTGCATCTCAAATACCCCCAGCATAGAAACTCTTCAGGTTTCCAGAGAACAAGAAGTGTTTGTTCTCATTCAAAGAAAAAAGCCTGTCTTAAGCACCCACTATGGACACATTTCCTGAGCAAGTAGTTGAAGATGCCACCATGCAGTATGCCAGAGTTTCACTCACAAAGAGTTGGGAAAAGAAAACAAGCAGCGTGGGAGAGGAAGAAAAAAAATTGCTTTGGGGGTTTGAGGAGGTGGAACAAATGCAAAGTAATTGTTTCCATTTTCAGAATGCTAATGAGATGAAAAGATTAAAAATGGAGAAGTGATGGATCACCATTGCTCCTGTGACATATTTCAGAGTTGCTTTTTACTTTGGGTGGAAAAAGGAAAAGGTTAGAAAATGGAATGAGAAGTTGATGTTGGCAGGGAGAGTTTTTATCAAAGCATTGAGAAGAAGCAAGTTTGACATTAATTAATTAACTCAAAATGTATTTAATACAGCTGCAAGATACAGAAGGAAGGAGCGCTGCTACATGTTGGGAATACAGCTGGCCTTGTTGGGAATGCCAGGTGTTTGTCAGCATCTCCTGGAAGTGCTCTGAACTTCCTGGTGAAGGGGGAAGGAAGCTGTGTAGGAAGGATGACGTATGATCCTGTACTGTTTAAATTCTTACAGAACTCTTCTCAACCTTGACTGAGTGTCTGTTTTGCTGATGCATCAAGCATTTTTTTTTCTCCTCTTACTTCCACCATTAGTGATGAAAACCAAAAAGGGTGGGAATAAATTGTCCATTCCATAGCCATTTGTAGAGATGTTTAGTTAATGGATAGAAAATGCACAGTAGTTAAATGTTAATTAATTCTTTTTTTGAGCAGCATATTAATTTTATGCTATTTATGAGGGTTGCCTTGTAAACAGATTCCTATTACTTGTGTTCATACATTGAATTTCCCTAAGTCACTTATCCTAAATGTTCATTAATTTCAACCAGCTCTAGAGACTGTATCCTCACTGAACATTACCACAAAATGCAACTCGAAAGCAAGGACCGTGTCTGCTTCGTGTTCTCAAAAATGCCCACTAAGGAAGGCGAAGTGCTTGAGGGAGCTCCAAAGACAGGCTTTGATGAAGATAATGATGATGACGATAACGATAAGGTAATGGACATGGCATGATGGTGATGACAACATTGGATCTATTCCCTGTTTTGATGCCGAATGAAGATGAGAACTGTAGTGTGAGTGACTTGTCTTTCTAGGTGCATGAAAAGCATTTTGTGTTTTTTTTTTTTTTTTTTTAACAGGAGCGTGGAGAAAGATACTCATTGGGGAGAATTTGTTAGCTATTCTAGCTTGGAAGGGCAGTTGAAAAGTGAATGGACCCAATAGATTTATCCATCTGCCACGGAGTAAACCTTTGGTCAGCATAGGGGAAGGATTTAAAGGCAAACTGGCTCAAGTATAAATACAATGTCAGTTATGTGATTTCGTGTGATCAGGTAAATTCTGCCCCCCTTTTCTTATCGGTACACGGGATGTAATTCCTTACCTGGAATACCTTATCATGATGATTCCTTACCATGGAATAAATCTTCCACCTCGTTTAGAATGCCTAGGTTGGAGTAAACACACAAACACACACACACACACACACACACACACACACACACAGTGTTCTCTTTTTCACCTTTTCCTCTATCATCAGTTTTCTCACCTATAGAATCGGATGACAGGTGCATCAAATGTGATCATATATATGAGAGCACTTTGGAAAGCAGACTGTCATAATTTTTAAAGAGTTAATGATGGCCTGGGAAAATAAAGGCTTTCAGGGGTAAGCAGGTCCTAAGGGAAGTGGTTACAAATATACAGACCTTTTCAAAGTTTTTCTGGCTTTGAATACAAAAACAATGTCAATGTCATCCTCCAGCGGAGACCAATAGCCGTCCTTCTGAACAGTGGGTGGTGGGGAGTCTAGAGCAGAGGGTGGGATAATGGGATTGCCCCTTTGGGACTCAGCTCTTCCATCCTGGCTGTGGAGGAAATGCTGATCCATCTGTAGGCAGCTGGGGAGAGAAAACAAGAGATGGGGACACTGCAGAGGAGCTGCCAGAAATTCATGAGGCTTTGCAAAGTTCATCTGTTCGATGGTTGCCACAAACGACAAAGAGAGTTGGGACCCAGCGATGGGGAGGAATACTGCTGGGAAATTGTCATTGCTGGGCTCCAGTGATTCCCTTTGAGGATGGTACTGAATTGGTCACTTCTTTCAATGGCTCAATGGGCCAACTGGGCAATGTCTGCGTGTTCTACCAACTCTCACCCCACACTGCCTGTTTTTCCTCTGGAGAGAGCTGCATCATGGTATCTTTTTTTTGCAACTAATAGGGTGAAGGGGAGAGGCAAGGCTCTCCCCTTGTAGCTCCAGGATGATCTGTCCATGTTTTGGCTCCCCATTAGCCAGATCCGCATGCAAATACCTCACTTTGTTCCTGCCAAACTTCTTTATTGAAAAATAGAACCATCTTGTCTTTATTTTAAAATTTAAACAGGCAAATTACTTTTATTGGTTAAACCACTCTGGAGGAAGAAAGGGCTTTTTACCTTAAATATCATGACATCATCTCATCTGTCACCTTTTAAAAGCCCTGTGTTTGGAATCAAGCCTTTTGGCAGCCTCTGTACTGGGTGGCAGCAACTTTGAAATGAGAGAGAGAAAGAGGAGAAAGAGGCCATAAAGTTAACGGATTGTTGGATATTTAGTGACATGGCTACAAAGAATCAGACAGGAGAGCCAGAGCTGGAACAGCTGCTCCAGCCTGAAGAGTCTGAGCGCCAGAGGCAGCCAGTTCCCAGCACACTGCACGCTGCGACAGATGCCTACTGCAGTGGGAGCATGAGTGGTTATTAGAATGGGGAAAAGGTTTGAAATTGTGTAGGGACTAGGGTACGAAGAAATGACTGTTCCTCTCTTCCATCCAATTGTGAGGGAAGTTGAAAGCATCTAACCGAGGACCAAGTTTCTTTCATTGACTCTGCAAATGGTCTGTTCTCTCAATCTCAATTCTGGGACTCTTGAGTCTTGAAAAGTACCATCGGTATACTTCCTTTCCCAATATTCATTGCTACTGTGGCAGAGGCTACTGTGGCCAGGTTCCACAGTTTTCTGACTGCCCTGATTTATTGGGTGGAACTCCCCAGGAAACAAAGGTTGAGGTGAAGATTTGCATGTAGGAGGACTTCTGGTCGTGTTCCTGGGATCACTACTCATAAGGAGTGAGGATGATAGGATGGGACAAAAGGCAAAGCACAATGGTGTGCAGCTGCAGCAAGGCTTCAGCTGACACCATGGGGAGCTCTAGAGCTCAGATGGTTCTTCTGAGGCACCTTGAATGGAAGCATTTGTAACAGCACTGATCAGTCATCCACTGTCCGCTATCCCCAGGGAGGGACATAGCCTCCCTGTGACAGCTTCTTTGAGCTAAGGAATATTCTCAGAGACTGACTTAAATTACAATTTGTCAGTAGACAAAGTTCTATAGCTGGAAAGTGCACATGGGTTCTGAGAGGGGAACTTGGGATGCACACCACAGTATTTCTACACTGTCCTCCATCTACTCCTCTGTCCCCCTCAGTTGTTCTCTATAGTGTTCCCTGAAGTATTTTTCTAAAATGAAATTCATTATGAAATTCCCCTGCTTATAAACTTATTACTAGCTTCTTTTTTTTAAAAAAAATGTTTTTTTATAATTTTTTTATTAGTGCATTATAACTATACATAATAGTGGAACTCATTGTTACGTATTGTGCGTGTGCATAATTCGATCAATTTCATTGTCTAGTATCTCCCCTTCCTGTCTGCTCCATGCTCTCCCTGTTCCCCCTCCCCTACTTTACTGATCATTGTTAATTTCTAATTGTCTCAAAGTAAAGACCCAACCCTTATCCACTCCACAAGGACCTGAGTCAGTATGACTCTGCCTGGATTTCCAGCTTGGTTCATCTCTTCCAGACTCTCCACACTTCAAGGAAGGATGTTCTATGTAGTGTTTTCACTTTTTGCAATGCACTGTTTCCATGTGTCCTACCTCAGAAGACTTCCCCTCCCCTTTCTTTCTCTTCCCTTCCCCTTCCCTTTCTTTTCTTTCCCTTTTCCTTTCCCTTTTTCTCCCCACCCTTGTCTTTCTTTCTTTCCTCCTGCATTCCACCCCTCTTCCTAGTTTGGGGATCTCTCACTTGTGAGTCAGAAGGAAGGAAGCCTCCTTCTTGGGGGCCTCACCTAGAATTGCACAGCTGGGTTTTTAATCTTGAGTTCGTTGTTCAAAAAGCCAAAGGGTCCATGAGCCTCAACTGCTGGACTCAGTGGCATCATCCTAGCAGCAGGTCCAGGAGTGTTTCTGCTGGAAGTTTCCCTCAATTGCTTGTGCTTTTTTGAACTTATTCCTCCCTTCAGTGTTCCCGTCCATTGGTGCCTTACCTGATCTGCTCCTCATACCTTCCTCTTTTGACGTACTTTGGCTGCAGTACTCATACTTTTGATATTGGCTGATGAGCCACTTCCTTTCGCAGGCCACCAAAGACTCCCCTCCCCAGGGGAGGTCAACTTGACCTCCTATGACCTATGTTCTTTTCATTCAGAACACATACATGTCACTTAATAATCAACTATTCATAAAAGAGATTATTTGATTAGTGTCTATCTGCCCAATTATATTTTGGGGTTTTCTGACAGAAAGATTGTATCTAGTTTTATTCACATTTTGTTGTTTACAACTCTAGCACAAGACCTAAAACTAGTAAGCAGGCACACATTTTGCATAAACAAAAGGTCAGTGGCTGGAATTGGATGTCTATAACTTTAAATAATGAGGTGGATATGGACATACAGGGAGAAAGACACAGGACTTTTTCTGAAGGACTAAAAAAATACTTCCTTTGTCAGACACTGTCTTCTTGAATTTTTCAATGATTTTTCTCCACTTCTTTTCTTTTTCTTTCCCCTTTTAGTGAGCTTCTTTTCCCTCCTTAATGACATAATCTTCTACATTCTGATTCTTATCACACTTTGGGAGACTGAAAATTCCAACTTCACATTTTTTTTTGGATCTGGGTTTTCCCACTGTTTAAACATAACTTGGCTTTGCTTTCCTTCTCACCCTTAATTGGACCTTTTAAAGAATTACTGATGAAATCAAGAGGTAACCCATGTGTAGAGCCATATTCCTTTGTAGAGACTTTATTAGGTGACTCTGGAGAACTACAGGGGCAAAGACATCTCTTCAGTAGAAATGGCACCATGCAAGAGAAGCTCCCAATTGTTCCCTTTTGGAATCCCTACAAGGTTTCACATTACCAACTTCAAGACCCAAATAATGTCCCTTCCATTTAAGCCTTGCCAGGAAGCTTGGT
The DNA here is from genome assembly GCF_045843805.1 of Urocitellus parryii. NCBI lineage: Eukaryota > Metazoa > Chordata > Mammalia > Rodentia > Sciuridae > Urocitellus > Urocitellus parryii. Next base: position 150,685,564 of record NC_135534.1, read on the forward strand.
TTTTGGTTGACTTTGGGAGGTCTGCGGCCAGAGATGGATGGATGCTATACTGATAGCTGACAGCTGTTCAGGACCACACAACCATGAGGGTTTTTGTGGGGACGGTAAAGGGTGTTGAGTTTCACAATCTGGAAATTGTGAAAGGCCTTCGGTAGCATGCCTTGCTTTATCCCCCATCAAAGAACATCCACTTCCAATATGTTCTCTTTGCACAGAGCTCCATGATGTACTTCAGGTCTATGGATCCAAAGTCAAATTGGAAAAAAGGATCTACTATCTTCTTTTGTCAAATTCATTTCTTCTTGGGGGTGAATAGGTGAACATCTAGAACTAGCCCCTAGGGTAGCATCAATCATTAGGTAGGTAAAGTAGCTGCTGCTCAGGAAGATAGTGTTAAGACTCCAGTACATGAAGTCACTGGGTCCTCACACTACCACTGACAAATAGGAAGAGTTATCCCTACTTTACAGACAAGAATATTGAAGTTCAGAAAGGGTAGTGGCAAGGCCACTATCACCCAACAATGAAGTGACAGAGCAGTGATTAAAATGAGATTTGATTAATTGAAACTCAAGATCATTCCCATTTCCCCACACTTCTTGCTAGGAGGGCTGAGGGACAGAGAACTTCTGTGCCTGGTAGGAACTCATTCTGGTGATGACTGCTGCTCACATACAGCACTAATCCCTCATCTATAGATGTTGCTTGGCATTGATCTGCTGGCACTGCTGCACCCCATATGTCTTGAGATGTCTATATTCAGAACTTTTTCTGGGTATCCTACTTTTGATTGGCATGATATCTAAAGCAGACATGATGGTGTTGTGAAAATTGAAGGGGAATTGCTTAAAAGTTACAAGTCTAGGATTTAGATCCTAGCTCTGCCATTTACTAATTGTGTGATGTGGGAAAGTTACTTTTCTTCTCTAAATTGTATCCTCAAAATGGAAATACTGTTGCCATTGTGGCAGGATTAATATTGCAATAAATAAAAGTCAGTCTTCCTTATTTTCTTTAAGTAGCTCTAAATCTGATTCTGAACTTTCCTACATCTGGTTCATGGAAACATTTTCTGCAACTTTGTAAGGGCTCCACATGCTAGGGTCGTGTAAGAATTATGCATGGGAGAATTCCTTTTGTGCCATGTGCAGAGTGGAGGATGGGATTGGACAGTTGGACAAAGATCCTGTTCTAGCCATTTATTCATAAGACAACAGTGTATTCTATTCTGTGATAAGTATGGGGAAGAGAATGAAAATTGACTCAACTTTCCCTGAAGTAAGGCTAAGGAGACAAAGAATGGTATAATAAATCTAGATGAATATTACTATAGGGGAAGAAAATGGAGTGACTCAACTAGACTGGTAGAGAGATGGTATCAAGGAAAATTCCCAGAGAAGGATCAGATGAGCCAAAATCTGATTATTTCAAAGGAATGAAGTGGTAGGGAAGAGTGATTCAGGCACAGGGAACAGCATGTGTAAAATCTAGAAAGTTGTACATTTAAAAATCCAGATGAGGTTCCCTAGAACTGGCTCAGAGAGCAAGAAGAGAGGGCCATGAGATAGGGCTGGGAACTAGGAAGACTGAACACTGTGCATTGTCTGCTGCAGCCTTGTTAAAAAGGCTCACCAAGTCTTTCCCCCAAGGATTCACATAGTCTTACCTAAGAGGAAGTTTGTAAAGTGGAAGATAAATGCATCAAATAAGATTGATTGGTGTAATTTGTATATGAATTTGCTTATTTTCTTCCGTGTTTTGACCCTTGCTGTCTGTCAGACCTGTTGCTGCAGGCATCATCTCATTTTAACATCACAGTATCCTAATGAAATAGGCGTTATTATCATACCCAATTTACAGAGCAGAAAATTAAGGTTCAGTGGAATCAAGGGACATGCTCAAGACTACAGTGCTCACAAATTATAAAACTATGATTCATCTAGTTACTTTTTTTTCCAGAGTCCTCATTTTAACTCTGGAATTTTCATCTAGATGATTGGATAAGTCATCTGTTAACATAGAACAGTATCCTGAGAATGTTTACATAGGGTTAAAGTGCTTTCGGGTGAGAGAAAGCTAGTTTTGGAGAGCTATACTCAGAAAAGAAAAGTAGGTTCCATCCTCCAAAAGGAGCAATCATGATGTTGTGTGTGTAAGTTTGTGTGTGTGTGTGTGTGTGTGTGTGTGTGTGTTCTCGTGTGCACACAGACCAGGGTGAGGTGACAATATAGTAGGTTGAGACCCTGAACCTGTATTTTCAAACAATGTTTGCAAAGAATTATAGTCTGACAACTCTTAGGACATTGAACTAATGGAACAGGGGTCTGCAGTCAAATGAGGTTAGGAAACCTTGAGAAACAAAGTTAGATTTCTTTACTGCAAGATTTCTCAGGTCCTGGGGCTGGTAAAGCACTTGCCTCACATATATGAGGCACAGGCTTCAATCCTCAGCACCACATAAAAATAAATAAATGAAGATATTGTATCCATCTACAACTAAAAAATATTTTTTTAAAAAAAGATTTCTCAGGTCATTTAATTTGCTATGTAGAATATGAGATTTCAAGAAGGTATTAGTATTTTTCAAAGGTAATTGATATCAATACGTATTATTACTTTCTTTGAATATTTTATCAATAATGCCATGTATAACATAGGTTAGGGATTGCTGGTCTAAATAAATCTTATAAATTCTATGATCTTACAAATGGTGAAAGTAATCATGGCAATTAGTAAGATTTTATAAATAGTTTTTGACAACTATCCCTAGTAGGGCTCCCTTCTTTGAAATACAGGGCTATTTTTTCCTTATTTGTTTGTTTTAAGATGAAAAACATCTTTATTATTGTTTTAGGACAATATTTGGGCCCTCATGCCAATCTGAGCCTAAGGAAAAGCCCTTGCCTCTCTAGATACATTTGAATAACTACAGATTATACTGAGATTTAATACCTTCACTATGTTATTGCTATGTACTCAAAAAAAGTGGATGAATTTGGCACAAGAGGGCTTCAAATTAGACTTTAAATCCAGGGGCTGGGACCTCTTTTCCTACAACATAAAGTCTTTTGTGTCAGAAAGACTTATCCATGTTGCAAAGATGAACAGAATGAGGAGTGGAATGAAAATCTGGCTTTTGGAATTAGCAACAGCAGAGAATGGAAATGCAAACAGAATGAGAGAGGAAAGAGAATTTACTGAATTGTAATTTCTTTTTAAAATCTGTTTGGAGGGTCCTTCACTTTTACTGCAGTGTTCATCCATTAAGCTTTCTCTTTTTAGCAGTAAGCATTGATTTGTGAAAATAATGGCTCCTGCTGGAAGATGAGAATTTAATTTAAAAAATAAAAAGCTCTATGTCTTCTAGTTTATGGTATCTTTTTAAAAAATCTAAAAGAAGTAATTGCCAACTTGTTTTTGTGTGTTTTCACTGTGATTGTTTTTCAAATTCTTGGACTGTTTCCATTGACAGAAACAATTTCAGTGCTTATAGTTTGGCAGGGAAATCACTTTATTTTTGATACCCAATAATTGTTTTCTTTAATGTCTCCAATTTAAAAAATGAAAAAATTTCTCCCAAAGATGAAAACTTGCTAAAGTTTGAGTATTTTACTCTTACAAATTCATCCTTAGGAATGATGTTAAATGGAAAAAGTATTTTTTTTTTGCGTGGGGGGGGAGTTTAATGAGAAAATAACTGTATACTTGCATTGAATGCCTCACTAATCACTATAAAACTGAAGTAGGATAACATCGAAGTGGTTAACATACACAGGAAAGCCAGATACAGAGCATAATTTTCAAACACAGTATTACTGCTTTTTTCCCCTCTTCTCCAATAAAAAAAGAAGGAAAATGTCATTTGGATAAAGGGTAACACAAAATCAAAAATCTTTATACAATTTCCAAATGGGTCGGCAGGAATCAACTTCATCAAATGGAACAGAGTCAGTCCACTTGATTCTACTCTGAGAGGGTGGAAAACAAACATGGCTGTGGGTGGGGTGGCTGTGGTAGGAAGGAGGAATGCTTTAAAAGATATGTGATTCTGAGGTCTTACATATAAAGAGTACTACTAAGCTTACCTTGCTTCTACCAAACTGTAATCTGATGAGATAAGTATTTCCATAAACTCCATTTTGTAAGTGAGAAAGCTGAAGCTCAAAAAGGTCAACTGACTTGTCCAGGTTCACAGAATGGGTAATAGAGCTAACAATGATTCTCCAGAGAAAACTGAACCAACAGCCTGTGTAGGTATAGAGATTTATCATAAGGAATTGGCTCCCATGATTGTGAAGACTGACAAGTATTAAATCTTTAGTTAGCAAGAAACTAGGAGAGCAGGTGTGTAGTTCTTGTCGGAGTTTGAAGGCCTGGGAACCAGATTATAAGTTCCAGTGCAACTGGCGGGTTTGAGACTCAGGAAGAATCCATGTTTTAGTTCAAGTCTAACGGCTGGGAAAGACTGGAGCTGGGGCTCAAAAGTCAGGCTGGAGGAATTCCCTCTTACTCAACCTACTCATGTCTTCAATCTTGATTGAATGAGGCCCATCCACATTAGGAAGGACAATCTGCTTTATTCAATATACTGATTCGAATGTTAATCTCAACCAGAAATATCATCCCAGACATACACCCCAAATACTTTTTGGCTAAGTATCTGGGCACCTGGTAGCCCAGTCAAGTGAAACATTAAAAAAAACTTACTATTATGGAGGCCTTCTGAGTTAGTTCCATGCTCTTCATGCTCAACTACAGTATTATTAAGTCTGTTTTCCAGAACCATTTTGAAGCTTCATCCATGTTCTTGTTTATGTCTTGCAGCAATTTTACCTGTTACCTTTTATGATGCTTCTCTTTATGACTCTGTTGATCAAGGTTTTCCCCTCACAAAGTTTAATGTTCATATTGATCCTTTAAAGCTAACTAGAACTTGAATGGGTTATTTTGTTTTGTTTTGTGTTTAGTTGTCTGTCTTCAAGGAGACCCTTGGCCATGTCTGCAAAGTACTTTTAGCTGTCACAACTGAAGTGGAGAGGACATCGGGCATCTGGTGGGTAGAGGCTAAGGATGTTACTAAACATCAGGCATCTTTACAGTGGCTTCACAACAAAGAATTATCCAGACCCAAGTATCACTTGTGTGCAGGTTCAGAAACTACTATAGTATAAATGTTCTTAGGGGCCAATGTGGGTTTCATGAAATTTGTATGGAAAACGTATTCAACATTATAATGTATAATATGTGCTCCCTGCACCCTGCCCCACCAAGGAAGAGCCATGGTTTTCTTCAAATTATGACAAAACTCTGTACCCTCCATGGTGGATATTGGTAGATAAGGCAGATTGGAATTTAGCGTTAAGCTTTTCTTGTGAGTTCCTGCATTATAGAAGCTGGATGGTTAAAAACTGCATTTTTCAAACTCACTCGTTATTGTACTGGATATACATTTAGGTCTTCCAAGTGTATGTTTTAAAATGAAATTTGGAAGGCAAATTGAGGCAGGGGGCCATATTTTTGCTTCTTGGGTTGTTTTCTTCTGGCAAGGGTCTTGGTGGTCATGTGGATTTTTCTACAGTCTTTCCAGGAACCAGCCACGAGCTTCGTGGGTCGTAAGAGGCAGTTGACTGAGAGTGGTGTGAGCACAGTGGTTTTCTGATTTCTGTTCACTGTTCTTCGGAAAGCATGTTGTTGGTGACCACAGTTCCAGAAGTAGATTCTACCTTTTTCTGACAGAGGCAGGGAAAGTAGCTCTCTCAATAGACCATTTTTCGAATACATGTTTTTAGGAGTCATTCTGTAGGTTTGACCTAGAACCTCCAAATCTTCTAAAATTAGGAAATTCTTAATTTCTTGTATTAACTCTCATTCTATTGAAATTTATTGATTTCATGTATCTGTATTTTGCAACTGGATACTGCTGATATCCTCTGAAAGTCCAGGACTGCCAATTTGCTCAGCTATTGGTTGAGGGACCTGCTGATTCTTTTCTTTTTTTTTTTTCACTGTAGATTCTCATTTACCAAGTTGGCAAGGCCTTTTACATATCTAAGTCATGGAGCCGTGATAAACATTGGGTCTTGTGTATCAGTAAGCTTATCATTGTGGAGAGCAAGAAAAGACCATAGTCCAAAATAAAAAAGACCTCATTAGGGTAGAACCCTTCACACTCATATGAAACAAATACTGAAAGAAAAACACTGAAGAGGGCCTTAGAGACCATCTAGACTAATTTTGCTTTTCTTCAAGCAGTAGGAAGTTGTAGAGATTTCTGAGTTGTCTCAGTAACTGAGGGTACCGCTTAACTTCCTGCCACAGCTAGGACAATCCTACACCATGAGCAATGGCTCCTCGCATGCTAATGGTAGTGTTCATAGCACTCTTGTTGAGAAACTTCAGCTCAGTCTCCTTGTTTTCCCAAAGAACAAGTGGAGCATATAAAAAATGAGATGTTTTCCCTAAAATTATAAAACTCATAGGGCTAAGACTGAAACCCAGGTTCTCCTACTCCCTGGGCAAAGGTCTTCTCTCATAACACTAGAAGAGGTTGTCTGATGTCACCAAGTGACTGAGGGAGACAGGAAATAGGCCTGGAAATGAAACTAAGAAGAAAAGTGGCTGGAAGTAGGTCTGGTTTTTAATCATCATACACCTATATGGTCAGGCTGTTCAATTTATTTGGTTTTGTATTTGGGGAGCTTCACTCAGAGCCCAAGCTGTACAAATTGTTAGATGTATTATGTATCACTCTGAGTTAGAGAAAATTATCAAAGGAAAAAGTGAATTGAAAGACACTGGCTTTGGCATTTGACTCGGTACCAGCATGGGTATTTCATTCTTCTTCTTGGATTTTAAAATGCCAGGCAGTAACCTACTAGTTACATGTCTCCAAAGGGACATTCACTTGCTGTATAACTAGTCTTCCATGACATTTCCCTTTCTGGGGTATTACAGGTTAAACTGGAAATGTTTGCAAATGTTTTTTGAGACTCTCAAACGGTCCCCAGACTCCTGGTGCAGAACTAATTGTGCAAGGATCAGTGATTAGTTCTTGCTTTGAAAAAAGAACATTTCTTGGCTGAACAGAAAGCACTTAATGAGCAGGTTGCCTCTTTCCAGTGTAACATTTAGCCATAATCACCTTTGTCTCAAAATCAGGCTCCTGAATCTTTTTGAATTTCATTGTAAGTTTGATATTACTCATATGATAATGTGTAGAATGTGGATACTCTAAACAAGACAGAGAGTTAAGCTAGGAATTAGCACATATTATGTTAAATCTTAACCCTGCTCCTATGGGCAGAATTCATCCAGACTTCCTAGGACAGCGAATTGCTTTTTGGCAAGGGCAATGGGTTATCGTTCTGCAATGGCAGAGAATAAATTTATTTCATTTATTCATACCATTGGCAAATATTTATTGAGCACTTATGATGTATCTGGAACAGTGAAGTATAGAGAATTTATCTAAAGTAATTTATCTAAAGGCTACGATCCCCAGCCCAGGGTCAGTCTGTTTGGGGGTATTGTAATTTTATTCTTAATATTTAAAAATGGCCTGGGTTTCTTTATCCTGTTTCCATTTTGTGAAATATCTTGGAAGTGACACTGACACTGACACAGAGTAGAGAAATCTCTAAAGTGGTCGAGAAAACCTACTGGTCCTTGCCTTTGGGGCACCCCTATTATGATATAGTATTGTACATGGAGCCAAAGTAAAATACCTAATGGGAATATTCCAAGGGTTGGTGGGAAAGTAAAAGCATTCAGTACAACATCTGACTCATGTGAGTACACAATCATTAATGATGGCTGTTATTTACTTATTTATTTATTTAATAATTATCAGGTATGTCTTTGCCCCTGTTTTCTAATTGCCTGCCTACCCCCTAGGTGTATTGGGTGTATCGGTATTTCCTTCACCCCAGATCACTGTCATTTTTGCTTCCAGACTTCTATACAGAATGGGAAATAAAATAAAGGAAGCCAGGCCACTGTCAAGTGCCAATAATAAAGTTAGGATAGCCCCAAACAGGCTGGACACCTTATTTGGGAAACAGCCTTAGATAAATTAGCCAGAATTTCTGCATTTGTTTCTCCATTCAGGAAATGGAAATTGTGATGCAAGTCAGCACCTCCTCCCCCTGGAGGTAGGAGCATTAATGGGGGGCCAAATTACAGTTTCTTAGCATGCAGGATGTAAGCCTTCTCTATGGGCAACACATTGATGATAAGCTGCTGTCCCAACCACAGAAGCTAACCACAGATAAAATGATGCTGACTTCATGCTCCACTTGAGCTTTGATAGGAGTGAAGGTGGGAAGAGCCCGTGAACATCAGACAGGAAAAAACTGAAATTAATCAAACACAGACTAAAGAATACTCAAGAAATGGAACTGATGAGAAAGATAACAGTGCACTCAGAAGGTGTCTGAATGAAAAGTAGGACATAAGGCAGGCAACTTTGTAGAGTTTGAAGTAATCATAACTACAGAATTTTATGGGAACAGAAAAGCTCAGAGAGGTGGCAATGTTTAAGAAAGGAGAGAGGTCAAGTCCAGGCCTGACCAGCAACAAGCTAGTGGCATTGAGCATCACTGGAATTCTCTGAATTTTAGTGTTCTTATTAATCCACACAAGTACCTGGCCTAGTCCTCAGAAATTGTCTTGAGAACTTGTGGGAATGAAAAAGGTAAGAAACATGAAAGGGTTCTGTTATGTCTGAATTGGGTCATTCCTCTGACTGCTGAAAATTTACTGTTGAAGTCCTAACCTCTAGTATCTCAAGCCTTCTTTTTTTTTATTGGTTCTTTTTAGTTATACATGACAGAAGAACCCTTTTTGATGTAATCCTACAAGCATGGAATATATCTTATTCTAGTCCCATTCTTATGGATGTACATGGTTCTGGGATTCAATGTGTTATTTCATATATGTGTATGGAAAAACTATGTCAGATTCGTTCTTCTGTCTTTCCTTTGCTTATTTCCCTTCCTTCCCTCCATTTCCCATTGTCTAATCTGCTGCACTTCTATTCTTCCTCTCACTCCCACCTTTTATTGTGGGTTAACTTCCACCTGTCAGAGAAAACATTTGACCTTTGTTTTTTTTTGGACTGGCTTACTTCACTTAGCATAATAGTCTCCAGTTCCATCCATTTGCTGGCAAATGTCATAAAGTCATTCTTCTTTATGGCTGAGTAATACTCCGTTGTGTATATATACCACATTTTCTTTATCCATTCATCTATAGAAGGATACCTAGATTGGTTCCATAGCTTAGCTGTTGTGAATCAAGACTATGAACATTGGTGTGGCTGTGTCACTCTAGTATGCTGATTTTAACTCCTATGGATTTATACTGAGGAGTGGGATCACTGGGTCAAATGGTGGTTCCATTTCAAGTTTTTTTGAGGAAGTACCTCAAGTCTTTAAAGGAGTAATTAAGTTATTTTGCTAGACACTTATTCAATATGACTGGTGTGTCCTTATAAGAAGAGGAAATAAGCACACAGACACATTCAGAAAGAAACCCCAAGAAAAAGATGACTATCTACAAGCCAAAGAGAGAGGTCTCAGAATAAGCTAACCCTGAAGGCACCTTGATCAGATTTCCATCTTCTAGAATTATAAGAGAATAGATTTCTGTTTAAGACACCCTGTGTGTTCTGTTTTGTTATGGCAGTCTTAGAAAATAAATGCAGGGCTAGGTGTTGTGGTGCATACCTGCAATTGAAGCATATTGGGAGTCTGAGGCAGAAGGATGGCAAGTTTGAGGCCAGCCTCATACACATACACACACATAAAAATGCACAAACGGCTAGGGATGTAGCTCAGTGGCACAATCCCTGAATTCAATCCCTAGTATGGGGGGGGGGAGAGAAAAGAAAACTACTACAGGCTTGAACTTTAACAAGATAAAGGCACTCTACATTCTTTTTGTAGTTTCCCCTGAGACATTGAGCACATAATAAATGCTCAGTAACTTGAATGACGTTATCAAGGATACACACTATGCAAATACAACATTCAAGGTGGAAATGACACAAAAGCAATACAACTGTGACATGTGGGAGATAGGACCGGTTCTACTGCACAAAAGGTTAGTGAAAAGGCTAAAACAAGGATGAGGAGCAGATTTATGATCTGGGCAACGGAGCAGGTGACAGCCGCATTGCAGAGATGGGGAAACCTGGGGTCCAATTTGGAGGAGCAGTATGTGGATAAAGGGTTAGTTCAGTTTGATTTATAGATTAGAAGTTGTGCTTGTCCTCCTAGACTGGTTTCTTACCTCTTTAAATCTACATCTATCTTCATCTACTAAAACACGACAATAGATCCGCGAGGACTGCTCCTCATGTGTGATCTGAGGTTGGTGCTGGTAAGTAAACAGCCTCTCACTTAGGGGTGCTTCAGAGTCGATGCTCTTACCCTCTGATTCTATGGTCCAAGCAAGAAAGAGCTGGGAGGCAAACAGGCAAAGAGAATGGGGGAGCATACACACTCCCCCAAACAGGCTTCCTTCTATTTTCAAAGAGAGAGCAGGAGGCTGTCACAGATTTCGGGGTTAATATGTTTGAATGTGAGTGGGTAGATGGTGATTTTTACTAAAAATACATTTGGGTGAGAGGAAGAAAAGATGATCTTTGCTTCTATCACTCTGATTTTATTCAAAGCCATTTTTATTTCCTTTAGTGGAATATTTCTATGCATTGACAGACACCCGTCCAAATGACTTTGCTTGGGGGATTAACACATTCTCTGTCCTTAGTGCCCTTGTAGGAATGACAAACTAGAGACACATTTGCGAATATTCTTCCATTCACTGAGGGCTGTTCAAAGGCCCTGGGAAGGAAGACCTTAAAGGCTGGGATAGGTCCTCAGGATCTGCCTGTGAAGACAAAGACTCCAGCTTGATAAGCAAATGGAATCCTTACCACTGCTTTCCTGTTTGTTCCTGGAAGTCACATTAAGGCTTTTGGTGCCAGTTGGCAATTATAACTAAATCTGGTCTTCCCGTTGAAATGCTTGTCAGCAGCCACAGAAGAATCAGCTTGGTAGTGAAGAGACATTTCCATGTCCCCTTCTGAGCCCAGTGTGTGAATCAGGAGCTCATTAGCATGCAACCATGGGAAAATGCCTTTCACTGCAGATAGCACGTTGTAACCCTGGATGTTTAGGGTGTATACAAAGGAGATCTTCAAAAATCTTCCCCATCCTAACCCCTGGCCTTCGGCTGCCTCCTTGCCCCTTCCACACCTCCAGCTATCATTCCTGCATTATGGACTCTGCTGCGTGGTTGTGGTTAGTATTTCCAAAGCACCCAGTCTGCTCTGTGTTTTGTTTTGTTTTGTTTTAAGCTGCCTGGAACTTTCAAAGCCCATCAGCCTTCAGAGAATTCAGTGGCTTCATTGTGAGGTACCAGAGATGTAATGCAAGGAAAGCATGATTTTAAAACACACATTATTTTCCTTAGCTCATCTTTTCTACTAAACAAAGGCTTTGTATATCTGTCTATGATTTTTCCAGGGTGGATGGGAGCTAGAGGTGGATATAAAGAATGAGAAACCACCTTGAGACATGCACAGCACACCCCCTCTTCCCTTCCCGCACTCCAGGAGAACGTGTGCATTCAACACACACATTCACACACACACACACACACACACACACACACACACACACACACACACACACACACTCATGCTCCTGCTAAACCTACGTGAGAAAAAGCCACTTCAAGGGTGAGGGCTGACGAGGTCTTCCTAGGAGGAAGGGAAGGCGTTTCCCCGGCTCTTGTGTGTTTGAGACATTAGCCATGTTAACCGAGTCGAGCCACCACCAGGCACAGCTGTTTTATTTCAAATACTTGCTGATCCACACAATTTCTACAGAGCCCTGACAGTTGTTCTGGGCTCATAAAGACATTTGAATAGATTGTTCCTAATTCTGACTGGCACTGGAGTGTAGGATTCTGACCTCTCTGGAAACGGCATTTTTCCAAGGGGAAAGATGTTAAATAGAATATTTCCCTCCTCTTCCCTCCCCTTTATGGCCCATGTTGGCTGGGCTGAACTGTTTGGAGACTCGTTTCATACTCCATCTTCCTTTCAAAGAGGCTGCAACATTACAACTCAATTACCATATGGCAATATTTAGAAATGAGCTGAATAAATGAAAGCAAACAAGCACATAAACACATGCACATGTACACACACACACATACAGACACATGGACATGCACACACATGCACCACATCACAAACAAACTCATGTAATTAGTTAAAATGCTAATCTGTTGAAAATGCCATTCTATATCAGTGGTTCTTAATTACCACCTGGAAAGCATGAGAAAAGTAAAGCATTTCACATTTCTCAGCACCATTAAAATTCATCCTAATGGGATCTGGAATAAATATATTAAAAGATATCATCTTTACTGAGCACACTGAGGGCTTAGATGGCTCATTTTGAGAAAGTTCATTGTCTTCCAACATTGTAAATATTTCTTTCTGTAATGGTTCTGGACTTTTTTCCCTTTGGAGCCACAAAACTAAGAACCATGTTTTCCTTTGGGCAACCTCATCAGTATGTCTGGTGACAATGACTTTCCCCTTGATCACACTTTGGTCATGCTCCTCTGTGCCCTCTCTCAACTAGACCTGACTTTGGTCTTGGTCCTGCCTCACTCCTTTGTAGAAAGGATCCTGTAAATTCAGCTTGGGGAGGATCCTGCACCCTGGACATATGATCTACTGTAAGAACTCAAGTTCTTCATCTCCCACCTTGGCCAACATTTAGCAAGACTCCTGTGAGGCCAATTTAGCAAGAATCTTCCTACTTTGGATGTCTTTTTTTTAAAAAAAACTAATTTTTCATACAATAATCTCCTTACTCTGTTTCTTAGTTATAAATCCCCTGCTGTCTTTGCTGTATTGGGAGTTGAGTCCAATCTATCTTCCTTATTGCAATAGTCTTGAATAAAGTCTTCATTACTATTTTAACAAGAATAGGAGGAAGCCTGTGAGTCTTGGGAGGAGCTCCTGGGAAAGTAGAAAAAGGCATCAATAGCCTACACCTCTCTAACTAGACTCAGAATGGGCACAGAGTCAGATAATCTAATATTGTGTCTATGTTGGCCTCGGAATAAAAATCACAGCCCATGTAAAACAAAAACAAATCTTTCATCAAAATAAATTTAACAAAGTTTGTTAGAGAAATAATGATCTATGAACAGGGCATCTTTCAGAATCCTAAGCAGTTTGGAGACTCTGTTCTGCAACATAGGCAGTTAGTATTTATAGAAGAAAATGTGTTATGTTTTAGATGTGAGGTCCCCCAAAATCTCATGTGTGAGACAGTGCAAGAAGATTTGGAGGAGAAATGATTGGGTTTTAGCTTTAACCTAATCAGTGAATTAATCCCTAATGGGATTAACTGGTAACTGGAGGCAGGTGGGGTGTGGCCTGGAGGAAATGGTTAATTGGGGGGCATGGCTTTGGGGTATATATTTTGTATCTGGAAAGTGGAGTCTCTCTATCTGTTTCTTGATATTCCTATGACCTGCTCCCTCTGCCACACTCTTCCACCATGATGTTCTGCCTCACCTCGAGTCCCAAGGAATGTGTCAGCCTTCTATGGAAAAAAGCCTCTAAAACCCTGAGTCCTCAAATAAATTTTTCCTCCTCTACAAATGTTCTGGTTGGGTCCTTTAGTCACATCAGAAAAAGCTGACTGAAACAAAAGGGAAGTAAAGTACAGAAGTAGTTTTACTGGTTACAGGTAGGAATTCACCTTATTTGGACATGGTCTGATCAATTGGCAGCTTATGATTGGCTGTTTGTGATTGGCTGAGACCTGGTTCCCTAGAGCAAAAAATGTATTTTTAAGCTTTGGCTCATTTATATAATAAGTTAGATTGCAATTCACTATAGTAAGGGGACAGCCTTTGGATACTGACTTTCTGCTTATTTAATTTAATAGCCAAGATGGTACTTAAGGCAACCACAGAAAGTCTTTACTTCAGGAATTTGGGTGGGGCAATGGCATGGTTATGGGGTAGAAAGATTTTTTTTAAAAAATTTAATGGCCTAGATATTAAATTTAAAAGTTTAAGATACCATCTTACTCCAGTCAGAATGGCAGCTATAATGAAGACAAACAACAATAAGTGTTGTTGAGGATGTGGGGAAAAAGGCACACTCATACATTGCTGGTGGGACTGCAGATTGGTGCAGCCAATATGGAAAGCAGTATGGAGATTCCCTGGAAATCTGGTATTGGAACCACCTTTTGGCCCAGCTGTCCCTCTCCTCGGTCTATACCCAAAGGACTTAAAAACAGCATACTACAGGGACACAGCTACATCAATGTTTATACCAGTACAATTCACAATAGCTAAACTGTGGAACCAACCTAGATGCCCTTTAGTAGATGGATGAATAAAAAAATGTGGCATATATATACAATGGAATTTTACTCAGCAATAAAAGAGAATAAAATCATGGCATTTGCAGGTAAATGGATGGCGTTGGAGAAGATAATGCTAAGTGAAGTTAGCCAATCCCAAAAGAACAAATGGCAAATGTTTTCTCTGATATAAGGTGACTGACTCATAGTAGGGTAGGGAGAGGGAGCATGGGAGGAATAAACAAACTCTAGATAGGGCAGAGGGGTGGGAGGGAAAGGGAGGGTGCAGGGGGTTAGAAATGATGGTGGAATGTGATGGACATCATTATCCAAAGTACATGTAGAAAGATACGAATTGGTGTGAATATACTTTATATACAAACAGAGATACCAAAAATTGTGTTCTATATGTGTAATAAGAATTGTGATGCATTCTTCTGTCATGTATTTAAAGAATAAAAGCAATTAAAAAAGATGTTTATTTAGGTATAATGTGTAAATAGATAGCTACATCAGTTATGGAGATGTGTGTAACCTCTTCACAAGCAAAATGCTAGACCCTCATACTATTTATTGTTAAGAGGAGTAACAAAGGTCTGTTATTGGAAGGCACTTGAGCCTTTGACTTAGAAGTTAATCAGTCCTGTAATACAATCATTAAGTAGAAGGTGATATTCTTGATCTACAAGTGCCCCGTCTGCCCTCTGAATGGTGGGGACAAAGGAAGAACATTATTTTGTGCTTTCCTAACAATGGCATATATATGAAATGTGGCAGGTCTAACTTATTGTTGTCAATTCTTTCTCTTGAATCATTTGCTTGAACAGAATCATGACTAAGGTAAGGCAAGGCAGGCACCTAGCGTACAAAAATTTCAGGAGATAGTCACTCTTAGGGTTGCTGCAAGTCCTAGCCTTGCTCCTAAACATGATTCGGCTTTAAGAAGCGATACAGAACATCTCCATTTTGGGCCCTCTGATAGAGTAAAATCTTTACCGGTTTGCTATTTGATTCTTAACAAAGCCCTGCTAAGAGAACTGATATCTGTGACAGGCCATTCAAAGGATCTCCTTTTCACCCACTCCTCTAGATACCATAGATTCTATTCTTGGATCAAGTTGTTTTCAGAATTATTCATAGTTGAACTCTTTTTTACCTTAGCTCCTTTTGGAATTAATATCTTAATTGAGTTTTCTTTTAATGGTATTCCCTTAGCTTTTATCAGAGAATTACATTTTTTAAAAAGCCACATCACGTCTATAACTACACTTTTTGTAGTAATCTTGCTTAGAACATTATTTCCTCTAGAATATTCAATTACTTCCTAAATTAATTCTTTTAGAATTTAGTGCTAGGAAAAGTTTTACGTTCCTTCAGGAATAGGTATGAAACCCTTTTTCTGATAATTAATTGTACGTACTTGCCTATATCCTCTTTTTTCTTTGACATTCAGGATGTTCAGATTCAAGTTTGAAGCATATCTCTAACACCTACGCTAATGCCAGATGATTGCCTTTTAGTCTTCTTTATCTTGGAATTGTTTATCTACATTTATTTATAGCTTTTTTAGTCATAGTGTTTAAGAATACTTAAATTTTATGCAGTACTCATTGTGTATCATGTATAATCTAACCACTTAGGATTATTTCATTGAATCTTCACAATGATGCTGATGGTTTGTTATCCATGTTTTTATCAGGGAGTAATTAAGGTGTGAAATAGTTAAATAACTTGCTCAAGATCATGCAACTAGTCATGACAGAACCCAAATTTGAAGACAGTAAGTTTTACTTTTAAGACTTAAGCTAATATTTTTAGCTAATATCTATGTGAGCTATATTTGAATGCAATGATATACTGATTATTCTTTTTATGCCTTTATGTAAATCACCTCAAATGCTTTGAGGGGAGAAATCCATGTATATATTTATTTTGATTTTTTTCTTCTGACCCTGGTTTATATTTAAAATACAAAGTCTCTTTATTTAATACCTCTCCACTATAGCCTTTTCCAATAAACTTATTTTGAACAAATTCAAATTTAAAGAAGAGTTGCTAGAACAGCACCATGAACTTGGGACACTTTCCATTTAGATTTTTTCAATTGTTTACATTTTTGCTATATTTGCTTTTATCACTTTTATATGCATCTGTATTATTATTATTTTCAGACCTTTTGAAGTTATAGCCATCTTGACCCTTTACTCTTGCACACATTAGCATATGACCCCAAGGAACCAAGATATTCTCTTCTGCTGTATGATTATAAATTTGAAGAATTTGTCCTTAATGCAATGATATAATCTAATATACAGACCTCATTCAAATTTCTCTATCTGCTCTAGATATCCTTTATTGTACTAGTGTCTCTTTCCTGTCTTCCTTTCTTCCTCCCTTTATCCTTTTCTCCCTTTCTTCTCTCCTTCCTTCTGTTCTCTCTCTCTCTCCCCCCACCCAACCCAGGATCCAGACCAGGACCATGTGTTACACTAAGTTGTCTCACTATGTGTATTTAGCATTAAATGTCTCCAAACACTTCTTTTCTCTACTGATTAGGCCAATTTTCCTCTAATTAGAATCTCTAAGTCCTCCCTTTTTTTCTTTTCCTTGCCTCCAAGTAATTTTGAACTACTTCACAATGAAGTGGGGTATTCCAACTTCAGAGCATCTCCTTCCTAAAGAAGGGTCCACTTTTCCTGTCTGGTTCTTCGGGTGACTGCATCCTCTTCCTTCCTGGCATTTTAGGAAGAAGTCAAAGTGAGCTTTCATCTCTCCTCACCTTTCCACTGGAAAACTTTCTAAACCATTCTAGATCAAATATGATTTCTTTGTCCCCAAAGTTGTGTAAGATCAAAAAAGCCAAAAGCAGAGGAGTGTGATTTTGAGAGCAAGTGTGTTATTGGGTAGGAGTGTTTCAGAGTGAGAGATTCTGAGAATGAATAGGTGTGACACATTGGGGAAGGTATTTAATAAGAGAAATCATCAAATCTGCTCATCTCTATGTTAGATATAACTATGTTTGAAACTTTGACTTCTAATTTTGAAAGTCAGGACAAAAATAAAAAAAACAAATTTCCCAAAGTGAAAAACATGGGCATTTTAGTTTTTTCCTAGAACACGTGTCCAGGAGCTCCTTCAATGCTTTTGGTTATACTTCAGTCCACTGAATTAGAGCTGGACAAAATGCAAGGATCAGATAATCAATTCTCCAACCTTCTCCCTCCTGAGAAACAGAATTTTCAATTCATATGAGATTATTTTAATGCTTAAGACTACATTTTTGCATTGTTTTACAATGTAATTTAAGTAGTTTTTATTTTTAAAACGTCCCTCTCCATCAGTTAGTTGAATATTTTAACACTCTAATTTTAAGGCTCTCTCCCTCCACCTCCAATCTTCATGTCAAATACTTAATGATCTATAAATATTTAGAAAGTTCTAATGGAGCATGCTATTAAAAGCAAACCTATAAGAGAGTCTGCTATTATTTGAGTGATCTCCCCTAATTTATCTCTTTGTAAGTTTGGATACATGAATATTGAATTTTCTTAAATGGAATCTTATTCTCACCCATCATTTTATTATATCCCTTCCACCCTCTTACAGACTGATGGGAAGAAGAAAGAACAAATCCTGCTATCCTATGGGTAGATTATTGGACGCTCTAGTGATGGCTGAGAACACTGGTAGGATAACAGGAAAAATGAGGAGGAAGTCCTTTTGTTAAAACAGTATTGCCTAGGAAATTATGAACATGACTGGTAATAATTTCATCTAATCCAGTGGGTTGAATTCTCCTGAGTTTTTTCACATTTGACTTCCAGCTAGGGTTCCTGGATGTATTTGCTCATGTATTCGTGGAGACAATGTGGTTCATAGGTAAGGATGAAGAGCTAGGGATTAGAAGTCACCAGATTCTGCTTGACCTCTGTTGCTAACAGGTCTGTCTGTGATTCTGAGACTGAAATGTTACCTCTCTGGAACACTCTCATCTTCAATGTGATGGACTAGATCATCTTTCATTTTTCTTTCTAGAATTAACACATAATCCTGAAGTATAAAGCCATTAGAGGCAACGCTAAATTTGCATCTTTTGATTGGCATTTATGCTTTATTAATATATTTACATTTAGTATTGGTTTATTTTTATTTTTCCAGTGGTTTGCCAATGTTCTACTACGAATCCAGGTAGGATTCTTAAATTATAGATGTAAGAAAATAGTACAGCATAATACAGGTATGTAGAATTTTGATTAAATGTTTTCTTTAAACTTTTAAATTAAAAAAAAGTAATTCAAGGGGATGCATTTACTCAAAATGCCTTTACTGTAGAACTGTATATTTTATTAATCAGCTCTTATTTACCTTCTGAATGAGGTCCTGTACTTGCTCTGGGATGACCAATAGGCCTTATCTGAAGTACTGACTCCGGATAGGATGCTTTCTATGGTTGACAATCAGTTTCTATTTGGGGTAAGAAAAGTGCTTGGTGCCTTCCATTTAGTGACTCTTAAATAGACCACTGTTAGGAGTCCTCTACTTCCCATTATTAATGTAGTTAGCCCAGCCTTCAGCCTGTGGAGTCATCTTTGATTCCTACCCATCCCTCATCTTCCCTATAGCAATTCACCACCCAGCTCTATTTACCTCCTAGGTAGTTTATATCCACCATCCTCATCCCAGCCATCAATACCTCTTGCCTGAACTACTACCTCCTTCTCCTTAACAATGGATTTCCCTGTAGGTGGACTGAGCATGTGCTTATGGTACTCAACAAATCAGGGACACATTTCTTCCCCTTTCCAAACATAAGTCATTAAAAAAGTTGAGAAAAAGTCTATTTATATAAGAGCATTCATGTCCACTTGGGTCATTTAAAGATTAAATACCATTTTATGGAAAACCATATGATTGTTAAATTTTGCATTACAGAATGGTATTCTTGTGTGTAAGTGGTGGTGCTACAAATTGTAGTTGTCCCCCAATCACAAGACCTAAAACACTGTTTTAGGAAATAGTGTCTCCACAAGACTGATTCTGACCCTGCCTCAAATCCATTCTCCAGAGTGTAGCAGAGCCATTTAAAAGCAAGATGTGATCTTGTCATTTCCTGATTTCTGTTGCTCTTAGGATAAAGCTCAAGTCCTTTTTAACTCTGGTCCCTTCCTGCTTCTCCTGCCTCATGTCCCTGTAGCTTCCCATTTTATGACTCAGGCTTTGATCTCTACCCAAACATTTCCTGCTCATAGACATCCATTCAGATGAGACCAGAGCCAACTGCATTTTCCCTTACTATCAAGATTTTAGCTGTATAGTCATGATACTTTGATTTGTTCACATCTGTCTCCTATATTAGAGAGGAAGCTCTAGCTCACCATTGTTCTGGGAGCCCCAGGTGAATGCCTGGCTAGGTAAGCACATTGCAATCAGGATGTTTGACAATTCCACACCATCTAGGATTCCTGGTAAAGAGGCAGAAAAGAAGTAATATAAAGAAGTTAGTCTTGTTCCCAACATTCATTCTTTGGTCATGACTCAAATTCAGCAGTTGGTAGGGATATATATCAGACTTTTAAAAGTTCTTGATTGTAGTAATTACCTCAGGAGTTTCTAACAAGTCCTTTAAGCTTTCTATATAGCCAAACAGAATTCTTGAAATTATCTTTCTCCTGTTTAAATAAAACATGCCTCTCCTAGCAGTTCTCCTTAAGGGCTCAGATCCTATTATCAGCCTTAGTTTTTCCCTTCTCTTCTCATCCAAATCCAATCCATCAGCAGGGTTATTGATTCTATTTTAAAAATACATCCAGATCTGGGAATAGTGGCACATGCCTATAATTCCAGTGACTTGGCAGGCTGAGGCAGGAGGACTGCAGATTCAAGGCCAGCCTTAGCAACTTGGTGAGACCTTAAGCAATTTAGTGAACTCTGTTTCAAAAAGCAACAACAACCAAATAACAACAAAAGGGGCCAGGGATGTGGCTTAGTGGTAATAAGCCCCTTTGAGTCAATCCCCAGTACCAAATAAATAAATAAATAGTAGATAAATAAATAAATAAATAAATAAATAAATAAATAAAAATAGATAAATAAATAAATAAAACAAATCCAGAATCTTACTCTCCTTACCCTCTTCTCAGCCATCTCCCATTTCCAGCCATATACATCTCTTACCTGTACAACTTCAGTAATCTCTTTTCTAGCACCTGTTTCCAACGGTAGCTCTCTGAGTCTGATCTTCAGACATCACGGCTAATAATTTTTCAAAATTATTTATTAGACCATATCCTATCCCTTCTCAATTCCTTTGGCTTCTTATATTTGTTTTACCATTAAAATAAAATATTATTCCTTAGCTTCCACCCTCAAATAATTGACTTCTGTCTTGTTTTGGTTTGGGCATAAAGTATCCCCCAAGAGCTCACATGTGAGACAATGCTAGCAGGTTCAGAGGAGAAATGATCGAGTTATGAGAGCCTTAACCCAAGGCTCTCATAATCAGAGAATTGATCACCTGTGGGATTCACTGAGTGGTAACTGAAGGCAGGTGGGGTGTGGCTGGAGGGGATGTGCATTGGGGGTGTGACTTTCGGGTATGTATTTCTGTCTGGCAAGTGGAGTCTCTCTTTCTCTCTTGTTTTCTGATCATGATGTGAGCTGCTTCTCTCTGCCACACTCTTCATGATGTTCAGCCTGACCTTGAGCCCCAAGAAATGGAGTCTGCTGTCTATGGATTGGGACCTCTGAAACCATGAGCCTCTAAATAAACGTTTTCTCCTAGACTTTTAGTCACAGCACTGAAAAAGCTGACTGAAACATGTCTACATCTTTATTCTCATCTCTTACTACTCCCCTACCTTCCCCTCTCTAGTAATTTTGAGCCACAATTAAAACTTTCTAGCAATTCTTCAACCACATAACATACAGCCTAACTTCAGAGCATTCCTGTTTGCTGTCCCCAATGCCTGGAATCCCATTCCCTATCTCAACACAAGGTGGCTCCTTCTCAACTTTCAAGTCACAACTCAAAGGATGAATCTCCTTAGCCATGGCTATCTTTCTCTCTTACTACTTACCCATCTTCTGCTGAGTATTTATCACGATCTAAAATTATTTTTTTAATTTATAATCTACTTATTGTTTTTACTGTCTTCCTGCACTGATATATGATGCTCAAGAGAGAAAAAGTCTTAGTTGCCTTGTTTCCTGCTTTATCTAAGCCCCTGGAAGAACACCTGTCACATGGTAGTTACTCAAAGTGCTGAATGAATGGAAATTCACTTCAGAATAGATTGGTGCTGGGTAAGAACTAAAAACCAATAAAAATGTTTCTGGAAAATCATTTATAAGGACTTTAGTCCTGTGATTATTTTTATGCTTTCTTAGCCCAAGGT
Organism: Urocitellus parryii; assembly: GCF_045843805.1. Classification (NCBI taxonomy): domain Eukaryota; kingdom Metazoa; phylum Chordata; class Mammalia; order Rodentia; family Sciuridae; genus Urocitellus; species Urocitellus parryii. The sequence continues at coordinate 150,707,366 of NC_135534.1, forward strand.
TTCTATACTACAGTGAGTTTGCCCACAGCTTTTTACCTTGGAGCATAATCAATCAAATGGCTATTTTTAAGGAGTAAAATTTCATGATGGATTGAATAATTTTAATGATTGCGAGCTGCATTATTTGGATTTTTTCCAAGAGAGCATTTTTGTTAAAATAAGTAACTATTCATTGGTTTTCTTGGCAATCAACTGATTACCTAAAGCACATTGAATTTTTGCCTCTTTCCCAATATTTTCAGTCTATAATTTATATTTTATGCCACTGTATTATACAGGAAGCCCCCATTTGCATCATGCATTGGATTCCTAGACACTGAAGGTGACTTGGACGGCAGTGTCAGTTGTAATCACCCTTTGACCTCATGCTCGCTGGTCCCAGTTTGACCACCAGGTGGCACACATACGATGGTAAGGCAGAATGCTGGTTGACAGGAACTTACCTGGAGAGAGTCATGGGAAAATCTTGAAATGAAAGGCCAGAGCTGGTGGCCTTTAATTTTCAAAAAGGATATATGAGAAATATGAATCACCCAAATGCAATATGGAATGACTACTTGCATTTTCTCAGAGTAATCAATGCAAAAATTTTAAAACTATTATATAATAATTTAATGTTACATATAGAGATTGTTATTTGCTTACTATGCTTAATGATTTCGGACATTAGTTTTATAAAAATTTTAAGTGAATTTCATTTTCATATGCTTCTTTGGTACTGAGAAGAAAGATCTAGTTGGATGAGAGTTATATTTAGCTAAATTAAGATAAAATGAGGTTTTAATGTCATTTTATTAAAGTAATAAATGCATATGGTGAAATACCAAATATATAGAAGGGCTTATAATAAATAGTAACAATTCTTCATCCTTCCCCAACCTTATTCCCGAGAGACTTTTAAACAATCTTTATAAAGTCATTTTTTAAAATAGAAAATACATAAAATAGTTTTGACTAGAAAATAGTCAAAATATTCATAGTCATCTTTCCAGAAAGATAAATATACAGTGATAATGTGTGTATGATTCTGCTGTGTACTTGTTTTCAACTACCAATGGCAATGGGTTCTTTGTAATGCAATCCTAGGTATCTGTTGAAAATCTCCTTTAAATTGTATACAAAAATGTTTATGGCTTTGGAAGCCTTTTCTTATAAATAATTTTACCAGTGAAGAAAGGAATGTGAAGAGAGAGAGAAAATAAAACAGAACAAGTGGATAGCAAAGCCAAAGAGTAGCAAGTGATGGGATATGGATGGAGAGGACCATTTTTCTGTTCTCAGACTCCACCATCTACTGACTCTGGTTGGTTAATTCCTTATTGAGACACCTCCAGTGTTACCAAAACCTGAGCACACTACACTATCCAATTCTACAACTTAGCCTTCTACTCTTGAGAACAAGCTCACTCAAAAGCTTCTGGTGGTTTTCCAGCTTGCCAGTGAGATCTTGTTACCTACAGTAGACATGGCGTTGAACAAGTAAACAATCTAACTTTCTTACCAGTTGTGATTTCCACAGTGGACTCTTCCTTAGGCATTCAGTATTTCCCATGGGCTATTTGTGAGCCCAATTACTCTGATGAATAGGATAGTTTTAATATGTGAACAAAATCATTTACAACATTGAACATACTCTTCTGAAGCCAGATAATACACTTTTTGTGCAAGAATCTTGATAGAACTTGATAAAGACTTCTCTTTCTTCTAAATCTCTAAACACCCATTTTCTATAAATTACACCTTGAAAGAGGCCACAGCATGGGGACAGGCCCACATGTTCCCAGAACTCTCATTTCTGTTTGTACAGTCGACTGGTGCTTCCCTGACATATTTATTCTGTGCAATTTCACTCTTTCAGGTCATATATCTTAAATTTATACCATCCACTACTTATTTATTCTCTACTTTGATTAAACTGTAAAATGAAAATAATTAACTGGAAATTATATTTCTATCAGTTCTATAGTGATCATTTAGGCATTGAGAAATTCTCTGTCCCTGATTCTCGAGAACCTAGGAAAACTTTCTGCTTAATCCCTTCTATGCATATGTTGGGATTCTTCACATAAATTTCTTGTAGCCACTAGAAAGTTGGCTAACCTAGAAATGGCTGCTGGTTGGAGCTTCCTTGTTCATTCTCTACCTTTTTTTACTCCTTGATATTAGGATAATTCAGCATCTTATCTGGTAGTTTTTTTCATCATAATTCCAATAATAGCAGTGGAGTTTTAGAAGCAATTAGCTTTCATTCAAATTGACCAGGAGCTTGTTACAGGAGGTCATGTGTATATCAACCCAAACCTTTCTGTAGCCTGATCCCACTGAGTAAATAAATCAGTAACACAACCACATAGATACAGTACTTTACAAACAACTAAACCTAAACACAATAATAATTTTATTTTATAACTCTATAATAGACACACACATATGCATGCATAATATGTAACTGAAAAATATAAAACAATATTTACTTTAGATTTCTATTAAATAGTAAAAACAGGAGTTAATTTGAACCTAGTACTTATTAACATAGAAAAATATTTTAAAATACAAAACAAAATAAGCAATAACAGCAAATTGCTGGCTGTGACCCTGTGAGTTGGTTTCATGACCTACTAATAGGTTATGTCACCTGGTTTGAAAAATACTGATATTGAATAAATAAATAAATTGTTTCCTGATTCCTTTTGTAGGCATAAGTTTTTCCTTTATACCCAGAGGCAGCTATTACTTTTGGCTGTCCTTTGATTTCTGTTGTGCTCAAGTGCAATATCTTTCCTGCTTATTGATCCAGTTTTGGGTCTAGGGAAAGATACCCTGAGAGGTCATGATTTCTAAGAGCCTCCAGAGTTTGCTCCAATTTCTCTCAGATCCCATAGGATTTCAGGTTGCAGACTAAGGGTACTAATGACATTTTCCAGAAGAATTAGGAAATCAAAGACATTTGCCATATTGGTCTGTTTGATAATAAGGCAGGAGAACAATATCTCAAAGTCTTAGAGGAGGTAGGTCAAAGTCTAAGAGGAGGTAGGCCATGTGCAACAGGCAGGGCATGAAGGGGAGGTACGCCACACCACATCACTTAGCAAGGTGCTCACTAGTGGAGGTTTGAAGGTATCACCCAGGGCATGAAGGAATGTCCATGTATATGGACATAATTTTCTCCTGAAGATATTCTTCTTCTATGTAGAATATCATCTCTCAACTCTCCTCATTGGCCAGCTCTATTCCAGTAGCTTCTGAGAAGCTATCCTCCAAGAAGGCAACCATTTCCAAATAAAAGTAGCTTCTCTGAAAAAAATATGTGATCTGTAGAAACTCACAGATCTTTTTCAATGGGTTGATGCTGTCCAAAGGATCTTCCATGATATTCAGAGGTAAGGTAATTCTTTGCTGTTCTTAAATTATTCCTCTTCCATGGTTGTTGTTCTATGGAGTGCCAATGTGATTGCACTTTAGCCCTCAGGCCCTTGGAAGCTCTGGATCCCAGGACCTCTCTCTGTTTCTGAAGACCAGTAGACAGACTAACATTTTATCATCTTTACTTCTGTTTCAATGCTGCCTGTAAACTTATTCCTCAGAGATGTAATCTCACAATGATCTAAAAGCTCCTGTCTTAATTATATTCATATTGCATTAGGAACTGAGATCCTGGAGGGAGGATTTTTTATTTTTCTACCATTGGTTTCTGCTGCTTCCTTCTGAAGTGAGGCAGCTACATGGAAATGTTGGTCTTTACTGATTTTAGAAGCAATCTTCAAATCCTCCAATAACATGCTTATACATTCCTCTGCATTATTACAAATGATAGTATGCATCACACCATGCCTTTCTTGGCCAGTTTTGGTTTTTATTTCCTAGTTTTTCTATTTGTTCAGTCTATCTCAAACCAAAAGACTAGCTGTACATGCAAACCAAAGTGCCTTTAGGGCACTTTCTTAAAAAGGTCAGAAATACATCCCTGTGTATCTTGGGAAACTTCTTTAATTCCTATGCATGCCTCTGGTGATATAAACCTAGAAGATCAGTGAATGTTCAACAGTATCAAGTAGCCTGTAAGTGCAACTAGCAGAGGTTCCTCCTGTTCTGTAAATTCACTTAGAGAAAGAGCTTTGTTTTTAGCTTGACTCAGCTGAGTAAGATGACTAACTAAAAGAAAGCTTATATTGTAAAGGCTTCTTTTAGTTTGGAGAAAGAATCTGGTTCTTAAATCTGTAAAAGATAATGTAAAAATAGTGCCCTCTTTCATTGTTAATATTGCTCAAGGCCTTAGCCAATACAATATCATGACATTTCCGTCATCTCTTCAGTTTTCCTCTTTCTTTCTCACACCTATGATCACGTGCTTCCTTGTTCACCTCAGCCTCACGATGTACGGTCTACTCTGTAGAAAATGTGGTAGAAGGGAAGTCAGAGCTCTCTGAGTGGCCTATGTTACTGTTTCTTGGTGTTCTCTTTTCTCTCTCAAGCCTCTAATTCCTGGAGTAAGCTGGATCCTTTCGTTCATTTAACAAATACATACTCTGAACTTTCTGTTTTTCAAGCACTTTGAGGTAAATGGGATAGATAGGAGACCTGTCTTCAAAAGACTGGCAGCGTAGCTGAGAAGACAGTGAACAAATAATAACAGTGAGGTGTGACGGCTGCAGAGGCAGGAGAGAGCCATGAATGAGACTATCAAAGACATACTCCAGATGTGAGGAAAGGCATTCCTGAAGGAGCCCCTTATCTGCTGGATCCTGAAGATGATACAGAGAATGTTCTTCAGGGGACAAGTAAGCATCTCATCGGAGGTGAGAGGGAGCCTGAGTGAGGTTTTTGAATAACTGATGGCACCTCGGGAGTCTGGTAGGAAGGGGACCTGAAGACCCAGGCAAGTGCCAATGACCTCTTGGTTTCAATAAGCTGTGGAGGAGATTGATATGTCTTTGTGGACAATATAAATGGACATGCACTAAACCCTATTAATCAGGAGGGTGACAGGACCGTGTTAATATTTCAGAAAGATTCTTCCAGCTTCAGGGAAGGCAATGACATGCTCAGGACCTGGTGATTGATTGTATTCAGGATGTGGAAAAAGGACGAAGAATTGATCAATAAAATTTTGATGAGGACAACTGGATTGGTGGGAATGACATTTAGCAAAGTAAACTTTGGAGAAGGCATAGATTTGACAGAAAGGTAGGTACTTCAGTTTTGGACATGTTGAGTTGAAGTAGGCTGCAAGGCACCTTTATGGTTTAGATATGAAGTGTCCCCCAAAAGCTCATGTGTGAGACAATGTGAGAAAGTTTAGAGGTGAAATAATTGGCTTATGAGAGCATTAATCAGTGCATGAATCCTCTTGATAGGGATTAACATGATGCATTTCCACCATGATGTTTTGCCTTATCTCAGGCCCTGAGGAATGGAGTTGGCCATCTATGAACTGAGACCTCTGAAACGCTGAGCCCCAAAATAAACTTTTCCTCCTCTGAAATTGATCTTTTCTGGTCTTTTGGTCACAGCAGCAAAAAAGCTGACTAAAACAGCATCCAGACTGAGTTATTCAGAGGCCTTTAGATAAGGGGGAGGACAGACTGCTAGAGAGTCAATATTTTAGGTTTTAAGGACCAGGCAGTCTCTGTTGTTACTGCTCAACTCTGCCCTGGTAGTGTGCCACAGACAGCACATAAGCTAGTGAAAATAGCCAATTCAGATTTATTTACCAGACATGTGGAATGCCAGATTAGGCCCTGTGGACCCCTGAGCTGGGAAAATGGAGCTGGCAGAATGGAGATGGAGGATTAAGAACTATGAATATAAACTCAATGACCCTGGTTTGAAGAAATGTCTTTTATTAGTTAATTTTTCTAGAATTATGAGGTTTTTTTGAAGACCCCTTTCTGAGATTTAAAAACTAAAGTTAAATTTTTTAGGAAAATACATCTTGGTGTATGTCCAGAGAAAATTGTATACTTTTAATTACAGATTTTTATTTTTAGTTATTTTAAACATTGCAAGATAACAATTGTACTGTCAATTCCAAACCAGGACTAAGGAAGAAGTTGCTGAATAGAAAATGTGTGAAGCAGAGAGAGGTGGCAGAAGCTGCTTATACGGAAAAGCATGTCACCAAAGTGGGAAGAGAAGAGTCACATGGCAGAGTCCACTCCCTGTGAAGCTAGACTTCTCAGGTCCACGAAGGACTGTCTTTGGCAAGGCTGGTTTGCCTTGTCAAGTCAATGAAGTTAGGAACAATCAACTTGCTTCCCTCAGCTTGGGAAGGGACTGAGTACGCATCCCCTGGGAAGAGTTGATCTTTTACAAGGCATTCTTTTTCCATCTCTTTCTTTCTATCCTCAAATAAATCACTATATTCTTGACTACGAAATCATTCCTCTTATCTAAAAATTCTCTGCCTTGAACCAAAAATGTTTAAACAACATTCCAGGATGTGAGCTTCTATCACAGGGGAGAACTCTTGCCTGTGGTAATTGGGTGTTTTGCTCAAGATGCCTCTGCTTTGGGACTGTCAAGGGCTTGCTGTTAATAAGGCCTGAGCTAGCCCTCCACTCCCTCTCCCTTCTTTTGTTCTTGGAAGCTCAAGGATTAGCAGGTGGTGCCTAATTTATTCTCCCAGGATTGCTGGGAGTTAGTAACCATGGGCCTGTCTTCACCCTCCTTTTCCTGTTGAGGACACTAAGGCATAGGTTGGTCAAGCAGTGCTTGGGTTGTTATCTGTCAAGTCAGCCAGAGGACTTGGAAAAGGACCCAAGAAGCACCTGTCCTACTGTTTGTTCTGGGAGAGCAGAGATCTTGTGAGAACCCAGATTCAGGAGGGGGATCTTGGAGATATGCAGGAACCAAGGAGGAAGCTGAATGGGGAACTTTGGACTTTGAACTCTTACTTCCTCACACTTTTAAGTAGGCTTCAAGGCATCTTTATGGTTGAGATATGAAGTAGCCCCAAAAGCTCATGTGTGAGACAATTGAAATGATTGGGTTATGACAGCCTTAACCTAATCAGTACATTAATCCCCTGATAGGTATTAACTTGGTGGGGGTCTATAGGCAGGTAGGTTGTGGCTGGAGGAGGTGAGTCCTGGAGGTTTATGTTTAAAAATTCTATAGCTTAAAAAAGTCTATTTTTCTTGAAAACTGCTGGGTGCAGTGGAGCATGCCTGTGATCCAGTGGCTCCAGAGGCTGAGGTAGGAGGCTCACAAGTTCAAAGCCAGCCTTAGCAACCTAGCAAGGCCCTAAGCAACTTAGTGATAGTAGTGGCTTCATATTATACAATAAAAGTACTTGGCAGAGGAAGCACAAGATAAATGGCTTGAGGAAACTGCAGCACTCTAAGAAGTCTCTGGGGGTGTTACCTTCCTTCTCCCACCTCATCACCACACCCTGTTGAGTACTGCGGCAAGTCTGGAGCCTCCTTTCTCCCTTTTTTTTTGAGTGTTACAATCCTGCTGCCTTCCTTATCCTCTGTGTATTTTCAAACTTCTAAACTGGAGAAAAATATTCTTTTAGAACAGGAACCAGAGTTTTACCAGTTATCTGTGATCCTGGAAGTAAGATTACTGCTTTGAATAAACAAAATCCTCCCTGTGTTTCTAGACAGGAATTCAGGGGAAAGAATCACCTTAAATGTAAAGTCATCTCCTTGATTACTCAGCCATGTATATATTACAGGCTTCCCATGAGCCAGGCTATTTCCTAGGTGCTATGCAAAGACAACTGAAATATAATCCACAAAACTCACAAGATAGTGGTTCAGAGTCATATAAAGGTAGATGAGTTGTTATTTAGGTCACAGCTACCTCCATGTGAAATCCGAGCATAAGTATTTAATTCATTCATCCATCCACCTGTACATTCATTAACAATTCAGTCAATGTGTATTGGGTACCCCTTGACAAGGAGCTAGCACAGATGAAGAAAACAGGGACTTTGCTAGAGAGATTCACCATCTCCATGGCAGACAAGTATAGTATAAATGCAATATAAATTTAGTACTAATTAATGTATTTTAAAGACCAGTGTAACCCACCTATAATAGGAGGCACATAAAAAATTGGAGTAGAAGAAACACAGGTTTATAAACAAGTGGCATATAATTCTTTTTTTTGTTGTTGTTACCCAGGATTGAAACCAGGGGCACTTAACCACTGAGCCACATCCCCAACCCAGCCCCTCAGTATGTATTTTTCTTTGGGTGTGTTGGTGCCTAGTGTAAGTTGAGGGTGGGCCTTGCCTGACTGGTGGCCTATCCTTGAACACACAAGGTTACTCTTGTCTGCCCCAGCTTTTCCTTTTTCCTACAATGTGAGGACATCTCTACATGGAATCTCTTCCTCCATGTTGTGGAATGGATGTTTGTATCCCCTCAAAATTCATCTGTTGAAACTTTTAACCCTCCATGTGATGAAAATAGAAAGTAAGCTTCTGGGAGGAAAGTGAGTTTAGACAAAATTATAAGGTTGGAGCTTTCACGATGAGATCAGGAAGAGATACCAGAGCTTTCTCTCTATACTATGTGAGTACCCAGTGAGGAAGCAGCCATGTTCAAGCCAGGAGGAGAGCCTTCACCAGAATCTCACCATGCTGGCACCCAGCCTCCAGACTGAGAAATAAATGTCTACGGTTTAAGCCACACAGTTTAACAGGCTGTGTGATATAGAAATATATTTTTGGTTTCTACCCTGGTTTGTGAGACAGGTTTCCTAAAACCCTTGTAAAAGGGATACTAGAAACATCTTTTGTCCAAATATTTGTCCTTTGACCCAGGTTCCTGACACAAGATATTCTAAAACTTGGGGTTTTCTGAGTGATAGCCATAAGAGAAGGATTTTTTGTTATTCCTAGTAAGTCCTTTTCAACCATACTTGAGGTGACTTGGGGAGGTGACTTGTGGTGGGCTGCAGTGCAGATGGAGGAGGGTTGAAGGAGATAACAACTTAGAAGACTGATGATTGGATGGTTGGCATTGTCAGCTTCACCCCTGACCTCTGGGGAGGGGAAGACAGGAAATTGAGTTAATCACAAATGACAAATTATTTGATTAGTGATTCCTATATGATGGTGCCTCTGTAAAATCCCTAAATTACAGGGCCCCAAGGGCTTCTAAGATTGGTGAAATTGTACAGGGGCTGGGAGGGTGATCCTAATTCCACAGAACTCTTCTGGACCTTTATCTTTATGCCTCTTCATCTGGAGCTTTTATTATATCTTTTATTTTTTTTTTTTTACCTCTTTTTTTTTATTGTTGGTCATTCAAAACATTACATAGTTCCTCATACATCATATTTCACAGTTTGATTCAAATGAGTTATGAACTCCCAATTTTATCCCGTATACAGATTGCTGTATCACATCAGTTACCCTTCCATTGATTGACATATTGCCTTTCTAGTGTCTGATGTATTCTGCTGTCTGTATTATTCTCTACTATCCCCCCTCCCCTCCCCTCCCCTCCCCTTTTCTCTCTCTACCCCTTCTACTGTAAATCACTTCTTCCATTTGAATTATCTTGTCTTACCCCTCCTTTCCTCTTATATGTCATTTTGTATAACCCTGAGGATCGCCTTCCATTTCCATGCGATTCCCCTTCTCGTTTCCTTTCCCTCCCACCTCTCAACCCTGTTAATGAAAATCTTCCTCTCAAGCTCTTCGTCCCTACCCTGTCCTTGTTTCCTCCCCTTATATCAGAGGAGTCATTTGGTATTTGTTTTTTAAAGATTGACTAGCTTCACTTAGCATAATCTGCTCTAATGCCATCCATTTCCCTCCAAATTCTATGATTTTATCATTTTTAAATGCAGAGTAATACTCCATTGTGTATAAATGCCACATTTTTTTAATCCATTCATCTATTGAAGGGCATCTAGGCTGATTCCACAATCTTGCTATCGTGAATTGTGCTGCTATGAACATCGATGTAGCAGTGTCCCTGTAGCATGCTCTTATTAGGTCTTTAGGGAATAGACCGAGAAGGGGAATAGCTGGATCAAATGGTGGTTCCATTCCCAGCTTTCCAAGAAATCTCCATACTGCTTTCCAAATTGGCTGCACCAATTTGCAGTCCCACCAGCAATGAACAAGAGTGCCCTTTTCCCCACATCCTCTCCAGCACTTATTGTTGTTTGACTTCCTAATGGCTGCCAATCTTACTGGAGTGAGATGGTATCTTAGGGTAGTTTTGATTTGCATTTCTCTGACTGCTAGCGATGGTGAGCATTTTTTCATGTACTTATTGATTGATTGTATGTCCTCTTCTGAGAAGTGTCTGTTCAGGTCCTTTGCCCATTTATTGATTGGGTTACTTGTTGTCTTATTGTCTAATTTTTTGAGTTCTTTGTATATTCTGGTTATTAGGGCTCTATCTGAAGTGTGTGGAGTAAAGATTTGTTCCCAGGATGTAGGCTCCCTGTTTATCTCTCTTATTGTTTCTTTTGCTGAGAAAAAACTTTTTAGTTTGAGTAAGTCCCATTTGTTGATTCTAGTTGTTAACTCTTGCGCTATGGGTGTCCTATTGAGGAATTTGGAGCCTGCTCCCACAGTATGTAGATCATAACCAACCTTTTCTTCTATCAGATGCCGTGTCTCTGATTTAATATCAAGCTCCTTGATCCATTTTGAGTTAACTTTTGTGCAAGGCGAGAGATAGGGATTCAGATTCATTTTGATGCAAATGGATTTCCAGTTTTCCCAGCACCATTTGTTGAAGATGCTATCCTTCCTCCATTGCATGCTTTTAGCCCCTTTATCAAATATAAGATAGTTGTAGTTTTGTGGATTGGTTACTGTGTCCTCTATTCTATACCATTGGTCCACCCGCCTGTTTTGGTACCAGTACCATGCTGTTTTCGTTACTATTGCTCTGTAGTATAGTTTGAAGTCTGGTATCGCTATACCGCCTGATTCACACTTCCTGCTTAGTATTGTTTTTGCTATTCTGGGTCTTTTATTATTCCATATGAATTTCATGATTCTTTTATCTATTTCTACAAGAAATGCAGCTGGGATTTTGATTGGCATTGCATTGAACTTATAGAGAACTTTTGGTAATATCGCCATTTTGATGATGTTGGATCTGCCTATCCATGAGCAGGGTATATTTTTCCATCTTCTAAGGTCTTCTTCTATGTCTTTCTTTAGGGTTTTGTAATTTTCATTGTATAAATCTTTCACCTCTTTTGTTAGGTTGATTCCCAAGTATTTTATTTTTTGGGGGGATATTGTGAATGGAGTAGTTGTCCTCATTTCCGTTTCAGAGGATTTGTCGCTGATATACAGGAATGCCTTTGATTTATGCGTGTTGATTTTATATCCTGCCACTTTGCTGAATTCATTTATTAGCTCTAATAGCTTCTCTGTAGACCCTTTTGGGTCTGCTAGGTATAGAATCATATCATCTGCAAATAGTGATAATTTAAGTTCTTCTTTTCCAATTTTTATCCCTTTAATTTCTTTCGTCTGTCTAATTGCTCTTGCCAGTGTTTCGAGGACTATGTTGAACAGAAGTGGTGAGAGAGGGCATCCCTGTCTTGTACCAGATCTTAGAGGGAATGCCTTCAATTTTTCTCCATTCAGAATGATGCTGGCCTGTGGCTTATCATATATTGCTTTTACAATGTTGAGGTATGATCCTGTTATCCCTAATTTTTCTAGAGTTTTGAACATAAAGGGATGCTGTACTTTGTCGAATGCTTTTTCTGCGTCTATCGAGACTATCATATGGTTCTTATTTTTTAGTCTATTGATGTGGTGGATAACATTTATTGATTTCCGTATATTGAACCAGCCTTGCATCCCATGGATGAATCCTACTTGATCATGGTGTATAATTTTTTTGATATGTATTTGAATCCGGTTCGCCAGAATTTTATTGAGAATTTTTGCGTCAAGGTTCATTAGAGATATTGGTCTGTAGTTTTCTTTCTTTGAAGTGTCTTTGTCTGGTTTCGGAATCAGGGTGATGTTGGCCTCGTAGAATGAATTTGGAAGTTCTCCCTCTTTTTCTATTTCCTGAAATAGCTTGAAAAGTATTGGTGTTAGTTCCTCTTTAAAGGTTTTGTAAAACTCTGCTGTATACCCATCCGGTCCTGGGCTTTTCTTAGTTGGTAGTCTTTTGATGGTTTCTTCTATTTCTTCTATTGTTATTGGTCTGTTTAGGTTGTCTATATCCTCCTGGTTCAATCTGGGCAGATCGTAAGACTTAAGGAATTTATCTATGCCTTCACTATCTTCTATTTTATTGGAGTATAAGGCTTCAAAATAGTCTCTGATTATCTTCTGTATTTCTGAAGTGTCTGTTGTGATATTGCCTTTTTCATCCCGTATGCTAGTAATCTGGGTTCTCTCTCTTCTTCTCTTCGTTAGCATGGCTAAGGGTCTGTCAATTTTATTTATTTTTTCAAAGAACCAGCTTTTAGTTTTGTCAATTTTTTCAATTGTTTCTTTTGTTTCAATTTCATTAATTTCAGCTCTGATTTTGATTATTTCTTGCCTTCTACTTCTTTTGCTGTTGTTTTGCTCCTCTTTTTCTAGGATTTTGAGATGAAGTATGAGATCATTTATTTGTTGGTTTTTTCTTTTTTTGAGGAATGAACTCCAAGCAATGAATTTTCCTCTTAGGACTGCTTTCAATGTGTCCCATAGATTCCGATATGTTGTGTCCGTGTTTTCATTTAACTCTAGGAATTTTTTAATTTCCTCCTTGATGTCTTCAATAACCCATATGTCACTCAGCAACCTGTTGTTCATTCTCCAAGTGATGCTTGATTTTTCCTTTCTTCTTTTATCATTGATTTTCAGTTTCATTCCATTATGATCAGATAAGATGCATGGTATTATCTCTACCCCTTTATATTGTCTAAGAGTTGCCCTGTGACATAATATATGGTCTATTTTTGAGAAGGTTCCATGTGCTGCTGAAAAAAAAGTGTAACTACTTGATGTTGGGTGGTAAAGTCTATATATGTCAATTAAGTCTAGGTTATTAATTGTGTTGTTGAGTTCTATAGTTTCCTTGTTTAACTTTTGTTTGGAAGATCTGTCCAGTGGTGAGAGAGGTGTGTTGAAGTCTCCCATGATGATTGTATGGTGGTCTATCAGACTCTTGAACTTGAGAAGAGTTTGCTGGATGAACACCGCTGCACCATTATTTGGGGCATATATATTTATGATTGTTATGTCTTGTTGGTTTATGGTTCCCTTGAGCAGTATGAAGTGTCCTTCTTTATCCCTTTTGATTAGCTTTGGCTTGAAATCTATTTTATTAGATATGAGTATGGACACGCCTGCTTGTTTCCGCTGTCCATATGAGTGGTATGATTTTTCCCAACCTTTCACCTTCAGTCTATGGATATCTTTTTCTATCAGATGCGTCTCCTGTAGACAGCATATTGTTGGGTCTTGTTTTGTGATCCATTCTACTAGCCTGTGTCTCTTAATTGGTGAGTTTAAGCCATTGACATTTAGGGTTATTATTGAGATATGGTTTGTACTTCTATCCATATTTGTTTGTTAATGTTACTAAACCTGATTTGTTATCCTCTTTGACTACTTTCCCCCCTTTACTGTCCTACCTCCCATTGTTGGTTTTCAATGTTATTTTCCATTTCCTCTTCCTGCAATGTTTTGCCAAGGATTTTTTGAAGAGATGGTTTTCTAGCTGCGAATTCTTTTAACTTTTGTTTATCATGGAAGGTTTTAATTTCATCTTCTAACCTGAAGCTTAATTTTGCCGGATACACGATTCTTGGTTGGAACCCATTTTCTTTCAGTGTTTGAAATATGTTATTCCAGGATCTTCTAGCTTTCAGAGTCTGTGTTGAGAGATCAGCTGTTATCCTGATTGGTTTACCCCTAAATGTAATCTGCTTCCTTTCCCTTGTAGCTTTTAAAATTCTTTCCTTATTCTGTATGTTGGACATCTTCACTATAATGTGTCTAGGTGTGGATCTCTTATGGTTTTGTACATTCGGCGTCCTGTAGGCTTCTAGGATTTGGGATTCTGTCTCATTCTTCAAGTCTGGGAAGTTTTCTCGTATTATTTCATTGAATAGGCTGTGTATTCCTCTGGTTTGGAGCTCTGTGCCTTCCTGTATCCCAATGACTCTTAAATTTGGTCTTTTGATATTGTCCCATATTTCTTGGATGTTCTGTTCATGGTTTCTTAGCAGACTTGCTGAGCTGTCTATGTTCTTTTCCAGTTGAAATACTTTGTCTTCATTGTCTGATGTTCTCTCTTCTAAGTGATCTACTCTGCTGGTAGTATTCTCAATTGAGTTTTTAAGTTGGTTTATTTTTTCCTGCAATTCTAGTATTTCTATTTGTTTGTTTTTTATTTCCTCTATCTCCCTGTGAAATTGATCTTTTACTTCCTGGATTTGTTTGTCAATGTGATCTTTCATTATCTGATTTTGCTGTCTCATGTCTTCCTTGAGACTCCAGATCATCTGAAGCATGTATATCCTGATCTCTCTATCTGACATTCCATCTGTTGCACCTATTACCTCTTCTAAAGTTGAGTTGACCTGCATTGCCTGTGGTCCTTTCTTTCCTTGTCTTTTCATACTGCTGGCGTTTCTTTCTGCTTGGTGAAACTGTTGTGTTTTGAAATTTTCCCTCTATTTATTTATATTGCTCTTGTATAGTTGAATAATCACCCTTGCAGGGCATGTAGTGGCTGTGATCCTCCTCCAATTGGTGTGATCCGTCTACCACGCTGGGAGGCCCTAGGTCTGCTCTGCTGGTCGGTCAAAGGTCCGCCTACCCAGCAGGTACGAGGGGCACCTCTATCACTCCGCAGGTTGCTGGGCCTAACCTCCCGATGGGTCAAAGGTTCCCCTAGCTTGCAGGGGGCTGCTCCCGGAGCGAGAGCTAGGCCTCCCGGGGGAGCCCGGATGGTGGAGGCCGACTGCCGGTTCAGGCGGGGTGGGCCAAGCCGCACTGGGTGCCGGCGGCTTGCAAACGCGGCTGGTATCAGCAGGACTTAACTCCTGCACCCGCTGCGGGGGCACCTTTATCGCCGAGTAGCTGCGGTCGCGTGGTTGGGACCCGGGCGGGTGGGGCCGCTTCTCCCAGGGCGAGAGCTGGGCCTCCCGGGGGAGCCCGTATGGCGGAGGACTGCCGGTTCAGGCGGGGCGGGCCAAGCCGCTCCGGGATCCCGCGGGTTGCAAAGGTGGCTGGCGTCTGCAGGACTTAACTTCTGCACCCGCCGCCGGTTCGGGCGGGGCGGGCCAAGCCGCTCAGGGTTCCCGCGAGTTGCAAAGGTGGCTGGCGTCTGCAGGACTTAACTTCTGCACCCACCACGAGGGCACCTTTATTGCCGAGTAGCTGAGGCCACCTGGTTAGAAACTGGGCGGGTGGGGCCGCTTCTCCCGGGGCGAAAGCTAGGCCTCCCGGGGGAGCCCGTATGGCGGAGGACTGCCGGTTCGGGCGGGGCGGGCCAAGCCGCCCAGGGATCCCGCGGGTTGCAAAGGCGGTTGGCGTCCGCAGGACTTAACTTCTGCACCCGCCGGTTCGGGCGGGGCGGGCTAAGCCGCTCAGGGTTCCCGCGGGTTGCAAAGGCGGCTGGCGTCTACAGGACTTAACTTCTGCACTCGCCACGTGGGCACCTTTATTGCCGAGTAGCTGTGGCTGCCTGGTTAGGAACCTGGCGGGTGGGGCCGCTTCTCCCAGGGCGAGAGCTAGGCCTCCCGGGGGAGCCCGTATGGCGGAGGACTGCCGGTTCGGGCGGGGCGGGCCAAGCCACTCAGGGTTCCCGGGGGTTGCAAAGGTGGCTGGCGTCTACAGGACTTAACTTCTGCACCCGCCACGTGGGCACCTTTATCGCTGAGTAGCTGTGGCTGCCAGGTTAGGAAGCGGGCGGGTGGGGCCGCTTCTCCCAGGGCGAGAGCTAGGCCTCCAGGGGGAGCCGCCTGCCGGAGCGGCTGATGGTTGGGGGACTAGACCTCTGTGCCCGCGTGGCCTTCCAAGATCCACTTCTCTGGGGCAACCTGTCACTTCGAGTAAACCTACCAGTTCACGGCAGCTCTCCTCTTAAGGAAGTTATGGTAGAAGTTCCTCCGTAGCTAGGCTGCAGCTGTTTCGATGAGTCTTTCATATCCCGTTAAAGTGGAGACGTTGGAGACGCTGCTTCCTCGCCGGCCGCCATGTTGGATTCCCCTCTGTGATTTTCATTTTAAGGGGGCTCCAGGGATCTCAAAGAAATAAGGAGAGATCCGCGTAGGAGACACAGGTACAACAAATCAGTGTTATATGATCCACAGACCTGCCCTGCTCACTGAGTTAATTAACCACGGATGAAGCAAAGGACGGATTAAAGCCCCGAGTTAGGTTTTTAACTGTACAGGCTAATTGTTAACTGAACTCCTTATTATATCTTTTATAACAAGCTAGTAATGCTAAGTTGTGTTTCCTGAGTGCTGTGAGCCATTATAGTAAATTACTGTACTATACTGAGGAGGATCATAGGAACCCCCAATTTGCAGCCAGGTCAAACAGAAGTTTGGGTAACCTGGGACCCACTATGGGTGTGGGGAGCAGTCTCATGAAACTAAGTCCTTAAACTGTGGGGTCTGTGCTAACTCTGGAGAGTTGGTGTCGGAATTGAATTAAACTGTAGGACACCCAGATGGTGTCTGCAGAGAATTAGAAAATGTCTTGGCGTGGAAAGCCCACACATTTGGTGTCAGAAGCGTTGTGAATAAAGGAACAGTTTTTCTTGTTATAGATAGAGCTGACTAAGACATTCTACTTTAAATAAAAGAAGACCCTGCTCTTTTCTGTCTCCACTTCTAGTTTTCCTATCAGCCAGTTAAGATCTGAAGTTCATTGCGTCAGTCAAAATACCAAAATTCTGCCCATGTATTGACGTGCACCTTGTTGGACGGAGGCCCTAGTCTCCCACTGCCAAGTCTATGCAATGCACCTTCTAGATCATGTTTGTCGTGAATGTGGCCTGATCCACACTTCCCTTTGCTCGTTCCCCTTACGTAAACACCCTACTCTATGCAATCTTTGTAGGGATCACACTACCTCTCTTCAGGTCCCTCTAGGTAACTTAGAAGCAGTGACAGGGCTCATCAGCATCTTCCTCTTCCAGGATAATCATGTCTTTCTCAAGCTCCTTTGGTTCACTTCCATCTTTGAAACTCTCCTTTTCCCAAAATGTAATGCAGATGCTAGCTTTTTTCAGAAGCCTCTGTAGATCTGCTCCCCCAAATGATACCTGTGGATCCTTGAACCTGTATCACTTTGTATTTCTTATGAAGCACTTTTTATATTCTTCCTGTTACATGCTTTAATTCTTCGTTTAGTCCATACTTTTAAAATTGCAAGCATTTTGGAGGTAGGGAGAGACATTTCCTCATCTTTTCTATTGCCCATACCATCGATCTCATTATATCACTAGTGAATGACAGATGTTCAATGAATATTTGTGGCACTTAATATTATATATAGGATGATAAATAGGTTTCCCTGAATGTGCCATCTCCAATGGATTCAAAAGTGGATGCCTTGGACTGCGGATTGAACAGGAAGTATTTGGAGTCAATAGGAAAATAATTCCAAACAATTAATAATATCTGCCATTGATGAAGAATGGGCACCCAGTGTGAAGGGGTGCGGGTCTCATGTGCCATTTATTTGCCAGTCTTCTCCTACTTTTATTTATTACCTTTGTTTCTTCTGGTAATTATTATTTGCCTTTTTCCCTATTTTGATTCTCTTTGTGTCTTACAATGGACCTTTCTTTTTTTGTTATCAAATGCTTAGTTTTTTCCTACTAAGTCAAAGGAGTCTTTCCTGTAAATTTCAGCTCAACTTTCTCCTGTCCTAGGAAGCTTTTCCATACCAAATCTTAAGTGTCAATACAATGTCTCATTCTAAAATATTCTTAATAGTCCATGAAAAAATTTTCTTTTCTCTAAGTAATATAAAATGCAAAAGTGGCAAAGTATTAAGGGGAATTGTTGGGCATGGGGATGGTGGAAAGGTTTGCTATTATTCTAAATACATTATTTGAACTGGAAAACAGCCAACTTTTAAGTGGTTGTTTACCATTAACTCAAAGCTGAGAAAATAAACCTTAAAGATTATAGTGAATCTGTCAACTGAAGTAAATTAGACATTAAGACATGGCATTTTAAAAAATGACATACTAACCTGGGCTCACTTTCTTCAACACAGGGAAATGGAAGCAAGATTACTATCAGCTAATCAGGACAACAGGAAATGGTTCAGTGGGAATCATCAGATAGTCTGCAATCTGTATCTGTACTCAATGATATAGAAATTATTCAAACCACCTAATTTTACTAATGAAAGTTGAAACCCACAGTAGTTAGTTTAGAGACTCCCCAAGGTTATTCTATTTTTAATTACAACAAAATGGGCACTAGAGCCCATTTTTCTCAACTGTTGTTAAATTCCTTTTGTATATTTATATTGTGCTTGAAATTGTATTAGACATGCTCTTACCTTGCTGTCAGACTCTGAGGGCTGACTAATGGTGGGGGTCCTATACTAGCTAGGAAGGGTGAAGTCTAACTGGGTTGTGATTAGGCATGGGGGTGGTGTCAGAAGAAAGAAGGTGATTCAAAAGGTATGCTTCAACTCATTCTGAATAAACTGGCACAGCTTTGACATCTGTGTCAGAGTTCTTTAAAGAAACAGATCCATAGAATGAACATATAGTACATGGATGTACATATAGTACATGGAAAATTGGAAAGGCTAATTATCAGGGTTTGTCACACTGAAGAGAACCATTGTTCTGTTCAAGTCTATCAGGGAGGAAGAGAGTCATTGATGCAGATGAGGTCTAAAGGCAGTCTGCTGGAGAATTCTCTCTTACTTGGTGGAGGGTCAGTACTTTCATTTTATTGAGACCTTTAACCAATTACACAAGGCCCACATACATTGTAGAGAGCAATCTGCTTTTATTTACCCAAGCAGAATGCTAATTTCATCCAAAAATTCCCTTGCAGAAACATCCAGAATAATGTTCGACCAAATATTTGGGTATCCTATGGCCCAATCAAGTTGACACAGAAGATTAATCATCACAATGTCCTTCAATTTTGATAGAGCACACAGGTGGTCCCTTGAGCATCCTTCAACTTGCACAGGACACACAAGTAGTATCATCAGCATCCTTCTATTCAACTGGAACATGTAGATAATATCTTGATTATGCCTCCTATATAGAACTGGTGAGGAATGTGTCAGTCATTGACATCCATCTTTTCAAAAGCATATGCAATCACAAAAGTAAGGTACAATTGAACTTGTCCTCAGCAGATGATGTTTTTGCTTGGATTAATTGTCAATACCCAAGCCGCTAGAGGGTAAGGAGTATTTCTTTTTACTGCATACATATACATATGGCGAATAAATGCAGTTACTTGGCCTGGGTCATTAGGTCTTTGCCAACAGTGAGCTATACGTAAGATGTCACAGTCATTGCCTTCCTAACTTGGTATGCTTGGTTAGAACTTGCTGGAAACTTTTCCTTAAATTTTCAATTTTCATATTTGATTTCACTCCAAAGATGAATATTTTTGATTGTTGAATGTGGAGAGAAATATCTGTTCAGCTGTTTATGACACCTGGAAAAATTGAAGAAAAAGGAAAAATAAAAAAAAAATTAGCCCACCCTCAGCTCTATGTTATAAACCCATTTAAGATTATTTTTTTTCATATGAATTAGTACAAATAAATTTAAAATTTGAAACTTCCCATGAATCTATTCCTCACAGCGGGATAAACAGGGTCATTTTGGGGAAAAAATATAAATGCAAATATAAAACAGTTTTAACTGGTCAAAAGTTTACTTTGTATATGCAGAGCCCGGATTGGAACTATTTCAATGGTTCCATGTTTGATAAATATATAACAGCTCTCTTTAATGCTTTGTGTGTGGGTTTTTGTATATCTGACTACAAATTTGCTTGAAGTTAGTGGTACTATATGTTGGTAGTCAGGTAAGAAGGAGATGAGTGTTATATTTTTTATATTTTGGTATTTTTTGGTATTGTTTTTTGCTGCCTTTCTAACCCATGCTCTTTATTTCTAGGCTCAAGGAAAGTCAAGGTTCATTTTTACTCAGTAAATTTTAGTCTACAAATCTCTTTACATTTTTTTCCTTGGATTTTTATGTTAGTTCATATGGTTTTTTAATTATTATTTCTTACAGGTGCATATTAACTATAGAGCATAGTGAGTTTCATTGTGGCATCTTGGCATGTGCACATAACATAATTTAATCCATTTAATTTCATAGTAACTGACATAACTTTGACATCTGTGTCAGAGTTCTTTAAAGAAACAGACCGATAGGATGTACATATAGTAGCTCAAGTGATTATGGAGGCAGGAAAGTCCAAATTTCAGGGTTTACTTTTCTTTTCTTTACTCCCTTTCTTTGCTACACTTCTTCTACCCTATTTTTCTCCCTCTACTTTCATGATGTCCTTTCCCCCCCAACAGGTTCCACATAGAAAATATATAGATTTTCTGGCTCATTTCACTTAACATGAGGTTTTTAAGTTTCATCCATTTTCCTTCAATGACATATTTTCATTCTTCTTTATGGCTGAATAAAACTATATTGTGTATATGTACCACATTTTCTTTTTAAATTTTTAATTTGTTCTTTTTAGATATATATGACAGTAGAGTATATTTTGATGCATTTTGCACACATGGAATGTCTGTGTGTATAATCTTTATTCTAATTAGGATCTCATTCTTGTGGTTGTACATGATGTGGAGTTACACTGGTTGTGTATTCATAATGAACTAATTGTTGTGTATTAATAATGAACTAATAATTTAAGGATAAATTACTTACCAAAGTTATGTCTGATTCATTCTACTGTGTTTCCTATTCCCATTCCCCCTCCCTTCCCTCTATTTCCCCTTTGATTAATCCAATGACCTTCTAATCTTCCGCTCTGTACCCTCCCTTGTTGTGATTTAGCATCCACCAATCAGAGAGAAATATTCAGCCTTTGGGTTTTGGGGACTGGCTTATTTCACTTAGCACGATAGTCTCCAGCCATCCATTTACTGGCAAATGCCATAATTTAATTATTCTTTATGGCTGAGTAATATTCCATTTCTTTATTCATCTGTTGACAGACAGCTAGGCCATTTCCATTGCCTGGTTATTATGAATTGCACTGCTATAAACAGAAGTATGTATGTATTTCTAAAGTATTATGACTTTAATTACTTCAGATAAATATGGCTATATGGTTGTTCCGTTTTTCGTTTTTTGAGGAAACGCCATACTGATTTCCATAATGGCTCTACTATAACATTTCATTGTGGCAGTGTTTAAAGAGCCCCTCCTCATCCTTGACGGCATTTATTGTTATTTGTATTCTTGGTGATTGCCATTCTGACTGGAGTGAGATGGACTTTCAGTGTAGTGTTTTTGCATTTCCCTGATGGCTAGAGATATTGAACATGTTTTCATGTAATTGTTGGTCATTCATACATCTTCTATTGAGAAGTGTCTATTCAGTTCATTTGCCATTTTATTGAATGGGTTACTTTTATTTTTAGTTTTTGGTGTTGAGATTGTTGAGTTCTTTATATATTCTGGATATTAATCCTCTTTTGGAAGAGTATCTGATCAAGTCTTTGTCCCGTTCTGTGGACTCCATATTACTTGTCCATTATACCTCTGGGATCCATTGCCCTTGTTATTATTCTTCACCCCTCATTGTTATGTATAGCACATTACCTGCCTCTCATGCTATACTCATAAGTCTTTTGTTTGTTTAGGTCAGAGATTATACTTTGTCTTTTCCCAAATGTTGAACCTGGGGCTAGGGTACTTTAGGCACTTTTTAAATGTTGGATGGCTGGGTGATAGAAAGCACATGTTCACACAAGCTGGTAGTCAGACCCCTGAGGAAGAAGACTTATAGACCTCTAGTTTGGTCTTCTGTCCCCAGGTTGATTCTACCTCAGTCATAATTTTTTAAACAATCTGTCCAGTCCTTCCCTCATTTTTATGACCATAAAATGGTACCATGACTCTTTCCCTTACCCTTTAAGAATCTTCATGACTCTTGAGCATACAATAAGTCTTTCATACACTTGAACTTTTAATCTGTATCATGAAAATATAAAGCCATTTGAGCTTTACAAATATGTACTATTACAGTGTTGAATATACTTTAAAAGCTAACATTCTCCACTTCTGCTACTTTAAAATGCTGCTATGTTTCCAAGTGAGGTCATGCAATTGCTCTTAGCCAGCTGTGACCCCCCTTCTTTTCACCCACAAGAATTCTGCTTTTAACATCATTAGGAATAGCGTCTATATAAGAAGCTTGCCTTTTGATTTTTGTTTCCAAGTGTAATTATCCATGAAGTCAGGAAGCTCTGAGCTAAATCCCTATAGTTGCAAATTCTCTAATATTTAGTTCTGAGGATAGTTTGTCAATGTCTCCTGTTCTAATTCTCCATGTAAAGAGAGAAAGTTAATGAGGTCATTGTGTGGTCTTCTTTTATTTTGTCTAGATTAAAAGACTCCAAACCAGTTAAATTTTTCTCTTATGGGTCTGATTTATAGATTCTTTAATTAATCTCAATTGATATTCTATGTATTTTTTTGGTCCCTCTGTTTTATTCCACATATACTGTCCTCAATGATCTGAAAAAGGTAAGCGTAATTGAGGAACAACTTATTAACTTCCTTTTCACAGAGGAAAATTGGAACTTCAGGGATAAAATGACTGCCTAGAGCCTCAAGAGAAAGGAGAAATAGAGTAGAGTCAAAGAACTCAGAGAGTACCCAATGGAGACAGGCTTAGAATCAAAATAAGGTCTTAGTCTATCACCCACCTTCTGTGTCATTCATTGGCCATGTGTGAAGTGGGAATAACAATGTCTTCTCTTTCCCAGAGACTTCATCAAGTTCATAAAAGACCATTATAAACAATGGTGGATGGCATAGAAATGTCATCAGAACCTAAGGTAAACATAAAGTGCCCCATATCATCAAGAAAAAATTAACCCCTAAAAGTGCAATGATTAAGAATTTAACTGGAGCAAATTAGATTAATGATTTGTTGCAATAAATCAGTGGTGGAGATAATTTAGGGATATCAAACCCAATCAAGATGAAACAGTGGAAGGGTTAACAAAAACATTAGCCATAACTCAATGTCCACTGTATTATAAATAAATTATTATATTATTTTTAACCTTTCATACATAGAAAATATGTATAGTAATGTTCTTCTCATTCTTTCACAAAATGACTCCTGCCTCGCTAAGAAAGGTCAAATATTTTGCCAAAGGCAGTGTGACAATTGGAAGCAGAGCCTGGACAAGAATAGTCATTTCATCTAAGTCCTATTTTAATTTTCTTCAGGAGTCTAGGAACACAGCTGAGGAGGGCAGCTGATGCATTTCGATCGTATGTCTGAAGGTGTAACACAACCACCTATAAACAGTGAACAGCTGAAGCTGACAATCAAGAAGCTGAAATAGCAATTGTGTTCTAGAGAGACCATGTTCATAGAAGGATGAGGTAATGGAATGCAGTAAAAGAAACCTCAAAGAGGAAAAAAAAAGGTAGTGTTTATCTGCTTTGTTGTAGAAAAAGTGTACAAGCTCTAAAGGGCAAAAGATGTAAATGAGGCTATGAAGACCAGGAAGAAAATTCCTTAACATGACCATGTTCCCTGGACCTAATTCATATACCAAGTGACCTTGGACTGAACAAAGGTATGGAAACATCTCTATCTTTATCCAACAGTACTTTGGTGGTATGCTTTGTATACCAACCTTTTGAAAGAAATACTATTGGGCATTAGTCCCTAAGAGCCAAACTAGTGTCCAACAGAATTTTGTTTCTGAAAATCAAAGGTTGTCTATAAACAATGTTAACCTGGGCCAAATTCTAACACACCTTGGAAGCTACTCTGTTGGCTGCCTTTCACCTGTGTTATCTGACATTCTATTTGTTTTTTATTTTTTGTGATACTGGGGACTGACCGAGGGCCTGATACACAGTGCCTGTGTCCTGTCATGTCTTCTTTATTTTAAATATCATGATACTATTTATATCTATTATATCTTAGAATCATAGAATAGATTTTAACCTTATTTTTCATATTCTAGTGATATTGACAGGTGAAGCATCTTGCCCAAATGACATAATTAGTGACAATATTTAGACATGAACCAAGTCTCCTGAGTTCCATTAGAATCTGCTTTTTCTCTCTCTTTTGCTATTTCTTCCTATATTCTGCCCTTCATTTTATTTTTTGAAAACTCCCTATAGCAGGGACCATGTTTTGTCATCCATGTTCTAATTTTCTTTCTTGAAACTGTGGATAACAATGCTTCCTTTACAGGGATGTCACGGGAATAAAATGAGACTAATGTAAATCCATGACACCTTGCTTAGCATGCAGCAGATGCTGAATGCATTATCTTCCACTCATTCCTTGACTCCAGGTGATCTAAACACATTGTTTCAGTGAGCCTGGTTTTGTTACTTTCCTCCACAACAGTAGAAGCATGTGGTTCTCAGGCTGGACTGTAATTGGGATCCGCAGGGGTGTCATAAAAGCTACTGATGCCAGGTAGATCACAATCCCCTAGGTTCTGACTTAATTGCTCTAGGGAGGAGAAGGGCCAGGTATTGGTATTTAAAAATCTCTCTAGGTATTTCAAATGGGTAGTCAAAAGATGAGAACCATCACTGAGAGTATTATAAAGGCTGAGATTTTGTCATGCTCATCTTTGGATTTGCAGGGCCCAAATCAACATGTTACAGGAGACACTGAATTTTGGATTATTTTGAAGGATTTAAATAATCATGATATCACTCAATTGTTACTGTATTTGTTCATGAATTCATTAAGTAATTAAAATAATTCTATCCTGTTATAGCTGCTCTTCTCTCATATTTAATGTAAGTCATACCACATAGTTAACCAAGTCATTCTTTCATGAATGCACATCATTTCTTTTCTCCTAATATGTTTTTTCCCTTTTTCTGGTTTCAACCTCAGGCTTCCAGGAAACTTGGCAATTAAATGTCAGTTGAAATTAATGTCTCATATATTAATTCATGGAGTCAGTATGCATTTATTGAGTCTCTAAAATGCTGACCACTGTGCTGGGTAAAAGAAATATAAAGATGAATAAGACAGGTGTTTTCAAGGGGTAGCAAGAGCACTGGTGAGATGTACTGGAAAATATAAACAATTGTGATAATCATTTGGTGAGAACTCTGGAGAATCATGGACTCTCAATTGTCCAGAAATAGCTATTATTTTTCCATGTCTCTTTGGTCTAGTTTTACCCTCTGT
Source organism: Urocitellus parryii (assembly GCF_045843805.1). Lineage (NCBI taxonomy): Eukaryota > Metazoa > Chordata > Mammalia > Rodentia > Sciuridae > Urocitellus > Urocitellus parryii. The sequence continues at coordinate 150,732,710 of NC_135534.1, forward strand.
ATTACATAACATACAGATAGAATTTTATGTTGAATATAGGTTAAAGTCTTATGAAAGTAGTTGGAGTGAGGCATCCAACTAATAAATAAATAGAAGGAACAAGTCTGGCACTCTTTGATAAAATTCTTGAAAACGATCTGTCTTTGCTCCTATCAGAGGAGAATTTTTTTTTGCCATGACATTTTGATAGCATTGATTATTTATAGCAAAGATTTGTTTCTATTCTCAGTTCTTTTTCATTATCACATGAAGTATATTTAAAATTATGCAGAGTTTCAGAACGCACTTTTCTAATTATCAGGGGGGAAATTCTTGACAATTTGAGGAGATTAAATTTCTTATCTTCTGACTGAATTATACCCACTCACCCACCTGTTCTCCTAGAGACTCCCATAGGATATATTCATTTGACCAATGAAAATAAAATACTATATACTAAGGGTTTGGAAAGGAATAACAGAAAACATATTACTTCAAGGTTTTCTAGTCCTATTCATTCAGTGAATGGCTGTTATAACTCAAAACCAAGTTTCAGGCATTTTGTATGTGAGGTTGGTTACTTAATCATCTTACAAGGCTCTTTGAGGATGGAACCAAAAAGGTAAAAAAATTAAAAAAAGCTTTTTGAAGGGCTCAGAAAGATCTAGAGAATGACCTGTGGTTAAATAAGACATCCCAGAAGAGAACTGACCATAAAGGAGTTGAAGCTGTATGTGTGTCTGCCCATACTGGGGAGGGACAGTGGTACTGATAATAAAGATGCACCTTCTCTGTGCCAGTTCTAGTTTGTCTAGGGCAGGGTTTCTCAACCTCCATTTGAATGACATTTTAGACTGGATAATTCTTTATTGTGGGAACTGTTCTGGCCATTGTAGGATGCTTAGCAGTATCCCTGGCTTCTACTTACTAGATGCCAAAGGCACTCCCAGTTTTTTTTTAATACAAACATTTTTTATTGGTGCATGATAAGTATACATAATAATCAGGATTCATTTTGACATGATCGTACACGTGTGGAATATAATTTACTCCAAATCAGATCCCAGTACTTTCCCTCACTCCTCTTCCCTTTTCTCTATGCTACTGGTCTTCTATTTATTTATATATTTTTTTTAAAAAATTAGCACATTATAAATATGTATAAAGGTGAAGTTTACTGTGGCATATTTATATATGTACGTAGGAGAGTTTGGCCAGTTTCATTTCACTCACCATTCCTCCCTTTTCCTGTCCTTCCACCCTTCTGCTCATTCTCCTTCCACCACTCCACTGATCTCTCTTCTGTTTTAATGGAATTCTCCCAGCCCTTTCTTTGCTTATTTTCAGTCTAGCCCTCCACATATGAGAGAAAACATTTGGCCCTTGATTTTCTGAGCCTGGTTTATTTCATGTAGCATGATATTCTCTAGTTCCATCCATTTACAGCAAATGCCATAATTTCATTCTTCTTTATAGCTGAACAAAACTCCATTGTGTACATATACATTTTCTTTATCCATTCATCTGTTGACAGGCACCTGGGATGGTTCCATAACTTAGGTATTGTGAATTACACTGGTATAAACATAGGTGTGGCTCTATCCCTATAGTATACTGATCTTAGGTCTTTTGGCTGCATACCAGGAGTGGGATAGCTAGGCCATATGGTGGTTCCATTCCTAATTTTTGAGGAATCTCCATACTGCTTTCCAGAGTAGTTGTACTGATTCATAGTCCCAGCAACAACATATGACACTCCCAATTTTGGTAGATATTGACCAAATTTCCTTGGAAGCAAAACTGCCTTGTAGACAACCACTAGTCCAGGATAAGCTCAGGGATATTGAAGCCAAACAAGTTTTAAAATCTATTAAACATCTGTAATGTAGTCCCAAGTTATGCTCTACTGTACAGTGAAGTCAAAAGGGCATGAACCCTGTGCATTTATCTACTGTTAACATTAATAAACAAATTAATACTGAATTGTGAACATACACATAGGCAAATGACTTAGGTATTGGAAGATTAGAGCTTAAATACTATGTTTATATAGGAACTGCTATTTTTAAAAAGACTTAAGAGATAGGAGAATCAAACCTACTCTATATTTTTTATTTGTGTGTGCATGTATATATACATGCATCATATATACATACATAAACACACATACATATAGATACTTGTATACATATATAGTACTTGCAACTGCAATTCCTTGATTACATTATTTAGAAAAATATCCACTTATCTTGCTGTATAAACTTAAAGAAGTTATTGGCTTCTGGGGGCCTCTGTTTTCTATGAGATGGGGATGATAACTGCTTACCCTATTATAAAATAAAGATCAAGACATAATAGAATGATGTCAGTTAAATGGAAGTATATGAAGTCACTGAATTTGTTCTCTAAGAAAACCCTGAGTTAAATATATATATAAAAGCCTTTATGAGAGTCCCCAAAACAAAGTTGAAAGTGTGGTACCCTAGGCAAGCTCAAAGTCAAGAACAGCTGCATTGAAATGGATAAGAATATCTAACCATATTTAGTCCTTCCTGTAGACTGACACAGTTTGTAGTTTAGAGGAAAATTCCAACTCACACATTTGGAAGATAAGAGTGAAACACATGTGTAATGTTTTAGCTTTTGGGGTTGCTGGATAAGGGACTGGTTTCTGTTGTGCCTAACTCAAAGCACTAATGAGAAATTGGCATAATTTGGATGCCTGGAGGCTACTTAGGACAAGAGAGCTCAACAGTTTGAGGCAGCACCCCAAAGAACTTACGTCAGGGAAAAGCTGGGTTCGGCTCACCGCAATCAGGAGAGATTGCTCAGCTTGTGGCTTCTCACTTGGGTGGGAAAGAGAAAAGTAGAATATGTAGGCATTGTTCTGGCTTTGGGGTCTATCTGAAGGACTTATTTCTGTCTCATCTGACATGAAACTGTAATGGGACTAACTAACATTCTTGGATGGCTGCAGACACAAGAAAGCCAAGCCACTGTTATAGTTCTAGAGAACCTGCAGTACTTCAGACAGAAAACAGATCAAAAGTTCTTGAAAGAAAAACCCAGCAAATTTCTCTAATTGAGAAATTACATGCGTAAACTCAGAGAAAATATGTACCTATGAAAATTTTGAGAGGCTTCCAGAATCTCTAACTGGATTAATTGATGAAGATATCCCTTTATAAGATGCCAATCTGTAAAGACTGAGAGAAGTGGTTGGTTATTTCAAATGCATAATTCACAACAAAAATAGCAACACACACACACACACACACACACACACAAACAAAACAACAAAAATGAGAGAAACATGACCCAAACAATCGACCAAATTAAATTCCCAGAAATAGAACCTACAGAAATGGTGATCTATAAGCTACTTGTCAAATATTGTTTTAAAAATTATCTTTAAGAAGCTTACTATGCTACAATAAAACACTCAAATAACAAAATTCAGAAATTAAAGAGAAAGCATTACAAATGATGTCATGGAAATAGAAAGTACATGAAGAGATTATTATGAACAATTATGCCCCAACAAATTATATAGCCTAGAAGAAATAAATACACCTATCAAGCCTGAATCATGAAGAAATTAAAAATCAGATCAGACCTATAATGAATAAGAAATTTGAATCAATAATCAAAACCTATCAACAAAGTAAAATCAGGACCATGTGACTTACCCAGAGAATTCTAAAAAATATTAAAAGAACTAACACTGATCCTTCTTAAGCTTTTCCAAAAAATTAAAGAGGAGGAAATACTACCAAATTCATATATAAGACTAATACTACTCTGATAACACAATCAGAAAGATATATAAGAAAATAAAACTACAAATAAATATCACTAATGAGTATCAATGCAAAAATTCTCAACCAAATTTTAGAAAATAAAATTCAACAACAAATTTAAAATATTATACACACTGGCCAAGTGGGATTTATTTCTTGAATGCAAAATTTGTTCAACATATGAAAGATAACCAATGTAAAATAAATAATCCTTGGCTTACAATAGGGCTGCCTCCTAACAAGTCATAAAAGTTGAAAATATTATAATTTGAAAATGCATTTAATATACCAACCACATTGAACATCATAGCTTAGCCACAGTGCATATTGTTGAATATTGTTTATTTACTCTTCTGATTGTATGGCTAACTGCAAGCTGTGGCTCACTGCCCACTGTCCATCATCATGAGAGAATATCATAATATGTATTTCTAACCTGAGAAAGGGTGAAAATTCAAAATTTGGAGTAAGGTTTCCACTGAATGCATATCAGTTTTGCACCATCACAAAGTTGAAAAATTGTGGCTTGAACATAGCAGAATGAAATTTTAAAATATCACAGGATGAACTTAATGCAGAAAAAGCATTTGACAAAAAGCAATATTCTTTCATGCTAAAAAATAAAACAAACTCAACAAAATAGGTAGAGAATGATACTACCTTAAAATAATAAAGGTCGTATATAAAAATCCCATACTAATGCACACTCAGTGGTAAAAACAAAAAAAAAAACACTAAACAAAATTGAAATCTTTCCATATAATATCAGGAACCAAGCAAAGATGACCATTGTCACCAAAGATGACCACTTGCCTGTTCTAGATGGGGCTACAGGCAAGAAAAAGAAATAAAAGCATCCAAATAGGAAAGAAAGAAGTAAAATTACTTCTGTAGACACATGATCTCATGTAGAAATACTAGAGATTCCACAAAAGTTCTATTGGAATTAATAAATTCAGAAAAGTTTAGAATCCAAATTCAACATAAAATTGCATTTCTACATACTAATAATGAAAAATCAGGAAGGAAATTAAGAAAATAATTCAATTTATAATAGCCTCAAAAACAATAAATTACTTCAAACTAATCTTAATCAAGGAGGTGAAGAACATTCCCTGAAAACTATAAAATAGTGATGAAAAAATTGAAGGAAAAACAAATACATAGAAAGCAATTTTGTGTTCATGGATCAGAAGAATTAATATTGCTGAATTGTCCATGCTACTCAAAATGAACTACAGATGCAATGTAATCTTTATCAAAATTTCAATGCTTTGGTTTTTTTCTTTACATAAATAGAAAAAGTATGCTAAAATTAATATGGAGCCACTAATGACCCTGGATAGCCAAAATAATCTTTAGAAATAAAATCAAAGCTGGGTGACTCACACTTCCTGATTTCAAAACATTACAAATCTATGGTAATCAAAATACTATGGTACTGGAATAAAGACAGATATATGGACTACTGGAATGGAATTAAAAAGAAAAAACAAATAAACACTCATATATATGGTAAAAGGATCTTTGAAAATGGAATTAAGTCTACATCATGGGGAAAGGCTAGTTTTCTTCAATAAATGGTGCTGGGAAAACAGAATACCAATATATAAATGAATAAAAAATTATTTTTACATATATAAAAGTTAATTTAAAGTGGAATAAAGACCTAAGTGTAAGTCCTGAAACTATAAAATTTCTAGAAAAAGCATGAGGTGGGTTGTGTTCATGATACTGGATTTGGCAATGATTTCTTGGGTATGACACCAATGAAAACAGAAAATATGTGATTACATCACACTGAACAATTTCTTTGTAGCAAAGAAAACAAATGGCAGAGTAAAGAGGCAACCTATGGAATGCAAGAAAATATTTGTGAGAAAATTGTAAGAATATGAGAATGCAAGAAAATATAGTGGATACAGTGTTAATATTCAGAATATATAAAGGACTTCTACAACTCAACAACAATAACAAAAATCCAATTGAAAAATGAGCAAAGGACCTGGAAAGACATTTTGCCAAAGATGATATGCAAATGACCAAGAAGCAAATATGCTCTACATGAATTATCATTAGTGACATGCAAATAAAAACCACAACAAGCTATCATCTCACTCCTGCCAAATTGGACACTATTTCTAAAACAGAAAATAACAAGTATTGGTGAGGATGTGCAGAAATTGGAAACCTATATATTGCTTGTGGGAATGTAAATGGTACAGGAATTAGGCAAACAATATGGAGTTTCCTTAAAAGATTAAAAATAGAGGGGCTGGAGATGTGGCTCAGTGGTAGCGCGCTCGCCTGGCATGCATGCGGCCCGGGTTCGATCCTCAGCACCACATACCAACAAAGATGTTGTGTCCGCCGAGAACTAAAAAATAAATATTAAAAAAATTCTCTCTCTCTCTCTCTCTCTCTCTCTCTCTCTCTCTCTCTCTCTCTCCCCTCTCACTCTCTCTTTAAAAAAAAAATAGAATTGCCTCATGATCCAGAAGTATTGCTTCTGGATATAGAAATAGAAGATCTCCAGAATGGTGGTTGTGGGGGCTGGGGTAAAGGGAAAATGGTAAGAATGTTGTTCAATGGTTGAGTTGCAGTTGAAAAGATGTAGAGAGATTTTGCAGCATGATGTGCTTATAGTTATTATGTTATACACTTTAAAGTATTAAAATTATAAACTTTGTTTTTGTGTTTTTAACCACAATGAAAAACATGATGCATATAGGATGTTGAGTATAATGCCTGGATATATTAGCAAAAATATCAAAATTACCAAAAAACAGATGATTATTATTTGCCACTAGGGGTAGAAGTATTGAGCTTAACCTTTCAGGAGAGGAAAAGGAGTTCAAGAACATGCAAAGAACTTCAATAACTGGAGCTCAGAGATAAAACTTGAACCACCTGCCTCCCTACCATACTCCTCTCATTTTGAGGAAGATTTAAGCAGTATAGTTGTTAATAAAAAGGACTGAAAGTTCTGAAGATATGTTCTTTTAATGAAAAATTTATAGTTATTAGGAGCTTAGCAAAGATCACCTACATGTCATAGAGAGTTGAATCTACAAAAGATACACATCAACATGGTGTTCACAAGCACCAGAGTCCAGATGATTATCTGGGTAGGGTGAAGAGTATAAAAGCATGAATGAAAAATTAAAGAAACCTCAACACAGTAGGAACATTCTTCAAAGGGGCCTTTAATTCACAGATTTTTTTTTAAAAAGTCTTTTTTCCAACAATTCATGAGGCAGAAACTTCACACGAGGGTGAAGAGAGTGCATGGAGAATCAGCTCATAGCTCTAAGAAAGGACACGTTAATGGACTCTAGCGATGCTCTTAGGATTTTTTTATTTGAGGGAAAAAAAAGGAGCAGAAAGTATAAAAAGTATCTGAAGATGTGTGACAGAGACTGAATTATTTTTTCCCCACAGACTTGGTGAGTCTCTGTGCCTCCATTGGCAAGCGAAGAGCACAGTCAGAAATTCCAACCACTTCCCGGCCTTGACATCAGTATTTTTAAGAATGAAAAGGGGAACCCTCATCCACAAAAGGGAATTCCACAACTCTTCCCAATCTGACCCACTCATCTCCTCCTCCCACCCGGACACTCCCAGCCTCACTAGAGACCATCAAGACTAATTTTCTTGCATCTTTCATTCTTGTTTATGCATGTCTCTAGAAGCCCAGGATGACCTGCTCCGCCCTGTGGTCCTCCACACAGCCATTATCTACCCCCAATTCTGCCAGTATTTTTTTTTGTAGAACTCACTTTATTTTTCAGGTAGTATTCATCAACAGCCATCTTACTCATGTTGTCTTACTTGGTTTTTGTTTTACACTAAAACTTAGTTTTAATGAGATTAGACATTTGTGTGTGTTTTGTTCAGGGCTATATCTCCATCACCTAGAACAATGCCAGGTACATGGTAAGCATTCAACAAGTATTTGGGTACAACAACAAATGAGCTTGATAAATAGGCTGGGGCAGCATGCTAGAGATTGTTCGAGAGAGGCACTGGTGGAGGTGGGTGGTATTTGTAAACAATTGGTTGAGTCTCTGTCCTCAAAAATTTTACCGTCTAGGTGGAGAGAAGATTATCATCGGAAGCACAAAGGGAGATGCCAAAGCATCTCTGGAGGAGATGATGATCACCACTCTAAATAAATCCTAAATATTTACTGTATTAGCTTTAAGGATTGTAAACAATTGAAAGGAAAGGGAGATCTTTGAAGTCTGGAGGAATCTAGGAAAAATTTGTAGAGAAGAGTATTTGATAGTGGTCTTGAAGATTGGATACAACTTAATACTACTATGAATAATTTATTAAGTGTTCTATGCACTATGCACTATGTTCTATATAGTCCATTCAATTCTTCATCAACCCTTGGACAAAATCTTTTCAGTTTTAGGAAACCAAGACTTAGAGATACTAATAGTGTATCTAAGACACAAAAGTAGGATTCAAGCTCAAGGTTATTTGTTTGTTTTTTTATCAAAGCAGATTTTCTTAACCATGAAGCAATTGTGCTGAGGTTGAAGAAAGAGGAGTGAGTCTTTGGAGTGGAAGAATACGTTGGATTAAACTCATTTGCCTTGTTCTCAGACTCAGTAGGACCTTGACTCTTGGTTTTCCAGCAGAAATTTCTACCCTCATTCTTCTGGCTGTGGTGGAAGAACTAGATGATCTTTGAATATTACAAAGTAATGGGTCTGCCCAGCTATCAACTTGGCTGTGTGAGCCACTTCTTCGGATTTCCAAGCATGACAACCTATTTCAACTCTCCTACACAGACCTCCAAGGAAAGCGAGCAGTGGGTGGCTCTGATTCCAATTCACTCACACAGCTGATCAGTCCTACTCTGCTGAACATTATCAGAGGCTATGGGTTCACCAATAAACTTTGAACAGAAAACCAAATAATATTTTCTAGGACTCCAGCTAGATATCAGTCAGGGTGGTGAGAATCATGGTGTGCTCACAAGGTTCACTAGAGAGACCTTAAAGAAGAAACTGTGTGTAAAGCTGAGGGTGTGGAATGAACTCTCAGGAAATCTACATGAAATGGTGAGGACCCAGGGATCAGCAACACCGAGAGCCATTGCCATTTCTAGGGACAAATAAGAACAGTGTTACTGGAACTGACAAGAGCTCAACCCATGTGTGGTAGAAAGAATAATGGCTTCTAAAAGATGTTGGTGCTCTAATTCCCAGAACCTGTGAATATGTTACCTAAGGTGGCAAAAGGGGCTTTGCAGATGTAACTAAGGGTGAGGACCTTGAGATGCAGGTATTATTCTGAATTTTCCAGATGGGACCAGTCTCATCACTTAGGTCCATATAGAGAGCCTTTCCTGGTTATGGTTAGAGAGAAATGTGACAAAGGAAGAAGAGTTAGAGATATGTGATGTTGGTTTTGAAGATGGAGGGAGGGGGCCATTTACAAAGGAATGTGGGCAAACCACAGAATCTTGGAATGGCGAGGAAATGAATTATCCTCATCACCACCAGTTTGGAACGTAGCCTTACAAATATTTTGATTTTAGTCCATCAAGGCCTGCATCAGACTTCTGACCTATAAAACTGTAACATAATACATTTATGTTGTTTTAGCCCCTGTGATTGTGGTAATTTGTTACAGCAGCAATAGAAAATAACATAAGAGAGTTTGCCTGATAGGAGCTGTGAGCTAGAAAAAGAATTGCAGCCACTGACCAACTATATTCCAGCAAAGTTAAGGAGGAAGGTAAATATTCTCATTTCTCCTACCCTTTGTCCTGTGAGGTTCTGCCTGTGTCTCACATTAGCTAAACCCATTAATTGAGAGCTACAAGACAAAACATCTTGACTGATGTAATTCCTACCATTTAGTCTTTTAAAGTTTAGAGCAGGGCAGAAAAGGATAGAGAGTGGATGTATGGGGTCACATGGAAAATAATCAGCATTAGGTGCTGAACGGGAAGGTAGAGGTTTCAAATGTTTGTTTGCTTCACTTGATTTCACTCATTATCATAGAAGGGAGGTTATAGCAGGAAGCATTGCCAAAGACCTGCTTTCAGGTATTTTTCATCTTTATAGCTGTGGAAAATATATTTAAATGTGTTCATTCAGTCTAATCAATCAGTCCATCAATTTAGTCATTACTCAAGAAATCTACTTGAAAGAATTGATAATCATTAGGCATTAAGAAGCATGTGGGAGTGAGGTGGGATACAAGATATACAGACACAAGCCTTTGCTCTGAAGGAATTTAAAATATGCTGAGTGGAGGTGGAGTCAAATGAATGAAGAGACCGACATCCACAGCCATTCTCAGTTCATCCCTCAGGGTCGTCTGCATGTATCTGTGAAAGAAGGGGAATGGATGGACAGTGAGGAGAGTTGGGGGTGGGGAGAAGTAGTAACAGAAAAGTGTTATTTAAACTGGACCTTGAAGTATGTGTAGGACTCTTCTTATCTGAAGAAGAGAAAAGAACACCCAAAGAAGCAAAAATGGTAGATGCAGAGAAAAATCCCAAAGCCTTGGCATTCAGGAAACAGGAAGAAGATCTGTCTTACTGGAATGTAGGATTCTTGGAGTGTATGGTACAGCAGGATGGGGCTTAAGGCAGAGTGTGTTGGAGATTACAGAAAGCCTTGAATGTGTACACATGTGTTTTAGCACAGAGTAAAATATGTGGTTTAGCACTTGACGTGGTCTCTAGAAATACTGAGTTTATCATAAGCACACTTTTAAAACAAAATAAAAATAAGCAAAATGTGTGAAACTAGTCATTGCTTCCATAATGTAAATATTTCCAGCTCTTAAAGTTAATTCTTGTCTCATGCCCCCACATATCCTGCTCTGCCCACTTATTTGTGGGATTTTATATACCAAAATACAAATTTCAACAAAAATGCTGAGAGAATCACAAACTCTGAACTCCCTGAAGGCAAACACATGGCAGAAATGACTTTTCTTTGCCTCAGATGGTTCTTGTCCTCTTTCTCACTATACCTCTTGTTTCCTGTAACGCATCCACATACTCCAGAGAAGCTCAATTTGGACAATTCCCTTCTGACTGCAGGACACGATGTCACCTCTCAGGACATTCCATGCTTCCTGAGGAGCCATGCAGCTGACTCAACACGTGTCCCATTTGGCATCACTCAGAGACAGCCTCTGGCCTCAAACAAGTCTTACTCAAGAAAAGCAACACTTCTATTTCAGAGGGTAGTTAGGAAGAAGAAATGGAACAAGTTTCTTTCTCCAAATCTGTCAGAACACCTGGCCAGGCCTCCCATGATGTGGATCACAGAGTTAAATATGTCTTTTTCTGGGATTAGACCTTTCTACAATGCAAGTGGGCTAGACAGTGCACATAGAGATGGCCGTTGTTATGATAGACGTTCTATTTAATTATCTTTCAACGGTCTTTAGTAACATACGCTGAAACTCAGTGGTAGCAACACACTTATTTTCCAAAAACCTCAACAGTTAAACAAGCATGAGGAAAGCAATATTAAATCAGAGAGAAAATTCCAGTCAGGGATTCAAGAAGTCTTAGGCTCATGTGAAAGTTGGTTTCACCTCTCTATAAAATAGGAGGCTGAACAATATTGCAGAGAGACAATTTGGAAAGTGTGAAAAATAACAGAAAAAATGTTTCAAACCCAGCTCTACCACTTGCTAGCTCTGTGATCTTGGGCATGACGCATTGGTTTTTTTGGATTTTAACTATAGAAGACCATAAAAAGAGTCTCTAGCTCACAGGGCCCTAGGGAGGGATCAATTATAAAATACATGCCAAGCACTCTGCATGGTGTATGTGTTCACATGTGCATGCATGCTTATGTTTCACAGGTACAGAAACAGAGTCCCTCTGCAGTCACATAGGCACCTTTGAGTTGAAAATTTAATGTTGACTATTGGGAGAGGGGAGTGGATCATGGGTGCCATGGATCTGTGGGATGGACTTCACATAATTACTTCTATTAAAAATGTTTTTCTAATTCGTAGGAGGAAAAACACATCCAAACCCCAAAATGGTGATAGAAAAAACTCTCCAGGCGGAACGAGTAGAGTATTTAATAACAGGGTTCACATCACATGAAGCAAATACTTGAATGCAGAAACAAAAGTTTCTGGTTGGACATGAATACACGTGACCACTGACTTGGCGTCACCTTTTATTAATTTTGGAAATCAGCAGTAGATGATGTACCCTCACATTTTTTTCCCTAACTTCTTTCCTTTGGAATTGCATAACTAGATCAGCTTACCCAACCTCTCATCAAGAGGTTATGAAGTAACCACAAAGTACAAGGAAGAGAGATTTATCCTGGATCAAGTACTGCAGACCATACCTCCTTGGACTTACAGGAAATGACTCATAGTTTGGGCTGTGGAATTGTCACAGGGTGCATGGGTAGGGATGGGGAGGAAAGACTTATCCAACTGAGTGCTGCCTTTCTCAAGGTAAAGCCATTGGTCATGCTAGGATCATAACTTGCCCCTTGAAGAAAGAGGCAGGCAGAGTGGTTATCAAGTCAGGAAAATACTGAGGGCTACAGTGAAATATTTTCTCTTTATGGACTGAGAAAGAGGACTTTTGGAGGGGAAAAAAAGAACAAAGAGAAATTAAAAAATCTAAACTAGCAAAGATTTACTTCATTCAAACTCTTCTCTATCAAACTCTCTCATGACCAGAAATTCTTCAAATACTTTTTCCCATTCCTGGGACCTAGGTCAATCTTAAACTTAGATGTTAATCTCCTTCATGGGTGTGAAAAGTTGTTCTTTCATCAGAAAAGGAATAAAGCAAGCCCATAAGTCTTTCTTTGCAGCCCTGAGTCTCATCATTATCATCATTATGATGGTCCTCATCTCTGTTCAGAGTTGGCTTATGGAAACCATTTTCAGTGTCTTGAAGGTCTCTGCCTAAATTTAGCCCAACATTGCAAAAGGATTTCCTCTCCTTAGCAGGGAATGGTAATTATCTTCACATGTATAGAGGTGACCCAGAACATAGTGGGACTATCACTAAGAAAAATAATACCTTGATTTGTGAGTATTAATTCAGTTTTATAATGGTGAAATCCTTTGTAGCTTTATTTCCTTAATCTTTGAGATTGTAATGAGGCCTGCCCCATATTTATGAATCATTTACTATCTCAGTCAAGTCATCCTAACCAATGTTATATCATTGCTTCACTTTTCTCCTTACCCTAGAGCAGTTTGAAACATCCATCTCATGTTTCAGCACATTCCTCAATTACCACTGTAATGGAGTGTTTTTTGAAAGACTCTCCATTTTCTTGCTTCTCAGGATCTTGGCTACCTTCCCAGGAATGTGCCTTTTGACACAGTTGTTATCAGTCCTGGGTTAGCTCCTCCTTGTCTCTGCCACTTTACATATCTAATTGCTTCTGCCTCTAACCCCAATGAGATTACTGAACACATCTGTCTAAACAATAACAAGATACTTTTGAACATCACTTTACATATTTCAGAGTATTTTCCATGAAAACTCTGACACTTAATAGTTTCACCAGCTTTAACTTCGGACAGGGAAAGGACTACTGAGTGAGTACTTTCTAACTTGGAAGTTATATTCTTGAGAAATATTGTGGAGCTGGCTTACCCTGGTTGTCTTTAATAATAGCAAAGATGCTGGGCAGACATCATTTTGAATCTGATTATAACCAAGAGGATAAATTTGTTGTTTCAGATCACATATGGTCTGATTTTCATGTGTATCATGAGGAGCTTTTTTAAAATATTCAAAAATAAAAACAACCTGGTATAGTTATACATCTGCATTTCTCAACGGTTGTGTAAGCAGATATTTCTTTATGTGTTTTGGGATCCCAAAACCATCCCCATCCCACTAAAATATCTATCATTTGTCCTTGCATGCCTTAGAGAATCAGTGTCATTATTTGCTAAATCAGTATCATACCTACTAGAAACCCTCACTCTCATGGAACTTGAAGAAAGTTCTTGTGTTATTATTATTAATAATGTTTGCAATGAAAAAACAAGATACTGATCATATAAAATTTATTTGCACTTTTAAAGAGCTTCTGCTTTCTCAATACTCAATGTGGTCCCATTGCTATTAATCTAAATCAACTGCAAGTGTTCTCCTCGTTTAAATTTATTGTTCATTCATAAATATCATTGCAAGCATTCACTGACTCAGACAGTCATGTTTATTCTTCTTGTTGGAGATTGCTGGATGCGAGAGATCTCTAAATTAGGTGTGAACTGAGGATCTAAATATAGAGCTCATAAAAGTCCATAGGTCATATATTACTGTAGTTATTCATACTCTCTGGGCCACTTTCTTTGGGAGTTCCTCAAATCAGTAGTTTTGGAGTTGCAGGAACCCTGCAGATATGATGTTCTAAAAGAGTCAGGTTAATGAAGATTATACAACTGACTAGTGGCCAAGTCAGGGCTGGCCAGAACCGAGAGACTTGGTTAATTTGATTTTGGAGTTTCTATTGTCCCATGTAATGACTTACTCAAACCAAATTTCCCAGCTTATGTATGTAGCCATTTGTCACTGAAAGGATAAACTCAAGACAAATATTCTCCTATCAGTGTATATGACAAGAGACATTCATACTGTAAACCTGTTTTGACCCTTAGCCCTGCATGGAACTTCCACTAACATAAAGCCCACTCTGCCCACTCTTGAATGCTGCCTCATCTCCCTGGTGCTTTCATTTCTTTGCAGTCCCACAATTATTCCATATCTTTTGAAACAGTACTTACACAAGATTGGAATCCCACTGGGACTCACTGCAAAGCAGAAATCACTATTCCAGTACCATTCTCACCTTTAAAACTCAATTATCTAATTACAGGAATCTTTAGAAAATGTACAGTTGCTTCAATGTTCCGATTCTGCCACACCAAAAATTTTGGATTGACCACGAATTCTCAGGACCACATCAAATGACTCTTTTAAAGATTTTGGATCAGTTAATTTACCTGATCTTTGCACTTTACCTCCACAGAGGTTTCTCTCCTGGGGGCTGACCCAAGCTAAGCTAATCTGATTTTCCCTCTTAGAAATTTGAAATTGATAATAGAGGGTCAGGTTGCTCTCTACTGGGCTTTGGAACTAGGAGGTTAACCTCCTAGGCTAAGACAGCAAATTTCTGCCAATTACACAAAAAGAAAAAGAAATCCTTTTGGCAGGGAGAAAAATAAAGTAGACATAATGTAAAAAAACAGATGATGATCATATGGTTCCAAAGAGGTGGAGATAGTAACTTGGAGTCCTGACCTTCTATTCCTGGTTCAATTATTACGTAAGGTACATTAGTGTTCACCCATAAATTCTGACTGAGAATTTAGTGTGAGCAGCCTTCTGTTTCTTGGAAAACATAAAGCCCAGTTCTTTCTCTCCCCCACAACCTCTCTCTCTTCTACCCCTGCTTCCCTCCCTCTCCCTTTCTGCATCCCGGCTTTCCTCCACCATGCCTTTCCATCATGATATTCTGGCTTACCTTGGGCCCAGAGCTATGGAGTCAGCTGGCTGTGGACAGAACCTCTGAAACTTAACCCAAATTCCCAGGTTCTTCCAAGTCTCTGACCTTCTAATATTGTGAATCAGTGCATTCTCCCCATCACCCACAGTTCCCATACTGCTTTGATTCCAAACTTCAGAGGAGTTGAAATCTGCAGCCTACCTCATTTCTACTGTCTTGGATTCTCATGCCTGCTTTTCAATTTTTGCACGTTCCTGATAAACTTATATTTTATTTTTCCTCATTTGTATTGAGATAAAAACATTATGTAATGCATATTTTGATAAAAATGAGACAAGATTTGAAAAAAAATTAAAGCCAGGTCAATACAAGGCAGGAGCCAATTCCTTCGCCCAAGAAGCAAAAATGGTTGTAGAAGAACACACAAACAATGTGACTGGTCTCAACTTATACTCACATGCATAAATCTTAAATGAAGGTCTAGCACTACTAAGTGTGCAACTTCCCTATATTAACTTAAACTTAACTTACCTCTTTCTGCAAACTTCCAATATTTCCTTCCATTCTTATTCTCACATAATAACCCTGATTTTTATTTCATAGAGAATACAGAATGAATGAGAAAAAAATGACTACATATTTTTGTAGACAACAAATCCACCAGTTTACCTGTGCATGCTTATCTACTGTGCCTTCCTTTCTGGTAAAGTTGATCAACTGTCCATATAACTAATAAGGAAAACCCCTATTTATCGGTAGTAGGTTCCATTTTCTTTTGCTGACTCAAAACTTTAGTCCTTCAATGACCCCCCCACCCCACATGCTTTCCTTATCTTATATAGTCCATTTTTAAAAGTATTCTTTTTAGTTGTAGTTGGACACAATACCTGTATTTTATTTATTTTTATTTTTATGTAGTGCTGGGGATTGAACCCAGCTCGAATGTGCCAGGTGAGTGCTCTACTGCTGAGCCACAATCCCAGCCCCATAATTATATGGATTACCATTTTTGTTTCTGCATGTTATCAGACCTATCTTTATAAAAAAGAAAACAAAATTATATCTTGACCTAGAGGCCCTACATACCACTCTATCTCTGCAACATTTTATAGCAAATCTCCTTGTGATAATTGTTTGTCCTCTTCCTGTCTTTATTTTTTCTCTTTACACCACTCTTTTCAGGTTTTTCTTCACCATCGATTCTCTACTCTCTCCTGAAGGCCAACAGTCGTTTCCAAACCCCTCTGGCTGGCTCTCAGTCTTCATTTTCTCTAATGCTTCATCTGAATTTAGTTGCACTAATGACTTTTCTGAGGGCACTCCCTGTGAGTCGTGTGTAAGAGAAACCACATCCTCCTGATTTTCTTGTTTTCTTGGCCTCCTCTATTGGCTTTGCCTTCTATTCCACACTATAATTTTTTCATGGCTGAATCACTGTTTTTATGCTGGAGTGTGCTATTGTAAGTGTGGTTTATCTGGGAACTGTTTCCCAGCACTGTCTTCCCACTATAGCACAAAGTTTGAATTCTTCAGAATAAGAACTTAAATGAGATCTTAGAGGTGAAACTGAAAAAGTCATTGTTCTCTGAAGAACTTCAAGGGAATATATGATGATGTAAAGACGAAGAAATTCCTGGGAAGTTTTAGCTTGTCTTGATTTCTTCTACTCAAGTCCAGTTCTTCCTCCTGACTTCTGGTTCTGATAAACAAAAGTGGAGATCCCAGATCACGGTAACTATTGGTGCACAGAAATGGTAGTTACACAGGTGTAGCAGCTTCTATGTTTTCACAAAGAGTTTCCTATTTGGGTTCCCACATCAGTGATTGGATGAGCCTACTTTCTCAGATTTCCTTGAAAGAAATCTTTATTTGCCTCTACCTGTTCTTCAGAAGGACTGGTGGTTAGTGATGTCCTTGAGTGGTTTACTCCCTCTCTCAGAGTGACACTAGTCTAACTCCTCCCATAATTGTGTAAAGTCTAATTCCTATAATAAATACCTTATCCCATATAATCTTTAATTGGATACTAAGACAATTATTGGTACCCCTAGAAGCAGTTCCAGAATAATACAATATTAAGGATGGCATTATAGAATTGAGACTCTGCTTGACTAGATTAATCTATTTTCATTGGCAAATGAGACACTGCTAGTCTATGTCAAGCAATATTCTTTGTTAAGAAATGCTTAGTTGAAATGGACAACCAAGAAACTGACAGAATCCCTGTATTGTTTCCCTGATATCTGGAATAGGGCTTTATTATATGGAGTTCCAAATGAAGCCTCTAGAGTCTCTTTGTTTTACTAAAATAGAAGCCCCAAATCAATATGGTGTTCCTAGAGGGAAGGATGAGATTAATGCCACCATCAAAGACATTAAAAATGTGTGTGGGGGGGTGGTTCCTACCACATCCCTATCCAACTTGCATCTTTTTTTTTTTGGTGATATATATTTTTATTTGAACATATGTATATGTGTTTATATTTTATAATATAGAAAAAAATTTTCAGCTATTACATGATGTTTTACACTTAGATTAAACTTATTTGTTAATCTTTATATTTTGATGCAAAATGTTATACTAATCCAAATAATAATTAGTTATGTAATACAATGTATTGCATAAAATTTTTTAAATGCACACTATATACATTTTTCTTTTTTTTTATTGTTGGTAGTTCAAAACATTACATCTATTTTGATATATTTCACAGTTTGATTCAAAAGGGTTATGAACTCCCATTTTTACCCCGTATACAGATTGCTGAATCACATCAGTTACATCAATTACATTTCCATTGATTTACATATTGCCATTCTAGTGTCTGATGAATTCTGCTCTCTATTATAGCCAGTAAAGAAACCATATCTGGAATAGGCTAGAGTCCCTCATCACCTGATTAAGTGTATGATAATCTACTGTTATACTCCAAGATTGATCTGTTATCTGCATAGTTCAAAGATGCAAGTTGGTAGAGAATAGGATAGAGACCAACTTGCATCTTTGAACTATGCAGATAACAGATCAATCTTGGAGTATAACAGTAGATTATCATACACTTAATCAGGTGATGAGGGACTCTAGCCTATTCCAGATATGGTTTCTTTACTGGCTATAATCAAAACATTCCCTAGCACTGAGAATGAAGCTATTAACTTGGCAAATGTTTTCATATCAGTTAATATAGGTCATCAGCAGTCATTGGCTTTCAGATGGTAGTTAGTAATATGTTGCTCTTCTCAGGAATATATCAGCTTTTAATTTCTTAATCATAAAGTTTCCTAGGGAAACTCATTGCTTCCTCATTTCAAAGAGCACCATGTTGTTTCTCCTTGCTTCTTGGATCTATTGAGCAGATGTAGAAACTTCTCTGGACATATGTGTGCCAGAGTTTAAAAAATATTTTCCATGAAATGCAGGGCCCTGCAAATTTGGTCAAGCTTTTAGGCATCCAGTGATTTGGAAAGTATCATGGTATTTCCCAGGTTGAAGGCCACTGAGCATAGTACCAGGGATTTCAGATAAAACAGAGCTTATTAGAGAGGGCAAATATTCAGAGTAGTAGAGTAAACGGTGTTTCCCGAAGTCTCATGACTCTGTAGCACCTGATCATAACGGACGAAGAGGGTTGCTTCATTCAGAAATTTGGATGTGTAGAAAAGCAGCCCACCTGCTCACTTACCTAATCATCAGTTTAACTTAAGAGTAGGAGAGAGTTACTGGTTTCTTGTAACAAAAGGCAATAAATCATAAGATCTTGGAACTAGCTAGGGAAGATTCCTATGGATACTGAGCTAAATGAGCAAGCTTGACTGCCAGCAATGCTGAGTCAGCCAAAGGCTTTACCCTGTAGGCTGGTTCAGTTGAACCAAGCCAACTGTCTCCTATGCTTCCACAAGGAGAAGATGCACCCCCAAAGCCATTTGGATTTGTCTTGCATCAATATCTCTTGCAAGGAAAAGGAAAAGTATCTGTATCTGCCCCTCCTCCATTTCTAAAGTGATACATCTATTTGGATTTTTCATTTTGCCTACAAGAAATGGTTAGATTTATAAATCTGCGCTAATTTATGGGTTATGGCAAATGGTTTGAATGGAAAGTCAGAGAATTAGAAGGAACGCAACAAGAAATTTGATGTTAGTCACAAAATAGTATGTTAACAGACTTCTCCCAAATAGGCACCAAGTATGTATATGTCCCAGGTGATTGTTTACCAAAGAGCATCCTCAGCAGAAGCAGATCTTGATGATCAGGTGGACAAGATAATCCATGTTGTAGACTTTAATTAATTTCTTTTCTCAGCCAACTCTATTCTTGTCTAACAGCCTTATGATCATGGTGGCCATAGTGGCAAAAATGAAGGCTATACACAGGCTCAAAAACATGGACTTCCACTTAGAAAGACCAATGAGACTTTGGCCAGTACTTAGTGTCACCACTACTGAGAGACAAGAGAAGGTTGATTGTATTGGACTACTTCCATGATGGATAAAATGGAACTGCATACTCAGTGGAAGGAACAGATATTATTGAAAGTGATTTATCTTCCCTGCCTATTATGATTCTGCCCAAACCACTATTCATAAACTTCTAAAATGCCTGATTCAGTGTTACAGTTTTTCACACAGTAGTACTTTTATCCATGAAAATTATTCAACGTCAAATTCACTGGTCAAAAAGGGGAACAATGAGAAGGGAGTGGAGATGGGAATAGGAAAGACAGTAAAATAAATTGTACATAACTTTCCTATGTTCATATTTAATACACGCCCAGTGTTATTCCATACCATGTAAGACCAAAAGAATGGGAAGTTATACTCCATGTATGCATAATCTGGAAAAATACATTCTACTGATATGTCTAACTAAAAAGAACTAATAAAGAAAAGGGATACAAAATTCACTGGTCAAAAGATATCCGTCACTCTGAAGCAATAGACCTGATAGGAAGGCAGAATGTCTTTGTGAAAATCAATCATGTCACCAAATGTGTAGCATTATTTTATAGGACTGGAGTAAAATTATTCAGGATGCAGTTAATACTATCAATCAATGAACAATATATCATCCTATTTTTTTCATAGCTAAGATTTATTGATCCAGGGAACCTAAGAAGTAGAAATAGGAATGGTTTTCCCTGTTACCCCTAATAAACCTTTGGCATAGTTTGTTACTCCAACTTTGGGCTCTGCCATTTTACATTTCTTACTTTTGTCAGAAGACACAAAAATGATTCACTAAACCAAAAGTTGAGACTCTTTCCTGATCATTTTGGGTTCTTCGTACTAGTGAACCAACAGGCAAAGAAGTGGGTCATTGCAGTAGAGAGGGTGATTAATCCTGTTGAGGGGCGGTTGTGTTGCTACTATACAATAAAGGCAGGGAATGGTGTATCTGGAAAGCAGGAGGTTTTCTCAGTATCTCTCAGTGTGCCTCCATGTTTTATGTTAATGTAAAACTGTAAACAATCCATAAAGGCTGAATCACTAATGACACAGACCAAAAAGGAATAAATTTTTGGATCACATAGGAATTGAACAAGTGTGAGAGTTAATTTAAAGTGTTGACTTGACTGGGAGATGAGATACTCAGACGCATAGCCAAACATTATTATTTTGCGTGTGCCTGTAAGTATATTTCTTGGTGAGATTAACCCTTGAATCGGTAGGCTGAGTAATGCAGATTTCCCTGGTGAATGTAAATGGGCTTTATCCAACAACTGAAGAATTGAATAGAACAAAAAGGCTCAGTGAAAGGGAATATATCCTGTGGGATTATTGAACTGGGTCATTAGTCTTTCTAACCTTTAAACTTGAATGAAAACATTGGTTCTTCCTAGGTTTCAAGGCTGCCAATTTTTGGACTACAACTTATATCATTAGCTTTCCTGATTCTCAGATCTTTGGACTCAAGACTGGAACTATATATTGATTCTCTAGGGTCTCCAGCTTGCCAACTACAGATTTGAGAACTTCTCAACCTTCATAATCTTGTAAATCAATTCCTTATAATGGATCTCTCCTTCTCTATGTCTATATATTCTTTTTCTATTGACATACTGGTTCTGTTTCTTTGTAAAATCCATGACCAGTCAAGATGCTTGCTGAAGATGGATGAAATAGCTAATTAAATATAGTTGTATTCCTTCAGAAACTTATGATAGCAGAGGGAGAACTAACTTCTGGTTTTCTGACCTTCCATATAGCCCATGATAACATTCAGGATGTCCTCTTAGTTAATGAAGTTTTATTTTTAAAGACTAGAACTCCATACAGAGAATTCCAGGTTTAAAGGATTTCTTCTTGTGGTTTCCAGTAGAACTCAATTGTAGAAAACACAGCTAATTCTGTGGGAACTGCAAATTCTTTCTGAATTTCTGCTTCTCATTTTTGAACTGTATGGTTTCTGCTCACTGTCTCTCTACACATCTACACTGTACTCTTTTTGTAGATTGATTGGATTTTATATTTTTGCCATTCTTCCCCATGGCTTTATCAAGGCCAAAACAAA
This sequence comes from Urocitellus parryii, assembly GCF_045843805.1. Classification (NCBI taxonomy): domain Eukaryota; kingdom Metazoa; phylum Chordata; class Mammalia; order Rodentia; family Sciuridae; genus Urocitellus; species Urocitellus parryii. The sequence goes on from NC_135534.1 coordinate 150,754,492, forward strand.
GTGGTTCCTGAGGCTATATGAATTTTTAATCGTGTCTCATTGTCTTGACCTGTGTATCCCAATTCCCAATTACCTGAAGATAGCTAGTCTTTTCTACTAACTATCCTGTGGTATTGATTCAGAACTTCCCAGTTTGATGTGTGGGTAGATCAGGGAAAATGAGTAGGATGGTGGTTGCTTATAATGAGGTGCCCCCCACCAATTCCTATTAATACAGGAATATTCAGAGGCAGAATGATTAGATTATGGGGATTGTAACCTAATCAGTCCATCCTGGTTTGAATGGACTGACTGGGTGGTAACTGTAGGCAGGTGGCACATGGATGGAGGAGGTGGGTCACTGGAGGCATTCCCTAATAGGGTTGTTCTTTCTGTGGCCCCTTCCTCCTTTTCTCTTTTGACTTTCTGACCCTGCAATGAGCTGAGCAGCTTTCTTCTGCTGGGTCCTTTCCCCATGATATTCTGCCTCTTCTTGGGCTCAGAGCAATGGAGTCAGTCATCCATGGGCTGAGATCTCTGAAAACGTCATCCCCAAATAAACTTTCCCTCCTCTGAGTTGTTCTTGTCAGTATTGTGGTCATAGCAATGCAAAAGCCAACTACAGCAGCAGTTGTCTCCAATACTATATTACTCTTTTATAGTTTCCTTTATAAAATCATTGAATAGCTCTTCTTTGTCTAAGGCCCAGTACTCAAACCATCTTCCACAGAGCATCCTACAATATGTCTATGTATCCAGTTTCTTCTTCCCTTCATAGCAATAGTTGGCTTCTTGTTTGTTGATGGGCTCCTTTCCTGATATACCTGGGGATTTGTATTTAATACAAAAACCCCCTTACAGTGCTGAAATGAAACATAGTCCTTGACACAAGTGAGATTAGCTCTGTGGATGCCGCAAAATAATGGTTGCAAGATGGCAAAGGGGCCAGTATTGCAAGGCCAGTAGTCATGTAGCCACACCCATTCCCATTAAAGGGAATTTTAGGCTACTGGTAGATAAGCCTTCAGAAATGACAGCCCTTTGATAGCAAAACTAAATGGACCTGAGGCCATATTCATTAATATACATTCTCTACCCATGAGTTCCAAGTGATGGTTTTATTCTCCTAGGCTGTTCTTTTATGTGTGTGTGTGTGTGTGTGTGTGTGTGTTGAATATTCTTAATGCTAATGGCTGCTGAGCATGTGTAGGCAGCGTGCTGAGAGGAGTCAGATGAGGCCAGCTTAGCTGGCAGTGTGCCACCGGGGAGATTCTGCTGAAGCCCGAGCCCTACTGTATATCATACTGGAATCAAACCTCCTATTGCTGAAAATCACAGTGCCTCTGATCTCAGAACTATCAGATAAGCTGCCAGAAAATAACATCTTAGATATTTATTTAACAGGAGGCAGGGGTGTTGATAGAACTGTCTTGCTTTGAAAATTCCTACAAGAAGGCAGAGCTGAACAGACGAATGACAAAACTATGGTAGAGGCACCAGAGAGGCAGAAGCTGAAAGCATGGCAGAAACAAAGGATGTGGAGATCTTTGAAATGTGTTCCCTTTTAAGAGCATTAAACAAACACATGGCAGGGACTCCAGACCCCCTAATTATTTTCTGGCTTCTGTGCTCACAAACAAGCTCCCTGTGAAAAGCAAAGCATCTTCAGCATAAGAAAGGAAAAAGAATGACTACAGAAGAGCACAGAAATGTTCTAGAAACTTCCTAACTGCCACTCACCCTAAGCACTGGCAATTTTGCTGGTTCCTGGGGTAACAAAATGGCTGATGTGAAACTTGACTTCCAGGAACTAGACAACACTAATTTTTATATGATTCTGTTCATAACTCCCAACCCTGGGGACTCCCTTTTCGTTCCTGCTGTCATCAAGCCAGGCATGGTCCCGTCATCTCATACACAAGTCACTGGAGCAGTTTCGGGGTCATCTTCCTTCCTTCATGTTACTGACAAGAACAACACTGCTCTAAGACTTCATTTCCTAGTAGTGTATTCATCACAGAGGATTCAGAGATTCCCCTACTGCATCTTGGATGGAATCTGAACTTGATGGCCTTGTGTTCAAGACCCTCAGTAAGAGAACATCTTCCAACACATCCACAAATCCTGCCTCAGCTTCTCTTCATACCCAGAGTGGTCCCACTGCTTCACTGATAGGTTGTTTTATTGATCTACCCGAATAGCGCTCTTATTAAAAGTAGGTAATTGACAGTGATACCTTGAAATACTGAAAATGCTTCTCTAACCTTTCTTTGACTGGGTCTCCTTGTTACTTTCCTATTCTTGTTGGCTGATGAAACTTGTTCACACTAATAAAGACGACTGGCTGGCAGTATAATACCTATTAGAATGAAAAGTGGTAAATACTAACATGACCTAAAAGTGTTGATATATCCTATGAGCAAATAATTGACATAAAAAGACATTGCTGCTATTTCTGTGTGCCCTTTTTCTTATTTCTATGCCTTTATTAATAATATTCCACTTGCTTAACAGTATCCCCTGCATGTTTTCTGACTACACATCCAATTGTATCAAATAACAATTATATCCAACCACTTGTTAAATAGTTATTTGTAACCTGTGCACATCAGCCCAGTATTTGAAATCAGATCACCCTGGAAATACATATGTATATTCCATAGTGTCTGGTATTACCAGTTAATTCAGGTCCCAGAAAATCTCCTTCTTTCAAAGAAGATGTATTTTAGTCCATTTGGGATGCTATAACAAAAGACTATAGATTGAATAGCTTATAACAACAGAAGTTTATTTATGAATGGTGGCTCAGGAGGCTGGGAATTGCAAGATCAAGATGCCGGTAGATTCTATGACTGGTGAGGTTCTGTTTCCTTTTCACTTTGTCTTCGTATGATAGAAAGGGTAATCAACTCTCCAGGGCCTCTTTTATAAGGGACCCAATCCCATTCATGAGGGCTCCATTCTCATAACTAATCACCTTCCAAAACCTCCTAGCTCCTAATATGTCACACTGAGAATCAGGTTTCAATATGAATTTTGGAGGGACAAAAACACCCAGACCATAGTTCTCAAAAACAGATTTTGTCAGTTACAACCCCCCCACCCTTTCCTTGCTTTGGACCCGGTTAGCTAGCTGCTGCTTCCATGTCTTCCAGGCACTGCTGTCCTTCCCTGGAAAGCTCTGCTCCTGCCATGTGTTGCTGCCTAGAGTGGGGGGATTTCTGCTTCCTCCAGGTTCTCCTGCTTCAGAAGCCCCATCTTCTTCTCTGGTCTCTACTTTGGTTACTATAGCTTTACTTGTGATTGATTGGAGGTGCCAGAGCCATGGATATCCTTGTGGTATAGATGGAAAAAAGCTTTACTTGCCATTTTTTAAACCTCCTCTTAGAAGAATACCAAAGTTACGTAGCTTTTGTTCCAAAGTCTTTCTAGTTGCCTATCCATCATAGGACTCGGACATGCACCTTAGGGTTCTAGAAGGAGGAGTCAAACCACCACACTGGACAAGGTCTGCACGTCTTGGCTTCCTTTTCCTTTAGACTAGTGCTTTCCAAGGAAGTTCTCAAGTTCTTCCTGAGGATGGTGTTCCATGGCCTGTTTTATCAGTTCACCCCTCTTAACCAAACAGGCTATAATGCTATTTTGGACACATTACACACTCAGATTTGAACCAAGCCTTAGATTTCTTTAATGGTCTTCATTACTAAGCAGCTATGTGAATTTGGTCATACCACTTGATTTTCCTGAGTCCAAGTTTCATCACCTAGATGATTTCTTAATTCTCCTTAAATTCTAAAATTCCATGCTTTTTGACATTAGACTACTTTACACCTAAGAGTATGATGGACAAAACCCTATGATTGCTTAATACAGAAAACAAATATATATATATATATACCTTGATAAACCAAAGCACCTGTGTGACAGTACTAGAGAACAAATAAAAGCAGACAGACTCTCGTGGGAAGTGTACATGTACCTGCAGATAGGGAGATGGCATGCTGTGCAAGTCAGTTACCATCTCCATCACTTTTAGATCATAGCTAAATGCTACCTTTGCAGTACACAGAACTATGGGACACAAGTGGAAAAAACTGATATCTTTAAGGTTTGGAGAACAAACAAGGAAGGAAAAAGGAAGCCAAAAATTAAAGGGAAGGGAGTGGAGAGAAAACAGAAGAAAGGAGCCATTGAGGACACCCCTAAATTATAGCTACTCATACCTTTGACTACTAAACCATGAATGCATGGAACAGGTACCTGGGAGGTACCAACTGAAGAGAGAGAAGAACAGATTAGCTTTGGTAGAGGATAAACTAACTTGGGGAAGAGAAGATGGGCACTGTACAGGTAGGTTTCTATCTCTGCGACTCTTATACTGGATCCAAAAGCATTCCATGGTGAACAGGACAGCAGAAGCAAAAGCATACATGGAGAAAATTGGATATCTGTATACAGCAGAATGAAATTTAACTCCTGTCTCTCAACCTGCCCAAAACTCAACTCAGAGTAGATGAAGGACCTAGGCATTAGACCAGAGACCCTGCACCAACTAGAAGAAAATGCAGGACCAACTCTCCATCGTGTTGGCTTGGGAAATGACTTCCTCAACAAGACTCCTAAAGTGCAGGAAGTCAAATCAAGAATCAACAAATGGGATGGATTCAAACTAAAAAGCTTCTTCTCAGAAAAGAAAACCATCAATAACATGAAGAGAGAGCCTACAGAATGGGAGGAAATCTTTGCCTCCTGATCCTCAGAGCATTAATCTCCAGGATATCTAAAGAACTCAAAAATGTAACAACAAACAAACAAATAAGTAAATAAATGGACAAAAGAACTGAACAGGAAGTTCACAGAAGAGAAATCTGAATGATCAACAAATATAAAATGTCAACATCTCTATCATTAAAGAAATGCAAATTAAAACTACACTGAAATTCCACCCCACTCCAGTCAGTATGGCCATTATCAGGAATATAAGTAATAATAAATGTTGGTGGGGATGTGGAGAAAAAATTTCACTCATTCATGACTGGTGGGAATGTAAATTGATGCAACCTCTCTGAAAACCAGTATGGAGATTCCTTAGAAAACTTGGAATGGAACCACCATTTGACCCAGTTATCTCACTCCTCAGTATATACTCAAAGGAGTTACGACAGTGACACAGCCACATCAACATTTATGGCAGCACAATTCACAATAGCTAAGCTATGGAACCAAACTATGTGCCCTTCAATAGAAAGAAAATGTGGTATGTATACACAATGGAATATTACTCAGCGATAAAAAAGAATGACTTTATGACTTTTCCTGATAAATGGATGGATCTGGAGACGCTCATGCTAAGTGAAATGGGCCAATCCCAGAAAACCAAAGGTTGTATATTCTTTTTGACATGTGGATACTAACAAACAACAAAGTGTGGGAGGGAAAGAATAGAAGTTCATTGGATTAGGCAAAGAGGAATAAAGAGAAGAGAGGGAGGATAAGAATAAGAAAGACAGTATAATGAATGTGAAATTATTTTCCTATGTTCATATATGAATACACAACCAGTGAAACTCCACAATACATACAACCACAAGAATGGGATCCTAATTTGAATAAGTTATAATCCATATATTATAGTATGTCATAATACACTCTACTGTCCTGTATATCTAAAAAGAACAAATACCTCACCACCACCACACACAGAATAACCTGAATATCTTCAGCATGAGGATGATGAAAAGAAAAGCCTAGAAACCATGAATGATGAAGAAAAGTTGGAGAATTCTATAAGGAAAAGATCCAGGTGTAGTCACCCAAGCCCTGATTACCCACATCTTTGCATGACCCTTCAACTACCCATCTGTGAAACAGATTCAAAGCAACCCAGCTAAAGATAAAAGACCTAAGAGAGAGAAAAGCTGCCCTCCAAGAAACAGAGTTTGAAGTTCAAGCCTAGCCAAAAGAAATTTTTCACTTAGACAAAATAACAATTTCCTACTAATTGGAAAAAAATACAATTTAGAATCTCTGTAAGGTACAAAGAACCAAGAGAATGTGACACATACTCAAGAGAAAATAAACAAAATTCAACTTTGAGATAAAACTGATATTAGAATTACCACAAGGATTTGGAAGGAATTATTAAAACTATACTCAATGAATCACAAACTCTCAGCAGAGTAAAAATCTCAATAAAGAAGTAAGAACAAGGACTAGGGTTGTGGCTCAGTGGTAGTGCTTGCCTAGCATATGTGAGGCACTGGGTTTGATCCTTAGCACCACATATAAAAAATAAAGGTCCATCAATAACAACAACAACAACAAAATTAAAAAAGAAGTAAGAACAATACAAAGAATGAGATAGAAATTCTAGAAAAATTATAATTTCTAATGTTCAATCACTGGGTGTATTTAATATCTGAATGAACATGAGAGTACAAAGCAAGTGAATTTAAAAGTGAAATTATTGAAGGCAATGAACAGGGACAAAAATGATTAAATAATAAAGTCTTAGAAGTCTACTACTAGATAAAACAAACACACACACACACACACACACACACACACACACACTCCAAAGTATTTGTAACTGTAATACCAGAGGTTAAGAAAGACAGAATGTGATGGAGAAAAAATATTTGATTAAACAAAACCTAAAAATTTTCCAAACTTAAAGAAAGTTATGGATATAAGATGTTAAATGAACAGCAAGTATTATAATATAAGGAACCCTTTGTTGAAGAACATTATAATCATACTGTTGAAAGTTAAAGACAAAAAATACTTGAAATCAGAATAAAAGACATACTATATACAGTTTAATTAAATACAGCTTAATTAACAGTTTATTTCTTATTAGAAACCAGAAAAGCTGAAGAATGGAATATCTTTGAAGAATTGGGGTAGAGGACCGGAAGAAAAGAATCAAATCAAAAAAACCTTCATTAACCCAGAATTCTGTAGTTGGCAAAAATATCTTCTAAGAATAAAGACAAACTACAGGCACTTTCAGATGAAAGAAAACCAAGAATTTGTTACTAGCAAGTCCTCACTATAAAAGATGCTAATGGGAGTTCTTCAAGTTGAAGAGAAATGACTCAAAATTGAAACTAAGATCTTTAAAAAATGAGTTTAAAACATTTAGAGAATGATGAACAGAAGGGAAAAAATGATGTAGATTGAAAAGAAAAAATGAAATGGTAAATCTGAACTTAGCAATATTAATAATTACATCAAAAATTAATGGAACACTGTAATGAACAGATATTATAAAAATAGATAAAAATACAAAAGATTCAATTTTATGTTCTTCACATGAGACGTATTTTAAATATACAGACACAGGAAAAGATATTTCATACAAACTGTATACATAGAGAAGATGATAGTAATATCTAGTAAATATATTTTGAAATAAAATGTGGTAAGGTAATAGAATGTTTGTAATGATAAAATGATCAATTAACAGGGAGATATAACAATCATAAACATTGTGCACCTAATAATAAAATTTCAAAAAACATGAAACAAAAATAGATGGATTTAAGGGGAAACAGACTATTCTAAAATCATAGTTGAAATATTTAACATTGCTCTTAAAGGGATTATACACTAACTAGACAAGAATTTGGCAGAGATTAGAACTAAACACCTCAATAAAACTTTTTTGTTTTATTGACATTTATTAGAAGACTATACTCATCAATGGCAGAATACACATTCTTTTCAGAACACATAGTATATTTATTAGGATGGACTATCTATAAGCTATAAAGAATCTTCAATAAATATGCAAATATTAAAAACAGATTATATTCTTTGACCACACAGAAATTAGTAATATTGAGATGGCCAGAAACATATGAAAATATTTGGAAATTAAACAATACTCTTAAATAATTAATTGGATCAAGATGAAATTATAGGAGAGGTTACAAATATTTGGAGCTGAATAATGAGAATACAGCAATATAACTTATTGGATGCAGGTAAACAAATTAGAGGGAATTTAGAATTTTAAATATTTATATTAGAAAAAAAAAACTCTTAAAGCCATGACCTAAACGTCTATTTAAGAATCCAGAAAAAGAAGTTCAAATAAATTAAAAAACACAGAAAAGAAGAGTAGAAATCAATGAAGAAGAAAATGTAAATATATTAGGTAAAAATCAATGAAACCAAAATTAAAAAAAAAAAAAAACAATAAAATTGGGGCTGCAGTTGTAGCTCAGTGGTAAAACGCTTGCCTTGCATGTGTGAGACTCTGGGTTCAATTCTCAGAACTACATAAAAATAAACAAATAAAAATAAAGATATTGTGTCCATCTACAACTAAAAAAATATTTTAAAAAACAATAAAATTCATACACTTCTAGCCAAATTGATCAAGGCAAAAAAAGAAACAAAGATATTACATATATGAATATTAAAAGGTCATTACAGATCCTTTAGATATTGGAAGAATAGTAATAAAATATAAACAATGCTTGTAAGTTAATAAATTTGACAATTTAAAGTAAACAAACAGGTCATTTGAAAGACCAAAATACCAAAACTGACCCAAGAAGAAATAAACTTAAACAGCAACTTAACTAAAGAAGTTGATTTATAATTGAAAAATTAAATTCATTAAACCCACATTAAATTCCTGATTTAGATGGTTTCACTGGTAAATTTTATTAAACTTGTAAGAAAAAAGATAGTGCCAATTTTGTAGAATTTACTTTCAGAAAATCAAAGAAGTGGGAACACTTACCAACTTGTTTTATGAGTAGAAATACTCTTATTTCAAAACCAGACAATCACAAAAACTAGACCTAAAGGCCAACAGACATGAACCAGAAGTAAAGCATTTGTTTATCTAATCAAACAATATATTAAAAAGATAACACATCAAACCAAGTGTAACTAAGCCTGAAATGCATGTTTGATTCAATAAAGTCAGTCACAATCCCCCCATGATAATAGAGCAAAGGTCTTTCAAACTGTATCTTTTAATAGATGCACGAAGAATAAATATTTAACAAGGACTTCATACTTTTTTTACAATAAAAACTCTCAGCAAACTTGGAATGAAGAGAACATCCTCAGTGTGATTTATGGCATCTATGAAAACGTTTTAGCTACCATCATACTCAATGGTGAAAGGCTCAATGCTTTCTATCAAAGATCAGTAACATCACTTTATTTAACACCACATTGGAGGTCTAGTCAGTTCAATGAAGCAAGTAAACGAAACAAGAAATACACAGTTTGGAAAGGAAGAAAGGGAAGGACGAAATAAAGCTGTTCTTATTTGTGGATGACATGATCATGCATATAGGAAATGTATAAAGAATTCACCAAAAAAAAAAAAACTACTAAAATCAAAATAAAAGCAAATTTTTAAGATTTAAGATCAATAGACAAAATTAATTAGAAAATTAAATTAAAAGTCCATTCAATAGCATTAAAATACAGATCAACCTAACAAATGATATGTAATACCTGAATACTGAAAATTATAAAACAAATGGACTCTCTCTCTCTCTCTCTCTCTCTCTCTCTCTCTCTCTCTCTCTCTCACACACACACACACACACACACACACACACCATATTCATAGATTGAAAGACTCAATTATTTAAAATAGCAGTCCTTCCCCATCTGACCTAGGTTTTCAATGCAATCCCATGAGGCTTAAAAATACAAAACAAAAAAAAGTTAGCAAGCTGATTTTAAATTTTTTATGCAAAGATAGAGGACTAGAATAGGAGTTTGGGGGAAAAGAACAAAAATGAAGAATAACAGATTTTAAAACTGAATATAGGCCTGCAAGCGAGGCGCACCTGCAAGCCACGGGCTGGCGGGTCAGGCCCAGCAACCAGCCAAGGGACTGCAGCTACACGCGCCGGCGGGGAACGCGGACCGGACCCACTAGGACAGGTCCGGCGGCGGACGGCTGAGGGCTAGGCCCGTCCCCTCCCCCAGTGTCTGCAGGTAGGCGGGACTGTGAACAGGAGCAGAGCGGGCCCAAAGCCTGCTGAGGGGCGGAACCGGCCTCTCCCCCAGTGCCTGCAAGCGAGGCGAACCTGCAACCCATCGGGAGGTTAGGCCCAGCAACCTATGGAGTGACACAGGTGCCCCTGGCGCCTGCTGGGTAGGTAGACCTTTGACCGACCAGCAAAGCAGACCTAGGGCCTGCCAGCATGGTAGACGGATCACACTAATTGGAGGAGGATCACAGCCACTACCTGCCCTGCAAGGGTGATTTTTCAACTATACAAGAGCAATATAAATAAATAGAGGGGGAAAATATCAAAGACACAACAATTTCACCAAGCAGGAAGAAACGCCAGCAGTATGAAACGACAAGGAAAGAAAGGACCACAGGCAATGCAGGTCAACTCAACTTTAGAAGAGGTAATAGCTGCAACAGATGGAATGTCAGATAGAGAGCTCAGGACATACATGCTTCAGATGATCTGGAGTCTCAAGGAAGACATGAGACAGCAAAATCAGACAATGAAAGATCACATTGACAAACAAATCCAGGAAGTTAAAGATCAATTTCACAGGGAGATAGAGGTAATAAAAAACAAACAAATAGAAATACTAGGAATGCAGGAAACAATAAACCAACTTAAAAACTCAATTGAGAATACTACCAGCAGAGTGGATCACTTAGAAGATAGAACATCAGATAATGAAGACAGAGTATTTCAACTTGAAAAGAACATAGATAGCTCAGCAAGTCTACTAAGAAACCATGAGCAGAACATTCAAGAGCTATGGGATAATATCAAAAGACCTAACTTAAGAGTCATTGGGATACAGGAAGGCACAGAGCTCCAAACCAAAGGATTAAGCAATCTATTCAGTGAAATAATACAAGAAAACTTCCCAGACTTGAAGAATGAGACAGAATCCCAAATCCTAGAAGCCTACAGGACGCCGAATGTGCAAAATCATAAGAGATCCACACCAAGACACATTATAATGAAGATGTCCAACATACAGAACAAGGAGAGAATTTTAAAAGCTACAAGGGAAAGGAAGCAGATTACATTTAGGGGTAAACCAATCAGAATAACAGCTGATCTCTCAACACAGACTCTAAAAGCTAGAAGATCCTGGAATAACATATTTCAAACGCTTAAAGAAAATGGATTCCAACCAAGAATCTTGTATCCGGCGAAATTAAGCTTCAGGTTAGAAGATGAAATTAAAACCTTCCACGATAAACAAAAGTTAAAAGAATTCGCAGCTAGAAAACCATCTCTTCAAAAAATCCTTGGCAAAACATTACAGGAAGAGGAAATGGAAAATAACATTGATAACCAACAATGGGAGGTAGGACAGTAAAGGGGGGAAAGTAGTCAAAGAGGATAACAAATCAGGTTTAGTAACATCAATAAACAAATATGGATAGAAGAACAAACCATATCTCAATAATAACCCTAAATGTTAATGGCTTAAACTCACCAATTAAGAGACACAGGCTAGTAGAATGGATCACAAAACAAGACCCAACAATATGCTGTCTACAGGAGACGCATTTGATAGGAAAAGATGTACATAGACTGAAGGTGAAAGGTTGGGAAAAATCATATCACTCATATGGACCACGGAAACAAGCAGGAGTGTCCATACTCATATCTAATAAAATAGATTTCAAGCCAAAGCTAATCAAAAGGGATAAAGAAGGACACTTCATACTGCTCAAGGGAACCATACACCAACAAGACATAACAATCATAAATATATATGCCCCAAATAATGGAGCAGCCATGTTCATCAAGCAAACTCTTCTCAAGTTCAAGAGTCTAATAGACCACCATACAGTAATCATGGGAGACTTCAACACACCTCTCTCACCACTGGACAGATCTTCCAAACAAAAGTTAAATAAGGAAACTATAGAACTCAATAACACAATTAACAACCTAGACTTAATTGACATATATAGACTATACCACCCAACATCAAGTAGCTACACTTTTTTCTCAGCAGCACATGGAACCTTCTCAAAAATAGACCATATACTATGTCACAGGGCAACTCTTAGACAATACAAAGAGGTAGAGATAATACCATGCATCTTGTCTGATCATAATGGAATGAAACTGAAAATCAATGATAAAAGAAGAAAGGAAAAATCAAACATCACCTGGAGAATGAACAATAGGTTGCTGAGTGATCAATGGGTTTTAGAAGACATCAAGGAGGAAATTAAAAAATTCCTAGAGTTAAATGAAAACACAGACACAACATATCGGAATCTATGGGACACATTGAAAGCAGTTCTAAGAGGAAAATTCATTGCTTGGAGTTCATTCCTCAAAAAAAGAAAAAACCAACAAATAAATGATCTCATACTTCATCTCAAAATCCTAGAAAAAGAAGAGCAAAACAACAGCAAAAGAAGTAGAAGGCAAGAAATAATTAAAATCAGAGCTGAAATTAATGAAATTGAAACAAAAGAAACAATTGAAAAAATTGACAAAACTAAAAGCTGGTTCTTTGAAAAAATAAATAAAATTGACAGACCCTTAGCCATGCTAACGAAGAGAAGAAGAGAGAGAACCCAAATTATCCAATAAAATAGAAGATAGTGAAGGCATAGATAAATTCCTTGAGTCTTATGATCTGCCTAGATTGAGCCAGGAGGATATAGACAACCTAAACAGACCAATAACAATAGAGGAAATAGAAGAAACCATCAAAAGACTACCAACTAAGAAAAGCCCAGGACCGGATGGATATACAGCAGAGTTTTACAAAACCTTTAAAGAGGAACTAACACCAATACTTTTCAAGCTATTTCAGGAAATAGAAAAGGAGGGAGAACTTCCAAATTCGTTCTACGAGGCCAACATCACCCTGATTCCGAAACCAGACAAAGACACTTCAAAGAAAGAAAACTACAGACCAATATCTCTAATGAACCTTGATGCAAAAATCCTCAATAAAATTCTGGCGAATCGGATTCAAATACATATCAAAAAAATTATACACCATGATCAAGTAGGATTCATCCCTGGTATGCAAGGTTGGTTCAATATACGGAAAACAATAAATGTTATCCACCACATCAATAGACTTAAAAATAAGAACCATATGATCATATCGATAGATGCAGAAAAAGCTTTCGACAAAGTACAGCATCCCTTTATGTTCAAAACTCTAGAAAAATTAGGGATAACTGGATCATACCTCAACATTGTAAAAGCAATCTATGATAAGCCACAGGCCAGCATCATTCTGAATGGAGAAAAATTGAAGGCATTCCCTCTAAGATCTGGTACAAGACAGGGATGCCCTCTCTCACCACTTCTGTTCAACATAGTCCTCGAAATACTGGCCAGAGCAATTAGGCAGACGAAAGAAATTAAAGGCATAAAAATAGGAAAAGAAGAACTTAAATTATCACTATTTGCAGATGATATGATTCTATACCTAGCAGACCCAAAAGGGTCTACAAAGAAGCTATTAGAGCTAATAAATGAATTCAGCAAAGTGGCAGGATATAAGATCAACACGCATAAATCAAAGGCATTCCTGTATATCAGCGACAGAGCCTCTGAAACGGAAATGAGGACAACTACTCCATTCACAATATCCCCCCAAAAAATAAAATACTTGGGAATCAACCTAACAAAAGAGGTGAAAGATTTATACAATGAAAATTACAGAACCCTAAAGAAAGACATAGAAGAAGACCTTAGAAGATGGAAAAATATACCCTGCTCATGGATAGGCAGAACTAACATCATCAAAATGGCGATATTACCAAAAGTCCTATATAAGTTCAATGCAATGCCAATCAAAATCCCAACAGCATATCTTGTAGAAATCGATAAAAGAATCATGAAATTCATATGGAACAATAAGAGACCCAGAATAGCAAAAACAATACTAAGCAGGAAGTGTGAATCAGGCGGTATAGCGATACCAGACTTCAAACTATACTACAGAGCAATAGTAACAAAAACAGCATGGTACTGGTACCAAAACAGGCGGGTGGACCAATGGTACAGAATAGAGGACACAGTAACCAATCCACAAAACTACAACTATCTTATTTTTGATAAAGGGGCTAAAAGCATGCAATGGAGGAAGGATAGCATCTTCAACAAATGGTGCTGGGAAAACTGGAAATCCATTTGTACCAAAATGAATCTGAATCCCTATCTCTCGCCGTGCACAAAAGTTAACTCAAAATGGATCAAGGAGCTTGATATTAAATCAGAGACATGGCATCTGATAGAAGAAAAAGTTGGTTATGATCTACACGCGGTGGGATCGGGCTCCAAATTCCTCAATAGGACACCCATAGCGCTAGAGTTAACAAATAGAATCAACAAATGGGACTTACTCAAACTAAAAAGTTTTTTCTCAGCAAAAGAAACAATAAGAGAGATAAACAGGGAGCCTACATCCTGGGAACAAATCTTTACTCCACACACTTCAGATAGAGCCCTAATAACCAGAATATACAAAGAACTCAAAAAATTAGACAATAAGATAACAAATAACCCAATCAATAAATGGGCCAAGGACCTGAACAGACACTTCTCAGAGGAGGACATACAATCAATCAACAAGTACATGAAAAAATGCTCACCATCGCTAGTAGTCAGAGAAATGCAAATCAAAACTACCCTAAGATACCATCTCACTCCAGTAAGACTGGCAGCCATTAGGAAGTCAAACAACAATAAGTGCTGGAGAGGATGCGGGGAAAAGGGCACTCTTGTTCATTGCTGGTGGGACTGCAAATTGGTGCAGCCAATTTGGAAAGCAGTATGGAGATTTCTTGGAAAGCTGGGAATGGAACCACCATTCGACCCAGCTATTCCCCTTCTCGGTCTATTCCCTAAAGCCCTAACAAGAGCATGCTACAGGGACACTGCTACATCGATGTTCATAGCAGCTCAATTCACGATAGCAAGACTGTGGAACCAGCCTAGATGCCCTTCAATAGATGAATGGATAAAAAAAATGTGGCATTTATATACTATGGAGTATTACTCTGCATTAAAAAATGACAAAATCATAGAATTTGGAGGGAAATGGATGGCATTAGAGCAGATTATGCTAAGTGAAGCTAGTCAATCTTTAAAAAACAAATTCCAAATGACTCCTTTGATATAAGGAGAGTGAACAAGGACAGGGTAGGGACGAAGAGCTTGAGAAGAAGATTTACATTAAACAGGGATGAGAGGTGGGAGGGAAAGGGAGTGAGAAGGGAAAGTGCATGGAAATGGAAGGCGATCCTCAGGGTTATAAAAAATGTCATATAGGAGGAAAGGAGGGGTAAGACAAGATAATACAAATGGAAGAAATGATTTACAGTAGAAGGGGTAGAGAGAGAAAAGGGGAGGGGAGGGGAGGCGAGGGGAGGGGAGGGGGGTTAGTAGAGAATAGGACAGACAGCAGAATACATCAGACACTAGAAAGGCAATATGTCAATCAATGGAAGGGAAACTGATGTGATACAGCAATTTGTATACGGGGTAAAAGCGGGAGTTCATAATCCATGTGAATCAACCATGTAATATGATGTATTAAGAACTATGTAATGTTATGAACGACCAATAAAAAAAAAAAAAAAAAAAAAACTGAATATAAAGCTAAAAGATTCAAAATGCAGTGGTATTGGTATAAGAATTCACATACAGATCAATAGAACAATGTAGAGGGTAAAAAAAGATGTACATTTAGGGCCAGTTGATTTTCAACGAATGTGCTAAGATGATTTAGACACTTAAATAGCTCTGTATGGTGTGTATGTGTGTGTGTGTGTGTGTGTACTTATATATTTGCATATTGCTAGTGTAGTAGTAATACTGCAGAAATAAAATGTCAACAACATTGCCTTGAATACACAATTTTATTTCTTGTTCAGGACAGGTGTTTACATTTTTAGAGCAACTCTCTTCCATGGAGAAATTCAAGAATTCAGGCCCGTGTTGATTCTGACATTTTTCAAGATGTGACTTCCAAGATCCCTCTAAATATCACTATGGATGGCAAATGGAACATGAAAGACTAGATAAGTGAGGGATAGGTGTGAATGTTTTTTATAGGCCTGATATGGACCTCAGTTACTTGGTCTACCCCATCCCCAATAGAGGCTAGAATTCGTGGTTTAGCTGAAGGCTCAGGAAGGGCAGAGAATGCATTTTGGAGAAGAGCCAATAGTCTTTCTTACAATGTGGAAGAATATGCAGTATAAGTAAATTGTCAGTTGCAAATAGAAAAAAAGTATATGAATTATAAATGAATGAGATCTACACTTAAGAATGAAAAGTTTTTATTGGACATGGGCCAATATAATTCTAGAGACAATCCTGTAAGGGGAGATGGTTACCAACCTCCTAAAGACGAGAATGATGGACTACAAAATTGCCCAATGAATCTGTAGCTAAAGCCACATTACTTTTTTCTTTTTAGGTCCTAAATCTAGGAAGTATATATCATGTGGAGCACACACGGACAGCACAACTGATTATGAACATGGTGCCTTCGCGGAAATTGTCAGGTTACAAGTTACACAGACATAAATTATACAACTGATCCCTAAATAGAAGCAGTCTTGGATTCCTTGTATTATCGTGTCCCCCTGTATATGAATGCACCAGGCACTATTTTTAAGATAGTTCTTTAGTTACTGCCTGTGAATAAGTAAAATATACAGTCATTGTGCTTAATATTATTGGTTTTTCCCATATTAGCAAACTGGGAAATTACTCCTTCTGTAGAAGGAGAACAGAACTTCTGTTTTATGGCTTCTGTTTGTTAGAGGAACAAGAACAAAGTTATGAACAGCTCCAAAATATCATGAAAAGAAACATACAGGCAAAACAAATCTTAGAGACCTGGTAATAATTAATGATGTCATGTGTCGTCTGAGTCTCTATCTCTGTGTGTTTGTATCAGATAGTCATGTGAGAAAGGCCAGAAAAATTCCAGTTTATGTCAAGGGAGACATGAGATCATAAATTCTTGTTCCAAAATGATATCACCACTTTTTAAACAAAAAAAACTCAAAAAATATTTAAATAGAGAAAGGAATCACAGAATTTATTCTAATGCCTGACTGCTATTCAAATTTCAGGTATAATATTTGGAAGATCTTTGGAGAGATTGCAAAAATCTAAGGAAGCATTCCCTTCATTGGCTCAGTTTTATAAATGGCTTGGGATAAAGCAACCCATTTTCTAAAGTCTTCATAGAGCTAAGGATAAAAAGAAAATAATATTGGAGTGCACTATGAAACAATTTTTATTCATCAAGTGTTTATGTGTATCAGAAAGTGTGCTTTCGGCTTTATGTGCATTTTTACATAGAGCCCTCAAAACAACCATACAAGTTAGAGATTACCTCCTATTTTAAAAAGTGCAAGCATTGAGGCTCAGACAGGGATAAATAATTTGATTGCTGACATTCCATCTATACCTCTTACTGATTCCAAATATCAGTTTATTTCATCAGAATGAATGTCAATATAAAGAACATTAGGCCATTTGTCTCTGATTTCCTGCAGAGAGCACACTAGGACAATCTTTCCTTCCATTAGGTTAGATCTAGCTAGAACTGATGGCTTTTACACTTCTGCCTAGCTTTTCCTTAATCTTCCCTTTGCTCCTGCTGATCTTGGTTCCTCTTACACAGACTTTGCCTCCACAAAAATTGGAGGATAGAGCTGTGTATAAACTGCCCTCTTCAGATGTGGCAGAAGCTCTTTGTATGCCAAAGTGTCCTCCTCTCTCTTACTTCTCAACATTATGGTTGAGTGCCTATGGCCCTTTATCATCATGCTTGCATTATTGCTTCTCTTATAGAAGAGTTAAACCAGGTGCCATGGCACATACTTGTAAGCCCAGTGACTTGGGAGGCTGAGGCAAGAGATTAGAAAGTTAGAGGCCAGTTTCAGGAATGTAATGAGTTCCTAAGTAATTTAGCAAGATCCTTTCTCAAAATTAACCCCCCCACACAAAAAAAGGAAATCAATCAATCAATAAAAGAGTTAGGAAGAATGTAGCTTAGTGGTAAAGCACCCCTGGGCTCAATCCCCAGTAGCAATAAGTAAGTAAGTAAATGAACTAATTAACTAGGAGGGATCTGAGATATTTATCATCCCCACATTTTTATCAAAAGTGAGAAAGGAAGCATAGACTGAGGGATCAATGTGTTCCACTCAGGTGGCCTCACTTATTTATAGATCTGCCTGTCCTGGAGGAATTTGAGTTTTTTTTTTTTAATTCCTTTGATAGAAACATCCAGTGAGCTTTTCAAAGAGAAAACTAGTTTGTTTGATAAACTCATCTCTGTCACTACGCTGAGTATAGGAACCTTCTCTGCTCTATCTGTACAGGTTCAGTATCTTCTTCTTCTTCTTTTTTCCCCCCTACATTTCATGTTTGTTTTCTAGATCAGTAGTGTCCAATGTTGAATCAACTAGACTGAATGCAACACAGACATCTGGAAAATTGGATTAAAATATAGGTTTTCTCAGGCCTGGCTCTAGACATTCTGATTCAGTAGGTTTAGAGTTGAGTCTGGGAAACTGTTTCTGGGCAAGTTCCCCAGGTGAATCTGATGGGCAATCATGTTTAGGAACCATAGACCGATGAACAATTCTGCATGGAGGGGCAGGGGAAGACTGGTGGAGAAGAACATTTGGGGGAGGCAAGGTGTTACACCACCCAAAAGAGCCCACTTACCCAGACTGCCCGATATGTTGAACCAGCCCTGTTGTTCAGTTTGATGTGAAAGACACCATTGTCAGACGAGCGTACCTGCCTGTCTCCCACTTGCGTTGGTCCGGTTAGGGCTCTGTCACTATCAACTTTGGGGGAAAAGGGCTTTCTTATGACTTGAGGAGAAAGCACAGTTATAAAATCTTTCCCATTATAGATAACGAATCAAACAGGTCTTAGGAAGATAACGTTTTCTTCCTTCCTCTTTTGCTATCTTTGATAACAGATCAACAGACTACAGATTTAAAGCAATTAGATAAAGGATAAATTCATATCATTGCATAATTTCTGAAGATTTTGCTTTATACTCTTTTATCTGCTGTTGGCATTTATTTGGGGTTGAATTTTAGCTCTGTAAATCCTTTTATTACTCTTGATTGGAAATATTAACTCTCAATAAAGCTTAACTAAAACTATAATTAAAATACTTAAAATGATTAGTTAATTGTATATACCCAAGAGTTTCACATTCTCCCAGTTAATCTTATATGTAGCTAAAAATATGGAATGTGTGTTGGAGCTTTCACTACATAACTGGATCCAGAAGCAATAATAAAAAATGCATGATACTTGCTACCTGAAGAAGTATGAGGATGTGTTAAGCAGGTGAAGCTTTAGTTGTTAATTTTCACCCTGAGTGAATGCTTGGTGGGTACACAGGAATCTGAATGAGTAAAGAGTTTAAACACTGAATTGCATCCAGCTCTTTCAAGGTGGTCATGGTTTTGATGTTTGTCTTGTTTTCTTGAGCCAGTGGTTCCTGGGAGTTATGTTGGGGAATGCAAGTACCTTGCTCAAAAGAAATTAAGGTTTTAAGTTTTCACTTTTAAGTGTGATCTATTTCATTTTGGTCCAAGGTATAGCTTTCTTTCATCTTTGCGGTGAAGTCCACTGCAATAAAAAGACAGCCATACCTGATTTTAGCCAGATTCCCTCAAAAAGCAGTCACTCAAAGCTCACTTTTCAGCTCTGGGCTATGGCCCTCCTGGTTTTACCCTGTGATGCTTCCTCTCTGTACCCTAGAAAATGGGTTGCCACCAAGTGCACTTATCACATAAGACAAGTTGCAGAGCCCGGGAAGTGAATTTCATTAAGCTAAGAAGCTTTCTGTATTTTATGACTTTTACTACTGGTTTACAATAACTCATCCATCTAAAATAATTTTGAGCCTTAGAATTTACCTATGGAATTGCTTTCCTTATTTTATTATATACTCCCCCTTCTTTAATTCCTAATATGTTTTTTTAAATTACTTCAGTCAACTGACCACCAAATTTCTTAAAATTTTCTTAGCCAGCAGATTTTTGAAGAATGATATTTTCAAATCTCCACAGTGCACCTGAAGTGGGTGATAAGGGGGAAACTTGGGGTCATACAGAACATCAAGAGTCTGGGAAGTGTGAGTAGAATTGTTACAGGGTCAAATCCTGGCCAGAGATAAAAATGTGCTTAGCTCACACAGAGAACTACATTAAGCTATTGTCCTTTGATGGGTGTCATGGGAATAAACATGAATGGGTTGCATTGTGCAGATGTGCACGGCTTCGGGCAGGAATGTTGTCTGTTTGCACTAGGGATATTTCCTTACTCATTCCAAGACACAGGAGTGTTGACAGGAAGCTCTGGGTGAAGTATGGCGTGAAAGACTATTGGGAAGTTGGCTGTCACCAGAGCCAGATGATTTCATCTACAACATAACATAGTCCATTCCTTCAGATATGAATAATGGTTATCTACTCCTGCCCACTCTTTTCTGTTCTGCTGTTCTTGGTGTATGTTCGGGTAGCCTACACGTGTACAGGGGTCCTTTGCATGGCCATAAGTCTTGACACCAACAGCCATCTAGAAAGTCATACCTAGTTAACTGTAAAACTTCATCCTTTGGAATTTACACTATGGCTGTGAAGATGGGAAGGCTTGTGCTATAGCACTGATAATAGTGCTATTTTTTCTAAACAAATGGGTTATAAATTAGAATTCTCAGTCATTCTGACATTCATCATCACCCCAATGTTAGAGGGGTGATTGCAAAATACCCAGTTTCCTAAAGAAAGGGCTTTCCTGTCTCATCCAAATAGAAGCTTATTTTCTACCCAAAATGAGACAGCCAAAGTGTTATACTTAAGGCATGAAAGGCCTCCAAAGTCAATAATGGCCCTAACTCATCACTTTGCCCTTTACTGAATACAAGCCTGTTCCCTTCTTCAGTCATTGCTTCAAGATCCATCATCCATCCTGTTTTTCTCCATTGATTGACTCCACCAGGATTTTGGCATCAGGTCAGAGATAAATGTATAAACAATTCTATTATCCAATGAACATTTCCCAAGTGATATTTTTCTTCTTCTGCCAACGTTTGTGCTAATGACTCAAGTCGGTATAAAAATGAGATCTCAGATTTTATTTTCCTAAAGAGTCTCTAGAGATGCTTTAAACTATTACTCAGATGATCGACAACATTTACCAGCTATCTGTAGGGCATAGGACCTGGTGTTGTGAAGCATAGATTTCAAACACTCTTCTTACTTCCTGGATACTCAAAAGACCTTTTTATTCCATCAATAATTCATTAGCATGTGGTGATAGACTGAAGAGATTGAGATAGGCTAAATAAAAATACCTGTTCAGAAGTTCATCTGAATAGAGATAAAAACATAATTTTATTCATTGAAGGGACAACTTAGCCACTTAGCCATTAGCACTTGTCGGCCCAGTCTTTGTGCTGTGTTGGGATTATTTTCCATAATGACAATATATTTGCATTTATCTATCTAGGCTGGCTGATCTGGCCCTTTCATGGCCAGGATCACCAATTTTGAGATAACTTAGTGACAGAAAGGACACTGATTTCAAGGTTGCTTATAAGGCCCTGGATTTATACTTGTTATCTCTGATTAATCAAGTCATATAGTCACTTGAGAGAAAAAATGATATTTAAAAGGCATCTCAGACTAGGATGATATGAGTATCTTGAAACTACTAATGCTTTTACTCGTCCATATATATGTGTCAACTTCCCAAATTTTGTGCTTTAAATATGTTTAGTTTATTGTGTGTCAATTAAACTTTAATGAAGCTCTTAATTTTTTTTTTTATGTTTTTCACTATAGGGGCACTTGAATTTTCCAAAATCCTACTATGAGTTTAAACTCTTATTAGAGACATCAAGAACAGCAAGTGTAATCAGGAGAGGGATATAAACACAAAATCATGGTGTCTAGTTGACAGATACCTGTTACACAAGTAGATTCTCCCGTTTATATTTGCATCTAAATATGCTGTTTGAGCCACTGTTGTCGGGTCCTTTAAAGTAAAAATCACTTATTTAGTTCTCTTAAGGAAGAAAATAGATAATGTAATCTTGAATCATAACTGTATTTTTCTGTCCCTTGAAGCAGAACTCAACTGAAAAAAAAAAAAGTTAAACGTCTGAAATATCACTTTATAGTATTGGGGGGTGGTGATAAATTTAGAGGAGAAAACTGAGTTTAATGTCCTGCTTCAAGATTATTTCTTAATTTCTGAACCTTCCTAAGGAAAAGTGTGAATTGTTCTTATCTTAAAGACCTCCAGCTTCGGATGGTTCCCAGCTTAGAGGAATACAACAAAGTGCATAGGAAATGCCCTGGCCTGGAATTCTCATTTCCCTGGGTGTCTTTGGCTAAGTTAGTTGGCCTAAATTATTAGTTCCTATATACATGAGAAGAGGGCTGCACTGGATGATTCCCCTATAGGTTTCAGTTCCAGAGGGCAGTGATTCTACTGTGCAATGTGTGAGCTTTGAGGTATTGCAACAAACCCATGTGTGATGTGTGAATGTTTCATGAGCAAATGTTTAACACAGTCCTGCTCTTCTGCACGCTTCACCCCTGCTTCTGAAGACGGCTAATGCTGCATTACCCTATGCTGCTACTTACATTTTCAAAGACAGGACAACTTTGAAAAGAATAATAAAATTGGATTTATTTTATGTCCAATATATCTAATGAGCCTTCTCCCCTTTAATCATTAGAAGTTAGAGTAGGACAAAATTAAAATGATTCTAATATTGGAGGAGTTGTTCATCCGTTGTGAGAGAGAACAGATTATTCCTGTCCCCTTTGAACCTCTCATATTTTTCCTTATGTGAAATAAAGGACAGTCTCAGCAGCATGGGTAGTGCTGGATAGATCAGACACAAATTGCAAGCTTTAGAAGGTAAATCTGTGGACTGGTTTCCAGAGAGGGAGTCTTTATTTATTTTCTTAATCCACCATGTGAATGCTGAGAGCACAGGACAGTTTCTAGAATTCCTGGGCCTAAGAGGGTCAAAAAAATAAAGCTCAGGGGTCTGGGGTTATGGCTCAGCAGTAGAGCGCTTGCCTCACAGGTGTGAGGCACTGGGTTGGAGCCTCACTTAGCACTACATAAAAATAAATAAACAAGATAAAGGTTTTGTGTCCATTTACAACTAAAAAAACTTAAAAGAAAAGGAACAGCTCAGGAAGATTTTAAATAGGCACAAATGTTTCAAATTTTTGAAAAGCATTTTTAGTTCTTCAAGTGTAACATGTTTTCCCAAATAGGAGTGCATGAGAGGTAAGTGGGATGGATCATTCATTCTGAGAGTGGAACGGGTTATACATCCCATGCATACAAGGGGTTTGAAGATGAAAAGGATGATTCCAAGCCCCCCCTCCCTCTCTGTCTTCCAGCCAGCTGCAATGAACAGAGGAGGGTTCCTTCCAGAGCTCAGGACTGTAAATGGCTGCTTGCCTGATATAGGAAATGTTTAATAATGCAGCATTCCTGGAACTGACTGCCCGCCTGTCACAACGGCGGCCTTTCCCTCCCGAGATTATCAGGCTCAGTCTATTGTTCATGCACCAAGCCTTCTGACACCTATTGTTATAAATGACCCTACTTTTTTGAAGCTATTCATCATTTCCATAAATGGAACAATTCTTCCTCTTCTAGCAGATATTTCCATCCTGTTCTTACTTAGAATGGGAGATGGATAGTTTCTAATAACTGCAGCTATGTGGCATGGTAATATGCTATTAAGAGACTCACCTTTCAAAATAAGATGAGGCTTATTGAAAGAGTTTAATTGCCGTCGAGAACTTCACTTCTAGACAGCCTGCCAAACACAGGCATGACAGTACTAGCAGCAACAGTAGCCGAAGACTGTGAAGAAATTCAGGTGACATTCCAGTTCTTATCTTTCTTTCCTGGGGAAGGTATATGTGGGGTGTGTGTGTGTGTGTACTTTTGAGTGGGTAGGATTGATTAATATGCAATTACTTTGTGTAAGTCAGAGTTATCTCTCACGAGTATTTATTCATTACACTGCCCCAACTTGTTGGAAATGGTACTGTTCTTTGCAGTGCTTGCATAGCTAAACAGTTCAGCATGTGACTTGCTGACCTTAGAACCATCGTGTTGCCCAATTCTAATGACACATTATATTCTACATGAATTATGCCTCCTGCAATTGTGTAGTGTCTCTGCCCATCTTGATTCCTACTACAGATTTAGTATTTATTTTTCCAAAGCAGGATTTTTTTTTATAGAATCCCTGTTTATGGGGTTCTTTGTCATACTAGATGTGCCTTCAACATCTGCCTTTCTAGCTAGGATTTTAGCTACAAGTGTGCCCTGGCAGTATAAGCTCTTCCCAGTTCCCATTATCTCCAGAAATGCTTTGCTATCTCCAGAAACAGCATTTTGGTCCACTGTCCACTTTTAGCACCTGTTTGGATTTTTTTCTGATAATGCTGGAGTGGGAAAGGAAACTTTGTAATTAAGTCCCTGCTGTGCCCATGATTAATTATGAAGTTACACACTTTCCAACCTCAATCTCCATCTGTACAATGGGGATAATACTTTCCTCCTAGAATTGTGATGAGACTAAATAGTAGTTTATCATGGTGGTTTTGTAAAGTGTCATTTGGCTAGGATAAAGTACATTTTCCAGAATATCTCTCCTGAATGTTTCGGCTTAGGGTAGACCACAAAAGATATCCATCCATGAGTTTTGGAAGATGGAGGACATAGCAGTCATTTTGTAGATGAAGGACATGATTGCTCATCTGCAAGAAATAGATCTGCACTTGCTCCCTTTTTCATGGATCCTCCTTGGGGTTCTCAGATTCCTGTATGCTCAGCTCTGTAATGAAGAACTCAAGCTTCTATAGGACACCACACCATCAAGGTCAGCAGCAACAACTGGCAGGTTCCAGTCCATTCTTAGAGGCTCTGGCTTGTGCTTGTGTCATTTTGCTGATCCATTTTCTCCCTCATTTTACAAAAATCTTTCCTTTCCCTTGTCTGGTCTTCAATCTTAAGCATGAGTCTTAAAGTTATACAGTCTTACAGGCACTGCTTCACCAGCTGTCATGGCTGCCTATGTCAAATTTCTGTAACAAATCTTTTTACACACACACACACACACACACACATACTCATAGAGTTGTGGTTTGATTTCCTTAACTGAGTCTTTTCCCACAATATACTATACAAAGTATGAAGAGTATGGGAGACACTCAATGGTGGATGCATGGATGGATGGATGGTTGGGTAACACAGACCTACTGGTTTAAATACAGAATAAAAAAAATAGGGACAGAGAAAATAACCTAAAATTATTGAGCACCTTTCCTACACCAGAAACTATGGAATGTGCTGAGGATACAGTTGTGTAAAAGTCAGACCAACTCCTTGCTCTCTTGACAACCTCAGTTCAATGACTTCTTTAACTGCCTAATTTCCTGCTGATAGTCATTTAAAGATCATATAGCATATAGGTCATGTTGAAGCTTTTAAAGAAAACAGATGACACACACACACACACACCTCCCTTTTTCCCTACACCTTGGCATCATGTTTGGTCCACAGTATGTGCTAAGTGTTTAATGAAGGAAGGAAGCTTAGGGCAGCTTGGATTCTGACAACTATCAAAGGAGACACAAT
The DNA here is from genome assembly GCF_045843805.1 of Urocitellus parryii. Classification (NCBI taxonomy): domain Eukaryota; kingdom Metazoa; phylum Chordata; class Mammalia; order Rodentia; family Sciuridae; genus Urocitellus; species Urocitellus parryii. The sequence continues at coordinate 150,780,168 of NC_135534.1, forward strand.
TGTGTGTTTTGGAGGAGCAGGCTAGTCACACTGACCAGGTGTTCTCCCTTGTTATTAGTCCCTTTATTAAGGAACATTTTGACCAAATTCTAGACAGTGGTCAGCTCCTTTTTGCTGACATAATATTTAAACAGATTAATCATTTCCCTGGCCTAAAAAGGTCTGCAATGTTCAGGATCATCTTCTCTTTAGAGCATGACATTGACTTAGCAACTTTATTTAATCTACCTCATATCCAAAATAAAGTACACATTTTAAGGAAGGTTTTTGGTAAGTTTGCAGTTTGCCAAGAGTTGTGCTGAAGATAGCATGGACAGCAAATAGTCTAAACAGGTCTTAGAGTCTTAGAAGTTCCCTGTTTTGTGTTGTCCTAATCCGTAAGGTCCTGGGTTCCAGGCAGATTTAGGAGGTCCTGGGGAAGAGTCAGGGTGGTTGAAGATTCAGATTTTCCCTGAGAAGAGTCAGGGGCTCAAAATGGAGGATGGTGGAGGTGGTGGGGATGATTCTTCTCCTCCTTCTCCTTTTTCTTTTTCTCCTCCTCTTCCTTCTTCTAAACTTTAGAGCTTTATAGTTATGCATAATAGTTTGGTTTACCCCAACAAACTCATACATGCAGGGAAATCAATTATTCATTTTCAGTTTATGATCCCCCCTTTTCCCTCCTGAATTCCACCCCGCCCCCATTCTCTTTCCTCTACTCTGCTAGACTCCCCTTTGCTTATCTATTTATTTATATTTAACTGATTCTTTTAAAAAAATATATATTTTAGTTATACATGGGCACAATATCTTTACTTTGTTTATTTATTTTTATGTGGTGCTGAGGATCAAACCCAGTGCCTCACATGTGTGAGGCAAGTGCTCTGCCACTGAGCCACAACCCCAGTTCCTAAATGGTTCTTTTTTACTCATGCATAGAGGTGAAATTCCCTGTAGCATATTTATACATGCACATATCATAATTTTTAAAGAATTCATTCTGCATTGCCCCTCCTTTCCCATCCCTCAACTCTTTCAATCTTTGCCTATATTACTTCCTTTTATTTTCATAATATCCTATTTTTCTCTCCCTGCTTTCTTTATTTTAGTCTAGCTTCCTTATATGAGAGAAAACATTTGACATTTGAGTTTCTGAGTCTGGTTTATTTCACTTAGCGTGATGTTCTCCATTTCCATCCATTTCCTGGCAAATGCCATAATTTCATTCTTCTTTATTGGCTGAGTTGAACTCCATTGAGTATATATACCACAATGTCTGAATCCATTCGTCTACTTATGGACATCTGGGTTGATTCCATAATTTGTCTGTTGTGAATTGTGCTTCTGTAAACATTCAGGTGGCTGTATCACTGTACTATGCTGATTTTAGATCTTTTGAGAAAATACTAAGAAATAGGAAAATACCAAGAAATGGGTCATATGGTGGTCCCATCCCTAGTTTTTTGAGGAGTCTCCATACTGCTTTCCAGAGTGGTGGTACTAGTTTGTAGTCACACCAGCAATGTACAGGTGTACTTTTCTCCTTACAACATTTATTGTTGTTCAAATGTTGCCAACATTTATTGTTGTTTAAATGTTGCCAGCATTTATTGTTCATATTCTTTTTCTAAAAAATTATTATAAAAATTTGTTATATATGACAGCAGAATGCATTACAATTCACATTATACATATAGAGCACAATTTTTCATATCTCTGGTTGTAAACAAAGTATATTCATACCATTCATGTCTTTATTTATGTTCTTAGGGTAATGATGACCATCTCATTCCATCATCATTTTTACCCCCTTGTCCCCTCCCTTTCCTTCTCCTCCTGTTATTCATATTCTTGATAATTGCCATTCTGAATAAAGTGAGATGAAATCTTAGTATAGTTTCGATTTGCATTTCCCTGATTGCTAGAGATGTTGAACATTTTTTCATATATTTGATGAACATTTGTGTTTCTTCTTTTGAGAAGTTTCTGTTTAGTTCTTTTGTCCATTTATTCTTTTTTTTTGGTGTTTTTGAGTTCTTTAAACATTCTGGATATGAAACCTCCATTGGAGGAATAGATAGCAAAGATTTTCTCCTATTCAGTAGGTTCTCTCTTCATGGTCTTAATCACTTCCTTTGCTGCACAGAAGGTTTTTAATTTGATGGCATCCCATTTTTCAAGCCTTGGTTTTATTTCTTGCACTTTGGGGATCTTGTTAAGGAAGTCAGTGCCAGCACCTATATGATGGAGTGTTGTTGCTGCGTTTTCTTCTAGCAGTTGCAAGGTTTCTGGTCTAATGCCTAAGTCTTTGATCCATTTCAATTGAGTTTTGTGCAGGATGAGAGATAGGAATCTAGTTTTACTTATCTATGTGTTGCTATCCAGTTTTCCCAGCACCATTTATTAAAAAGGCTGAAAAAATATATTTCCCCAAAAATACATTTGGAGAAAAATGTAAAATGAAATATAAAATGAAATGTAAAATGAAAATACACATTGGAGAAATATATTTTTGGCACCTTTATTAAGTATCAGGTGGCTGTAGGTATATGGATTTATCTCTGTGTCTTCCATTCTGTTCCATTAGTCTCTATGTCTATTTTGACAATACCATGCTGTTTGTGTTCCTGCAGCTCTGCCATAAAATTTCAGATCAGGTATTGTGATGCCTTCTGCTTCACTTTTCTTGCTTTGGCTACCCTGGGTCTCTTATTATTCAAAATAGAATTTTAAAATTGTCGTTTTCTAATTCTGTGAAGTATGTCATTGATATTTTGATTGGAATTACATTGGATATTGCTTTTGGTGGCATGGCCAAATCAAAAGTATTAATTCTGCCTAAGAACATGGGAGGTCTTTCTATCTTCTAAGGTCTTCTTCTTCAGTGTTCTATAATTTTCACTGTAGAACTCTTTTACCTAAAATGAAAGCATGTTGATTAGTAACTGGTAAAGATAAACTGACGTTTACCAGCTAAAGATCAGTTGGGTACTTATTTTATTTCCACCATTCCAGGCATATAATTCCAGAATAGTCTATAATACTACCTGATAATTATAATTTAGGACTTGAAGAAGCCAACCAAAGATTTGGTGGGAATCACTGATTCCACACTGTAGTGCTGTGTATTAAATATAAGAGTTCTTGCTTATTGCCTGCTCCTTATAAAAAGAGTAGTCTATCCTTCTGGTTCAAAGTTTTTCTTTTGGGGTTTGAAAGCTATTGATACTTTTCTAGATTTTATTATTGTCACATACCAGCATGCCCCAGGATGACACATGCTTGATTACTTGTCTCTGTTCAAGATTATTTCTCACATATACATGTGCATGGGAGTGTATAAACACACACACACACACACACACACACACACACACACACACCCCTTCTACTTCATATGAGCCCTTGAAATTGTTCAGCCTCTAGAAGTAGTTCTTTGACACAGGGAGTGCCCCTATACATATTCACAGCTTAATATTTGGCAACAGATGTAAGGGCACCTTATATTGGCTCCTGAGATTGCTTCTCTGTGTATCTCTGTCCTCTCCAGTATTCTCCCTCAAATTCCAACCCCCTCCCCCTGCACCACTCTCATCTCTCTTTCCTCAACTCAAGATTCAGGTTGTCCCTGAATCTTGAGTTGGGGATAACAACATAGTTCTTCACATTGCTGCCTTTTTAATCCGGCCTCTGTGGGCATGCACACATCCTTCTTCAACATGCTATGGCAAACAATGGTATAATTTAAATTCTCTTTGGAGGAAGGAGTCACTCCCTAATTAAAGTCCAAATTGAAAAAAAAATTTTTCCTACTTTGGGAAGAAATATGATGACTTACTATGGATAAATATCATCAGACAGGCTCATGTTCTCTGGCAGTGGCAGCCCAGAGTGTGTGGGTGTTCATGTTTTAACATTGTCATGGCTAGTATCATGGAAGCTGCATATCTTTTCACATGTACTCTATCAGAATAGAGTGATAAACACAGAAATTTGTCTAATGAGATATATCTCTCAAAGTCCTCTGCTTGCTCTGGGGAGGATTGTAGGAATCACACTAATGACTAACATTTGCATATTACTTCTCAGATTGTAAACACTTGCATATCATTATTGCATTGACTCCTCACAAGTACTGTGGGAAATAAGCAAGGCACCTAAAATTTTCCTAATTCACAGGAAAGCAACTAATAGTGAAAGACTCTAAAATTATGGTTCAGATGGTTTCAGAATTTTATTCTGAGTCCCTTTGGTACCATTTATAATGAATGTATCTTCAATAAGTGCTTAATATGATTATTAAATTAGTATAATGCAATAGAATGAAATGAAATTTGCTTTCACTGTCTTAACTTTTAAAGATATAGCCTAGATTAATTCAAACCTGTGTTTCAAATGTGTTCTATTGTGATTATTCAGTTAATCATTCTTGTGGGGAATGATTTTGAGACCATAAATCAAGCACCACCAGGTGGCAGCTTAAACAATTTGCCAGTACAGCCTCTGAATAGAATAACCTCCAGTGTGTCAACCTTAAAAGCCTTAACAGTTATTGTATATGAATGGCCTAATCAACATTGCTCTAGATGTAGAACAATAGGGGAATTGGTAGGTATTTCAGGAGACTGAAGGGAAAACAGTGTAGAAGAAACCATTGGGGTTCCTACCCAGTTCTCACAATCTTTCTTTAGGAATTAGTCTCCGAATTCCTAATTTAGGAGAATGACTCTTGGAGTCTCAGAAAGATGTTTAATCATCAATCAATCATCAATTCAGCATTTAGTGAGAACCTACTATATGACAAACTCTACGCTAACCCCTAGAGATACAATATGAAAATGCAGATCTTAGGGGACACAGGTAAGTTAATACCTAATTATAGCATTTCTCAGCAGAAAATGAAAAAGTAAACCTCTTTCTATGGTCCCATTGCTAAGTGAAATTTTGCCCCTTGGAGGTGCTGAGCTGTGTGCAGAAGGAATCATCTGAATGTCCTAGGAGGACTCTGGGGTCTATGGACAGGAACAATGAGTCATCTTCTTGTCAATCCCATGTATTCACAAGCACAGTATTGGGTACCTAGGTGGGTGGGAGAAGGTGCAGGCTAAAGAGGACATCATTATGGATAAGCTACCCATTCTGATGGTAGAGAATTAGGCCAATATCAGAAAATAATAGAGTCACCTATGTGAATGGAGGACCCTGATTTAATAATAATAATAGTAGTAATAATAATAATAATAATAATAATAATAATAAGTGTAACAACAACATGACTATTAGCTACCAATAACGGTTCACCAAATAGACACCTAATGTTGTATCAGATACACAACATACAAAAAAGAAAGCTATTGCAATACAGTTATAGTTAATAACATTGGGGCTCTGAACAGTCAAGTGACTTTCCCTAGGTCACAGACCTAGTGAATATGAGAGTTGGATTTGGTCCTATACCTGTCTGACCTAAGCCTCTACTTTGCACTTCAGTTGGTAACATTGACTGGTAAGTTGATGATAAATATGTCACATTTATTGATTTCTCATCCTAATCTCTTGCTCCACATTTTATATGTGGGCCATTAGTAGAAGCCTGCAGAGCTTTCTAGAGTAGAGATTTCTGGGTGAGGAGCATCTGCCAAGAGGAGTAGGCAATCCCCATAAAGCAACTTGGGCTCTTTGTGTCAAGAGCATTGACAGAGAAGACAAGTGAATAAATGTTAGTTTTCTGTATAAAAGAGTAAAAGGAAGAGGTGAGAAGCAAGAGATAGTAGAGGGAGAAAAGAAAAACCAGTTATTAGGCCATTTCATCTTCTCTGCAGCCTTCGCTCTGCTGTCTGGCTGGGCCTGGTCCAGAATAAGTAGCTGCAAGAACTGGTTGGTATCTTGCTTTGCTCAGTAAATATGTTCAATGGGCAGGGGAAAATGATTATTTCCCATTGCATTGTTATTAGAAATTGAAGTCCCCATATAATAGAAGCAATTTTTCGGTTCTGTTGAGCTGCAGTTTGCTACCTTGAGAAAAATAAAGGTTGTGCAAAATATATACCCTGAGCATGACAATTTTAAGCTTCAAATTGTCAAAGAAAATTCACATTGTTTCCTATTTAAGGAGAATATGACCTTGTGTGTATAGGTCTGTGCATTTGTGTATGGAATGCACATGTGTAAGGAATTTGGGAGGATTAAGAGAATTAGAGAAATGGGAAGTTGGGCCAACCAGATTTGCTATTTCTTTTTTCCCTGTTGGATGATATGTGCATGCACACCTGTGCTCACATGTCCACACACACACATAGCCTTTGTTCAGCACAAGACAATGTGAGGAGGGTGGATCATTTTGCCTTACAGAAATGTTAGAAAAAACATCTATCACATCCCTCTCATTCTTCCTTGTCTGCAGCCCTCTCAGACTCGCCTTACTCATTTATGGCTTAGCATATGATGCATCTGAAGGCATGAAGCCTCAGGGGCTGGGGAAATACAGGACCAGTTGAGGCCTTGTATTCTCAACTCAAGTTAAGGTTACCATTTGTCCATAGGCTGATTTTATTTAGGTCCTGGGCATCCATGCCTGTGCTCATTTTTGTGGCAATAATAGCAATTTCCTTCAAGCAGAATCTAAACTGAAGGGATCTCATTCTTGCAAAAGTCTAAGTTGGTACAGGGAAAGGCCTGAGGGACAAATGGTAAAGAAAGGAATTGATGTTCACCTGGCCCAAGGGCAAGTCATGTCTAATTTAGTCCTTCATTCTTACCCAGCTTACAGCAAGCATTTAGCATTAAGGAATATGACAATGGTTTCAACATGCTCCCCCACCTATAAGGAGATGGTATTCTAATAATGGGTATGGATATTTAGAAGCACAATTTAGTCACCACAGTAGGATTGCCTTAATATGAGAATAGGCAGAAAGCATATGGGGGAAAAAACATCCATTCATCTCCTTTTGCTGAAGTTCTAGACATTCATTTCCATAAGCATTTCTTTCCTTCCTTCTTTATAATTAACCAAGTCCTGTCACTCCTCACCCATTACTGTCCCCACAAACATATTTAAATCTCTCTATTCCCACAATAGTATCTTGTTCTAGGAAGCCCTCATCTCCTACCTGGATAACCACAATAGGTTCTTTTACATGTTCCTGCCTCTCTGTGCTTCTCCCACATCTTTCTCCATATTTAATCCTTCAGTGATTCCCCACTGACTTCAAGAATTAGCCAAGGAATTCCCAGCTGGGATTGCATGTTTTGGTTCTATATCATTAATTATACCAATGTTTATTGAGCACCTATTATATGCCAATGTGCTCTGTACTAATAGAAAATGTTGTGGAATCTGGATGACATTTTTACCAAATAATACTCAGTTGTGTTATCTATCAAATAGACTCAGAATTTTCTTTAATTATTCACTAGGTGAAATGAGATATTTCTGAGAATGCCTTAAAAACAGGAAATATATAGGTAAAGGAATATAAAGGTAAGGACTTGCCATGGCATATACCAGAACATTTGAGCTTCTTATGAAAGTGTTATCTCTCAGGCATAAGAAAGGAGAAACCAATGTGGAAAATAAAGTTGTGTTTCTCAAAGTTACTCCTTGGGCAGCTTAGTGTGGCAGTTAGGAAGATCATGGTTTTAGAACTTTAGAACTTAGTTTGTTCTAAACTATGTTGCTGCAACAAAAGGTCATAAACTGGGTAGCTTTTAAGCAACAGAAATTTATTTCTCACAGCTCTGGGGACTGAGAAATCCAAGATAAGGGCTCCGGCAGATTGTCTGGGGAGGGCTTGCTTTTTGGTTCAGAGATAGTGCTTTCTTATTGTGTCCTTACATGGTAGTAGGAAGCAAGCACCTCTCTGGGGCCTCTTTCAAAAGGACACTAATCCCATTCAAAAAGGTTCTGCACTCATGACCTAATCACCTACCAAAGGACTCATTTCCTACTCCAATCATTGTTTTATTTTATTTGTGCTGCTATAACAAAACACCCATGATTAGGTAATTTATAAAGAAAAAAATATTTTCTCACAGTTCTGGAGACTGGGAAGTCCAAGAGCAAGGCACTGACATTTGGTATGGTGAGGGCCTTCTTGCTGTGTCCTCACATGACAGACCGTGGAAGGGCAAGCAAACCAAATGCTGGGGGAAGCTGCTTTCCCCAGGACCTAAATCCCATTAATGAGGGAGCAACTTTCACAACCTAATCAATTTTTAAAGGCCTGCTTTTTAGTACAAGCACATTGGCAACACCTGGAATTGGGAGGGAACACATTCACACCATGGCAATCACCCTGGTGATTAGGCCTCAACATAAAACTTCGGGGAATAAAAAATCTTTCAGACTATAGCAGTACTGGATCTGCCTTTCTTCAGCTCTATAACCTTGAACAAGTTCCTTAATTTCTTGGGTCTGAGTTTCTTCTTCTATAAAAGAGGATGATAATAACAGTTTATTCTTAGGCTTAAACTGGAAATGTAGGGAAAGCAGTTAGCCCAGTGCCTGGCATGTAACAAATGCTCAATAAATGCCAGTTGCTGTTATTTCCCTATTTGAAATCCAGGTGTTTATAGGGCCAGTGCACCATCAAGAGTGGGAAAGAAATTTTTACAGTCACATAAATTTACTGTGCATATTTGCATCTGTAGGACTTTGGTTCACACCCCCCCCCCCTTTTCTCTCCCATTTTCCCAAACTCCAAAATCCTTAATTTCTTTGCAAAATATATCAAGAAGCAAGAGTCGGAAGTGGAGGGAAGTCATCTCAGGGAGGAAAAACAAAATATATACATCTGTGAAAGTCAGTTCCACACCAAGCAAATCTGCCAACTCTCAGGCAGGCCTGGCCCAGGTGTGGGCTGACAAAACCTGCCCCGCTGTGCGAATGAGCAGGGCAAAGGTTCACAGCTTGTAAAGTGGGTGCCCCTTTCTCATGGAGGACACATGAAAAATGCTGACTCCTTGAACAGAGAAAATATGTTATTTGGTTTGAAATATATATATGTATATATTGACCCCCCCTGGGGTCTTATCAGAAAAGCCATATTTTTAAAACATTTAACATTTTCCTAGTCCAAATTGGGGCTGTGTCTAAGTTGATGGTGCCGAGGGAAAGATGTATTTCTGATCCCATTCTGAAAGCACTCTCTGGAGACCTCCTTTGGAAACTCCTGCCTGACAACAGAGCAAGACAGATTGGCTGAGATCGTTTAAGCAAAAGGAAACATATTTTATTTACAACATTACTAATAAATTTTTCCTACTGCACTTAAAGTTCCCTCTCTTTAAGTAGGCTCCATAAAATCTCATAAGAACATATGGCGTTTCTGACATGTCTGTCTAGGAGAAAACCCTGAACGGTGCCTGGGGGGAACGAGCTGCCTAAATGAACCCCAAGGATCCCCAACTCAGTAACACCTGCCTCAGCTTTACTGTCCCCCTCAACCTTTACCATGTTTATACCTAGGTAAAAAAGCACATCCCCTTATTATTTTACCTCCTCTAGCAAATAAAGCACTTTTAACATGTCATGCCATGGATGCTCTTTTTTTCAGACAGGCAGTATATTGTACTAAGGACCTCCACAAGTCTGACCCCTGGCCTTGGCCCCAGAGAGAAGGGATATCATCCCTGCCTGGGAGGAAACCATGGTATTCATGGGGATTAGGAGGGTCAGACATGAAAACAAATATTCATGGTGATGTGTGATACAAGGTACAAAAACCAGGAAAGTGCTATGATAGGCAAAGTGGGGGAGGGTAGGCGGTGAGGAGCATTTTGTAGAGGAGTTAGCTTTGGAAATTGGGTTTTAAAACGTGAAACTGAGTTTTTAAAATGAAGAGTGGTGGAATTCGATGAAGGAGGATGAAAGAATGAGGCAAACAGAAATGGCGAGATCAGCTGCATTCAAGGGATGTTTATGAACTAAGAAATAGGACTGGAAAGAATTTGGATGTGAACTGTAAGGGAAAAGAAGGGCTCAGAATGACTTCTGCAGAGAAATGTGCATCTCAGGTTAGATATTTATTTTAAAGACAGGTAATTAAGTCAGTAGAGAGAGCATCTGTTTAAACAGGGGATGAATTTGGATATTTTAAGATCCTAAATCCAGTACCTCTGTAGGATAAGAAATCTAATAAAATGAACAAAATTAAAGATTTGAGATAGGCTGGAAGAAATAGAAGAAAAGAGATAATTTGTTGTTGTTTTTTTTTTGGCATTAACATTGAATGTTTTCTGATCAAAGGGAAATCCTCTAAATAGGAGAAAGTTGTATCAATGTTTCCAGCGAAAGAGGAGGGATGAACACAAGTATTTATCACTGTTTGCTCCTGAAAGTCTTTCAAAGTGACTATAACTGAATACAAAATAAGAACCACAAAGACAAAGAGAAGAGCAGAGGGGGAGATTGCAGTATAAAGATGGCAATAAAATTTTGGAGATGGGAGGCAGATGGGTCAGTAGTGACAGAATAGAGAAAGCAGATGCTGAATCCTGCAGGAAAGAAACTGAGGATATCAAAGCCGTTTGTGTATCCAGAACTCCAGAAGTGCTCACAAAGAAGCCTCAGAAACCTCTGATGGCAGGAGAGAGCTGTAGGGCTGAGAACAGGATTGGCTAAACATCTGTTTAAGAAGAGGTCAGAACCCAAATCCACTTGTCTGCTTTCAATAGTCGTGGTAATGGTGGTGGGTCTATATTTCCCTAATCAGACAGAAGATGGAGGCTTGCTTTTGGAAGAACTGACCTGGAAAACCTCTGACCCTCAGATCCCTGAATATAGCTGGAGAGATGGGTGCACCTCCATACAGAGCCAGAGCAATAGGTAAGAATGACACACCATTGTTCTTACCATATCTCCTCCTCAGTTTTCAGAGCACGGGCATCCAGTCTCATTGCCTACCTCCGTCCGTCCTCCCTTCACTGTTCCTTTGGGCCTTTGACCCTTATTATACCCAGGCAGGAGATTGGCAAATCTCTCTCTAGAGAAACCAATTGGTCCATATGAAAAGATGTAGATGTTTAAAAATGTGGAAATTCACCTGAAGAAGTCTGCTTGCAAACATAGCTTCCTTCAGTGAAGCCCACCAGACATGTGCTAAGACTGGCAGGGCCTTGTTCTTAAATATGAAGGGGAAAGGATTACCAGATTTGAAGATTTCTATCTGCCTGCCTGTCTTTTTATCTATTTATCTTTCTATCTATCTATCTTCTATCATCTATCATAAAACAGAAAAACTAAAAGAATTCATAGACAATAAAGGAAAGAGAAAAATGTTCTAAAATTCTATTACTTTGGCAAATTATAAGGTGCTCTTCAATAAATAAGAAAAACATGAACATTCAAAAATATTCATATATAGTGAATTGGATCATGAAGAAATCTGTCACCCATATTATGAAGCTTACTTTGCCAAAGGGACAAAAATCATGAGGGAAACATTAAAAGACATTGATGACATCCCCTGTCTAATAGTGGTCTTTGGGAACCCTGTCTAGAAGGAGTGAAAGAAGACAATGGAGAGGAAGAAATAGAACATTCTTCTGAGCTGAAAGGACCCTAGCCCTAACACTAACACTAACCCTAACTCTAACCCTTTCATCATGGTTTACTTATAAAGAATAATGGAAGTGTGGTTTTATGTGTATATATTTTTCATTTTAGAAATGTACAAATAAAGAATAAGACAATGTGCCTTTGGAGAAAAAGGAGGAAGTGGAGGAGAAAGGCAGAGGAAGAGGTATAAAGCGAAGACAGAAGATGACACCATGTATAAACATTGTGAGGACATGACTTTGAAGCTAGTATTCAGTATTCTTCAAAAAAGAATCAAAATTAAACCACAAATCATTCAGGAAAGTATCAGACTCATGTTCTTTATTGGAAGAAGGTATTCAAGGTGGTATCTATTAACATAAAAGGTGGAGTAAATGGATAAGCAAAATTTGACACATAAATAAAATGAAATTTTATTCAGTTTCAAAAAGGAAGTTTACAAGCTGCAACTTGTGTGAACTTTGAAGATATTATGCTAAGTGAAATAAGCCAATTCAAAAAAAAAGAAAAATATTGTATGATTCCACTGAATGTTTTGAGTAATCAAATTCATAGAGACAGAAAGTAGAATGGTGGTTGCCTAGGATTGGGGAAAAATTGGATGGGGAGTGATTGCTTAATGGGTACAATGTCTGTGTTTGGGAAGATGAAAAAGTTCTGAAGATTGATGGTGGTTACACAAAAATGTGAGTATACATAATGCCTTTGAACTGTGTGCTAAAAGTGGCCAAAATTGTAAATTTTATGCCATATTTCCACTATAAAATAAATAATTCATAAATCTATGAAAGAAAAAATACTTTATGTGTTATAGGAAAAGAATAGTGAACCATAAAACCAGTAAAACTTATGGCCGAATCTAAATAATAGTTAATTATGAGTCTGTGGAGCTTAATGTTATTTTTTAGAAAAGATTTTTAAAATAGAAGAGAAATAATTTTTACAGCATCTTATTTTTCCTTTGAATTTTTTTTTAAAAATTAGTGTATTGGGCGCAACCAACTTGATCCAATAGAAATTCTTGGTTGCCTAAAAGTGAGTATGAAAAAGCAGATGATGGAAATGGCCCTGGGGTTGTAATGGGAAGAGCAGAAATTCAAGATGCTGAAGGATTCCTGAGTTTGGTGAGGATATTGTTGACATGGCCAGTCACAGTTCAGTTTGCATGAGGTTTTATGAAAAGCTAAGAAAAGGGTTTAGTTTTGGTCTCTGATGAGTTGATTTAGAGGGACTATTGAGCAAGAAGGGAGAAAGGGGCAGATTTAGTGGGAATTATGAATGGAATAAAGATACAGAAGAAAGGCTCAGAGAAGGACATTTCCAATTTTCAGACCCTGACACAGAAGAATTCTTTTTGATAATGCAGTTCAAACTGTTGGTTTCTGAAAAAGAGGATTTAAAGGTATTGTACCTGAGGAAATTAGGAAACCATGAAAAAGTGATGGTAAAAATTTTCACCAATATTTCTGTGATGCCTTTTATGAAGCTGAACAGAGGCATTGAGACAAAGAGGATGTTGAACCAAAGCCTGGAGTCTGGGATGGAGTCCACGGCACAGCAGGAGCATGGTACCGGTGGATACAGTAGAGAGGAATGGCAAGCAGGACTACACCAACCGGCATAGGAGAAGCAGCAGCCTCTTCATCTGTGAGCGCTGACAATAGCGTGTTTTAAATGTCACAATTAATTTGATAATATTCAGAATCATAAATGTATATTTTAAAACAATATGCATAGTATACTCACAGATTGAGGCATGTGAAACACCAATTAGGTGGTAATCAGAACTTTCAGGGCTTCCTCAGTTTTAGGGATCTTTGTCATAAACACCATTAGGTGGTAATCAGAACTTTCAGGGCTTCCTCAGTTTTAGGGATCTTTGTCATATTTTTAGAATGTCATTTTAGAAAAATGATGAGCTCGATGTTTTCTAATGCCACATGGAAACATTTGTTGCATAGATGGGTATGACTAAGAGCAGGTGGGGTGAAAACAGTCACAACTTTTTCTGGTTTTCGTTTTGTATCCTGGTTATGCAGAACCCTTCTAAAATATTTCAGGAAAATTCTGAAAAGAGGCTTTTCAAGTGTTGTTTTTAGAACCAAAAGGAAACACTAGGGAACTAGACTAATTAAAAATATTCCAACTTTTAGTTGAATTGGATTCAAGTAATGTTTATTAAGTACTTAAGCACTTTCTACATTCTAGCCCATGGGCAGGTTTTTAAAATACATCAGTTTCTTTAAACTAACAATTCTTTAGGTAGTCTTATGCTGCTGGTTACATACTATTTTCTCATTCTTCAGAGGGAAAACAGGGTTAGAGAAGAATGGGATGGATGAAGAGTGGAGATAGAAATTAAACTCTGGTCTCTTGACTTTAATTTCTTGTTCTTTCTGCTATTCCATGATTATTACATCTAAATTTCTAAAGAAAAATGGAAAAAAAATGTATCTAAAGTAAGATACAAAGTCTGTAAAGAAAGGAACTGACTAGATATTCTTTATTTAATTAGGCTAACATAGATAACCATTGCCATCTTCTATCACATAGAAATTAAATTGTATTTACATCTGATATTATACATGTTATAGTTTTGAACTGGAGGTCCTTGTCATTAAGATAGTGGTGAGAAAATTGTCACAGTACCCTAGACTATGGGAAGAGGGTGGTTTAAGGGATTGGCATGAGCGTAGAAGAGAAGTACAAGGCAAGAAAGTGCCAACTGCCCTCTGTGACCTGTAAATTTGGTTTGTCTTTGTATTGTTTCTTGCAGTACTGGGATTGAACCCAGGGCATCCCTGATGATAGACAAGGCCTCTCCCACTGAGCCACACCTGCAGCCCTGTGACCTGGAAGTTTGGGGACACTGAGAAATGTGTGTATGTGTGTGTGTGTGTGTGTGTGTGTGTGTGTGTGTGTGTATTTCCTATGAATTGTAATGTGTAATTTGGTGCTACCCAGGAAATACAATTTATCTGAAGCATCTTATGTATCATACAAATAAGAATGTACATAAAGTTTAAATAAGAGACTATGGTTACCTTACTGAGGATTATTTAGTTTATGTTAGTGTCATCACAGTTTAAATTGTTTGATTTATACATGACTTTTAGAAACACATCTATTCTATAAAGAAACATGCATTTATCCTTTGGTGATGTGAAATCACAGGTCTTTGAGAGCATAGACCTTCTTTCTTCTTTATCTTCATGCCAAGATTCTTTATATTTTATGGATCATGATCCCATTAAGAATTTGATGAAAGCCAAGGGGTCTCTTCTGAGACTAGATAGAGCCATACACAACCATGTATTCCATGACAGGACTATGAACTTCTTGGCACCAACCCATGAACCTCTTAGGGTTAAGACCCATTTGGCACCAACCAGTAAGTTTAATAGATACTTTTTATGCTCCTTAACCTCTGTGGATAAGATATAAGGTGTGCCACGGAGGATAAACCCATCACTCCACAGCTCAACCTCATCTCCTAATTCACTGTAACTCTACTCCATCCACATTCCCCATACTTACTGAAGGCAAGGGGAGGGCTCATAATCTCTGTGCAGAAACAGTCAATCAGTCCTTTTCAATGAAACCCATTTTGACAAATCTACTCCAGCTTGGAAATTCTGAATTAGAAAGAAACAAGCAATAAAACTTAACTTTGAGAGTTGCCAAGTGATATGAAACAACCACTCTCACTCTAGACTGATGCGTATCAAATCATTGATCCCTGTGTTCAGGGAATGAATCAGGATGGCAAGGGAGTTCGGATATGAGTTTGGGATTAAAACATTAGAGATAGTCCTTTTACATATGAATGCTGATGAAAATAACCCAGTGATTTTACATTTGACAAGGTTATTGTGCATCCATTCATGCTGAGAGGAGTGGTGCTAGAGGAAAACCAGTGCATTAAATTCTACCAAGAATGTTTCTGGAGTCAATGATCACAAAATGATTTGTGGCAAAGTTTGCTTTCAAAGTTTGCCACTTTAATTGGCACCATGGAAAAGCTTAATTCGTAAATAGACAATTTCTGAGGTCATTTCCATTGTATGGGACATTGGATCAAGTTAATGGATAGCCTTTTGTATAATAGCACATTACTTTTGATAGCAGACATTACTATTTTTCACTGATATACCTTTTTCTTCTTCTTACAGACAAAAATGGATTATACTTCCCAGCTCCTTGAAGTTAGTCGGGACCATTTGATTTTCTTTGGCCAAAGAAATGTTAAGTAAAATGAAATTTAACATGTATAATTATCTGCCTCTCTTTCCATTTGCTTCATTGACCTATGAATTCCAGATGATACAAATTAGCATCTTTGATCCCTGAGTGAGGATGACATAGAGAAAAAGCTACTGCCAACCTGCAATGGTCACATAGAAGGAAAAAGAGAAACATTGGTTGTTATGTGCCACTTTTAGCCTTATCTGTTACAGCAGCATAACCTAGTCTATTCTGTATGCTATTTACATATGCTAAACTTGTACAAATTTATTTTAAATAATGTAAACAGATTAATGGGGCAGTGAATGTGTGCAACAGCATAAAAAGGGAAATTAACAGTGCCTTACTTTTAACAGCTGGCCTGTTCCTCCATAGAAATGTCTCAGCCAGTTGTTCTGCAATTCTTGGCTGTACAACAAAGCAAATATATTTGTGCAAACGTTGTACAGCAATCATGCCTTAGAGAATTCACAATCACTGGGCTGGCCCAGTGGTCCAGGCAAATAAACACCACTTGCTATTTTTCCCCCTCTCTCATTTTTTTCAGAGTTGGAGAGTACTCGAGTCATTCAGTTTCCTCCACTGGGACAATGTGACAATGATCCTGTTGTACTCTGGAGGCTCCATGTCATGGTTAAGTCACTTGAAACTGTTTAATAATCTGTGCAGGGTCTTGTTGGGTTGTGAAATCCCAGAGCCACTTCCTTGTGCATTACCTTCTACCTCCCTCATTTTTTTTCTGTAAACAGATGAGTCTCTCAGGATCCTTATAAAGAGCATCCATCACAGAGTTGGCTACAGTGTGAAGGGGGTTGGGAAAGTACTTTCACCATTATCAGGCACAAATTGAACAAATCTCAGTAGGTGACAGCAACAGTGATGAAGAGTTCATTCTTAAATTTCAAAATTTTACTGTGTCACCTTCTAATTTGACAAAAGATGATTTAGAGGCAGAGAGTCAAATGTTGTCATGAGAAAAACACAAGATCTAGAATAAAAGATCTTGTCTTAAAATCAGTCTCTTCTGTTTACCAACACTGTGGTTTTACCTATTTGATCTGCACCTGAGTTTCTTCACCAGTACCAATGGGTGCCGTGATGCCTGCCTTCCATGGTAGCTCAGAAGATGCATTTCACAGTTGGGCTCTCATCCAATACTTGTTTCATATTTTTTTCTTTCTTCCCAGTTAATAACCATTACTAAAATTCAGGAGTCCACTTTTCCTCTAGTCCTTAGGGGGCCACGTTTTCCTTTATTGCCCACATTTTCCTTTATTGCCTCCATTCTTCCTAATCCAAGAAATACAGTCCTTTCTGATTCCATTTGTCAGACTTACCTGAGAATTCTAAAAGACTGTGTAAATGTTTCTCAAATGTATTGTGGCTCTCCCTGTCACCTTAACCAGCTGTCTGTCACCAGATTGCAGACTGATTCTCTGCAGTTGCTCCTTGCTCTAAATCTTTATCCCTATACTCTCCTTTCCCTAAGTTTGGCCCACGACTATCCCTGTATTTCCTCAGCACAGCAAAGATTAGAATCAAGATTGTTCAAGATTGTCTTGAACACCTAAGGATAACAGAAAAATATTTAAATATCAGGTTGGGTGGCATGGAGGAGAATAAGGGCTGAACACTCATTATGTTCTCACTGTCAGACTCAATCCTCATCTGCAAGGCTTACCAAATCACCTCTGCAGAAGCATCATCTAGACATTGTCTTAATAAGAGATGTCTCTGTTAAACACAGACCTAGTGAATTAGAATCTCTGAGTGTGGGAAGACTCAGAATGTACATTTTAATGGGCTTCCTACAAAGCACTTACGAAGTAGGTTCTCTGTTGGAACATTGGGAAGGAAGTGTTTGGGAATTTGTGCAGTAATGCCCTGTTTCAGAAATCAGCTTACATCCCAACAGGAGTGATTTAATGCTTCCTGCTTCACCTGGATGGAGTCTGAACATCAACGTTCCAGGACCAAACAAAGAAATTAAACAACAGTAATGTCAACACTAGACTCTTGAAAATCCCTACCTGGAACAAGCATCGTTATTTGCCTATTCAATACCCATCTCCCCTTTTCTTTGCTAATGGAAACCTATTTAGTTGAGCAACAGTGTGTGTATCTTCTGCTGATGAATTAAGATTGGTATAATTCAACTGGGAGTGGTGAATTGTGATCCTAGTGGTTCAGGAGGCTGAGGCAAGAGAATTGCATGATCAAAGCCAGCCTCAGCAACTTAGTGAGGCCTTAAGCAATTCAGCAAGATCCTGTTTCTAAATGAAATATAAAAAAAGGACTGGGGATGTGGTTATGTGTCCCTGGGTTCAATCCCTAATACTTAAAAAAAAAAAAGATTGGTACAACTCAGTCTCGACTCTTCTGTCTCTTTTTAGCCTCTCTTATAGCTAGGGGTAGTCTTATGATACAAATCTGAACATTAACCT
This sequence comes from Urocitellus parryii, assembly GCF_045843805.1. Classification (NCBI taxonomy): domain Eukaryota; kingdom Metazoa; phylum Chordata; class Mammalia; order Rodentia; family Sciuridae; genus Urocitellus; species Urocitellus parryii. The sequence continues at coordinate 150,798,396 of NC_135534.1, forward strand.
ATAAAGGGAAACATCCTGGGGAGGAGATGGGAAAATCTGGGAAAACTTTTGCTCTTTAACCTTAAATGTAGCTGTGATAATTAGATAATTGGCAATCATCTTCTGACCTTCAAGGAAAGGAAAAGAAAGTTAAAGAAAACAATTGCCAGATCACTAGGCCAAAGTCAGTCGTTGCCTACCCTCTGTCTTTCGACTGGAGAAAAATGATCCCCTAACTTTAAGCCACTGTGGCTGTTTCTGTTTGTTTGTTTGGTTTAGTAACTGAAAGCAGTCCCGATCTCAGACTGTCCTCCTTTTCAGGATAATATCATTTCAGTGTTAATAACAATGATATTATTTTATGCTACACAGACCAATTAGCTCCTCATTATTGAAATTGTTTCTGTTCCAGAGGAGAATTGTGGCTTATCAAAGACAATCTCATTTTCCCTTCAAAATGATGAAGTTTGCCCTTAAATTTTTTCTTTAAAAGTGGTTTGTCCTCCACCTCTGAAGAGAGTGAAGAAGTACTGTCAGCTTTAAATAAGCCTCTCTTCTTTACTGTTGCATTTTCCCTCACCATTGCCCCCGTGTACGCTTCCATTTACAATTTCAGAAATTACTAGAGTGTGTCTCAGATAAAGCATCCTTTACACAAATACGTAAAATTCTTCACCGGCATTATCCACAATCTCCTAAGAAATTTCCCCATACCTACACGTATATCCATCATCTTTTCCTCTTTTCTGTATTATAAAGCTAAGAGATCCTATGAACATGTGGAAAATGGTCTACTTGCTCATTTCATGAGCACATGCAATAGGAGTCACTCTACATTTCATAAATGAATCCTTTTAGGCAGAGTCTAGGACAGTACTAACCCATACTGCATTATTCTAAAGAAATGTTATTCAAAATCTGATTTTTACGGTTTTTTTTCTGGAAAAAAATAGAAAAGTTTTTATGTAAATATTGAGAGAAATGTGATAGATCTGTCACTTTTGGGGATATTTTTCCTAGTCCCTCATATGTTGTGGCAAGCACAGGGCCTTTGAACATATTTATTGCCTAGAAATCTCTATCCATTTTCTCCTCAATTTAAACTCATTCAACTCTCAGTTCCATATGGAAGCTGATGTTCTTCCTGATCATTAGAAACCAAATCTAAACCTCTTCTTGTGTATGTTTATACCACTGTGAACCTCTCCAAATGAGGCTGATTATAATTTTGTTTTATTTGTATGATTATGTGATAAATATCTGTCTTTCCCCTTACACTATAAACTCTATGAAGAAAAAGAACATGCCTGGTTTTGTCCAACAGATGGGGTATGTTAGCATCTAATGCATAGTAGGCACTTAATAAGTGGCTATCAATGGGATAAATAAGAAGACATTTTTTTTTTTCTTTTGGTACCAGGGATTGATCTCAGGGCTACTCAACCACTGAGCCACACCCCCAATCCTATTTTGTATTTTATTTAGAGACAGGGTCTCAATGAGTTGCTTGGCACCTTGCTTTTGCTAAGGCTGGCTTTGAACTCGTGATCCTCCAGCCTCAGCCTCCGGAGCCCCTGGGATTACAGGTGTGCGCTGCTGTGCTTGGCTAAGAGATCTTAACTTACGTTTCCCACATTTGAAACACAAAACCATTTCTTTTCATATAATTTTCATTCATATCACAAAATAAAGGGTCTGAAAATATATATTAATAAACTCTTTGCTAAAGCAAATTGGCCATTCATTTTTGATATAAGTATGAGGAAGTCTTAATATTTATCTAGATTAACACACTCATATGACAGAGAAAGAAAACAAGCCACCATAAGGGTCCTTCCTAAGAACACACTTCTAGTTACTGGTAATAAAAGAGACCAGAGATCACCTCTTCTGATGCCTACCTGGTTCAGTCCTCATGTCTTTGTATGAATCCAATAAACCCAGAGTTATGTGAAATTTAAATTTTTAATTACATTTTTAAAACATTTTTTTAGTTATAGGTGGACACAATATCTTTATTTTATTTTTATGTGGTGCTGAGGATCGAACCCAGTGCCTCATGCATGCCACCTCTGAGCCACAACCCCAGCCTGATGAAATTTAGTTTTAAAACAGTAGAAAAATGAATGACAAGTAGAGCCATTTTTGTGTAGAGCCATTCTAGTTTCTCTTCAGTTTTATTCAGGCGTTTAGTTTTATTAAGGTTGGTGACTTAGACACATAACATTTATTTAGCCTCAGGTATTTAACACTAGTGACTATAATGTTAAAACTGAAAACACTGACATCCAATTTAATCCTTAGAGAAGATTCTCTTCAGTTCTAAAAAAAAAAAAATTCAGATTCTACTTTTACCTTCAATGCTATGGCTGGATGAAGCATCTACTTTTTTGTTTGTTCCATAATCCTTTCCCCCAGAAGTTTTTAAATGATGATATTACATTTTCAGGGCCCAATGAGCTCCCGACAGTGGTGTGGGGCTATTGAGTGGTCCGTCAGTGGTACCATGGTGCTCAGTGGAAGCTGAGGTTGGATTGTAAATTCACCAGTGCTGTAGGCAAAGATTTATTTCAGAGATTTGGGCTGAGAAACATTGTTTCACAGACACTTCTTTCAGAGAAAAGGAAAAATGATGAACATGTATCTTCATTATGTTTTATTTTTCTAGTGAAGATTGCTTAGAATAGATAATCCGATATAACAAGGCAAGGAATCAGGAAAAAGATAAGAAATGGTGACACAAAAGTGTAGAAAGTAAAAAAAAAAAAAAGTCAAAAAGTAAATGTTAAGGACTCACAAGAATGGGGTCCTAATTAAAATAAGATATATCCCATGCTTATATAATTTTATCAAAATGGATCTTACTTTCAGGTATAACTAAGAAGAACCAATAAAAAAGTTGAAAAAAAATTAAATGATAGGAAATTGATGAAAAACTCTTAACCCAAACCTCAAAAAACATTTGCAGCAACATATAAATCTATTCATATAGTCTTTTTTATCTTTGCATATATGAGTCCATGTGTGGATGATTATCAGAGATACACTCAGCCAAGTTTATAGACCATTGCCTGACCCCAGCACTTCTTTGCCAATACTAGTATTTGTTCGCCCCCCTTTTCCCTACCCTCTCACCTGCACCCACATTCATATATTCATATCCTCTTTCCACATGTTAGAAAACAGGGTTAAGAAATTGTAGAAAGATACCTCTCTGGTTTTAGAATCCAATTGTTGCTTTAAAAAATCGAGATTCTTGGCTTTTTTAGATTATAACTTAACTACCAACAACCCACTGGAGGGTTAAAAGTCAATTTCTAGCCATAGGTCAGATATAATCCACATAGATTGATAAATGTTGTATGCAGTGATAACTATGTGCTAAATCACAGGGAAACACTCTCAGCAAATCAAAGCAATCAAGACAAAGCCTGAGGGGTTCATAATCTAAAGAAAAAAAGGATGCCAACTAGAATTTAGTGGATTCATCTATGAGCCTGGACCTGTTAATTACAGAAGCTTCACCCACATAGATGTCAGGTGTGCTAAATTGGTCTTAGGTAGGCAGAGGGTTTACCTTTCTGTTCTACTAGTTACTACTGTGGGGCCATAAAACCAAGGGGCTTTATATCACTAAGTTGCTGTTTTCTCATATATAAAGTGCAGATGAGAGCACCTATAGTGCAAAGATTTCATGAAGATTAAATGAAATAATGTGTAAAGTGCTTGGCATAGTGCCGAGTGCAAAGAGTTATCTTAGTGATAAAATTAAAATTGGAATCCAGCTATGATCCGATGAATAATCACTCAAAGATGCCCTGGTCCTAATCTCCAGAAACTGTGAATATGTTAACTTCCATGGCAAAAGTGACTTTGCAGCTGCAAATTAAGGCTTTTAAATTAAGGCTCTTTAGACAGGGAGACTGTCATTGCTTATTTGAGTGAACCTGAGGGAATGGCAAGGGATCTTTTAAGCAAGAAGAAGGATGGTCAGAGTCAGAGGAAGAGGTGATGAAAGAAGACAAGGTCAAAATGATGTAGCCAAGAGTGAAGGAAATTGGGCATCCTCTAGAAGTTGGGACACGTTCTTCTTTTGAGTGTCCAGAAAATGTTCAGCTCTGCCAACATCTTGTGTTTAGCCCAGGGAGAACCATTTTGGATTTCTGATGTTCAGAACTCTAAGATAATAATTTTGGGTTGTTTTAAGCCACTAAATTTGTGGCAATTTGTTATAGCAGCCAAAGGAAACTAATACACCAGAACATACTCTTTCATCTATATCTTGTTTAAGCCACTAAACTTGTGGCAATTTGTTATAACAGCCAAAGGAAACTAATACACCAGAACATACTCTTTCATCTATATCTTGTTTAAGCCACTAAACTTGTGGCAATTTGTTATAGCAGCCAAAGGAAACTAATACACCAGAACATGCTCTTTCATCTATATCTTGTTTAAGCCACTAAACTTGTGGCAATTTGTTATAGCAGCCAAAGGAAATTAATATACCAGAACATACTCTTTCATCTATACCTTGTTGTCTTCTGCAAATTCATTTTTTGGTTCTTTTTAGTTATAAATAACAGTAGAATGTATTTTGATATATTATGCGTACATGGAGTACAACTTCCCATTCTTCTGGTTGTACATGATATGGAATTACATTGGTTGTGTATTTATATATGAAAATAGGAAAGTCATATCCAATTTACTCTACTATCTTTCCTATTCCCATTCCCCTCCCTTCTGTTTATTCCCCTTTGTCTAATCTAAAGTACTTCTATTCTTCCCTAGCCCACCTCCCTTATTGTAAATTAGCTTCTGCATATCCAGAGAGAACATTTGGCCTTTGGTTTTTTGGAATTGGTTTATTTTACTTAGCATGATAGTCTCTAGGTCCATCCACATTCTGCAAATGCCATAATTTTATTTCTTTTTATGGGTGGGTAATATTCCATTGTGTATATATACCACATTTTCTTTATCCATTCATCTTTTGAAGGGCACCTAGACTGGTTCCATAGTTTAGCTATTGTGGATTGAGATGCTATAAACATTGATGTGGCAGCATCACTATAGCACACTGATTTTAAGTTCTTTGGGTATTTTCCAAGGAGTGGGGCTGGGTCAAATGTTGGTTCCATTCCAAGTTCTCTGAGGAATCTCCATACTGCTTTCCAGAGTAGTTGCACCAATTTTCAGTCCCACCATCAATGTATAAATGTACCTTTTCCCCCATATTTGTGTCAACATCTATTGTTACTTGTATTCTTGATGATTGCAATTCTGACTGGAGTGAGATTAAATCTCAGAATAGTTTTAATTGCAAATTCAAAATTTAATAACCGAGAAATAAAATGTCAGCAACCTGGTTTTGGTTTCTTCTTGAATTCCTATTCTGTTTCTCTTGCTGTTTGTTTTTCTTCTTGCTGCTGCTTCTCTCCTGGTCAGATGGATTTAGCATGTCTGTTTTCTCTATATGATTGCCCTTTCTGTGACTGTTACCTTGAGAGAGACACAGAAAGAGAGGAAAAGGGATGAGAAAGAAGAAATGGAACCACTGACCAAAATAAGGACTCTTTTGACCAAAGGCATATCCTTTTTACCTGTGGGAAAGGTGGTTCTAAGGTAAAAATGTATGCCTTCCTTCGGAGGGCTGCAGTCTTCTCCATCCTTTTTCAAACATGCTTCTTCATACTTTTTCACTTTCTCCCCAGACACAAACACAGAGCATTTGGGAAAATCTGAGAGACTCATCTGATGGAGACCTTAAATCCATTTTATAAATTTTTTCCCATGTTGTTGCTTTTAAAATGCTTCCTCAAAAACTGATTATTGTGAAAAGGCAAGGATGGCTCCAATCTTTGTTTAAGAACATGCATTCACTTATGCATTTATTAATTTAAAAAAATAAACTTTGAGAACCTCACACATGACAAATATGCTTATGAAGAGTACAGTGGTGAGTGAAGAAGTCAAAGTTCTCCCATCAGGCACTTGAATTGTAATAAAGAAACAGATTCAACACAAGGGAGTACACTTAAAAACCTTGTGTCAATAGAACTGCAAATTTTGCTAATACAAGGAAGTCAACCAAGGCCTGAGATAGCTAGAGGGATGTGGGGAATGGGGTGAGGGAAGAGAGCTGCTTTAGATAGAAGAGTTAAGGGAAAGTTTCAGACATGGAAGCTAAGATGGCCTTAAAGGATGGATAGGAGGGGCCTTGTGAAGCATGGGGATATTATAGAAAGAATTCCAAGCAAAGGACAGAGTATATACAAAGGCTCTGAGGCAGATAGAATTTCCAGGAATTGAAAGAAGATGATGTGATTAGAACACAGTGTGGCACAGCATATTTGGAACTGTCTATCTAGCTCATGGATGATCTTGGAGGCAATGGTAGGAAATTTGAACTGATTTCACAATTAGGAAGTAGAAATGTTTTACAGGAAGTGACAAATGGTGGTGCATGTCATTGGGGTTGTTAGGAGAATGGAGAAGAGTAAGATTGCAAATGGGAAGACTTGTTTGTGGGCTGTTGAAGAATTTCAGGTGAGAGCTGGTGAAGGCCTGGACCAAGGTGATGGAAGAAAGACAATAGAAAAAAATTGAAAATAGACTGGATACAGGGGGCAGTGGTGGGGAGGCTCCTGGCTTGATTATTAGTATTGATGAATACCATTCCAAGTGAGAAGGTAGAATTAAGGAAGAAATCATTTTGACCCAGGAACCAGGAATTCCATTTTTTGTGTTGAAGGTATCTGGGAATTATCTGAGTGGAAATGTCAAATCATAAATTGAAGGTGGTTTTAAACCTAAAATTCAAGTGATAGGCCTGGGCCAGAGATAGAAGTGTGAAAGTCAATAGTGTACTTATTATTCTTATGTCTAAATGATTTATGGCACACCTGGAAAATATTATAGAGTGGTAAGACAGCTCAAGATGGAGTCCTGAGGCTCTGCCTCATTGAGATGACAGAATAAGTGGAACAAGAGACATGGGAACCAAAGAAAGAGCAGTCACGGAGGGAAAAAGACACCCTGTGTAGGGGGTAAGCTGCTGTCTAGAGAGTGCAGTGCCAGTCCAGGAGGATGATGGCAACTATGCCAAATGATGAAGAGGATCTGTGTGACTAGGACAGAGAGTGTCTCTTGGATGAGCCAACGTAGGAGTCACTGATAACCTTAATAAGATGGAGGTACAACTAGGTCACAAAGCAGATTGAAATGGGATAGCGAATGTATTCTAAGGAAGTACAAAGTATTCGAATGTAGACAATTCTGAAGAAATTTGATTATGGTGGAAGGGCAGATAAATGAGGCAGAAGCTGGCAGGGACTATATGGTCAATGGAAGTGTGCATGTGTGTTGTGTATAAGACAGGAGGTACTAAAATGTGTTTGTGTGCTGAGAAGAATAAGTAAGCAGATGGAAAGAAATCAATGGGAAACTGGAAGAGCAACGTTCTTGAGAAAACCAGAAAGGATGTGAACTTGAAATTCACTGTTAGGGGCAGTAGGAGGCAAAGGAGGAGAGCAAGTGTCTCTGGTAGGAAAAGATGTTTCTCCCACCTGATGGCTACTATTCTTCAAAGATTCCTAAAAAAAGGTATCAACTCAGGGTAAAGGTAAGGTGGAGTTAGTGGGAGTTTTGAAGAAAGAAGACAAGACATTAAATTTTTGTTTTAGAGAAAATGCAATGACAATATCAAAGAATCCTAGGATTTCCAGGAAGTATTGAAGGTAAATTTTAGATGTGAGAGAATGTATTTAAAGTGAAACTGGTTTTGTGTAGGATATGAGGAATTCTTTACTAGTGGTTGGGAGCTTTAGTAGGATGTTGAAAGAGAGAAGGGAAATAGCAGAAATTATTCAAAGTTTCAGCTTTTCCTAGAAGCTGAAATAAAGGATACTAAAATGCAGACAGCAAAAGAAAAGGTTATAGAATATTTTTGCAAAATGGTGATAAAAATGTAGGACCATGGAATCTGGGCTGAGCAAGAGGGATCAAACAGTAGTGACCATGTGAGTTTGTCACTATGTCGAGGGTCCTGTTGTAATGGGTGGGGGGGGGGGACTCAGACATTGTTGAACTGGGTGATACACGCATAAAGTATAGTGGTCCGAGAGAAGGACTTTTGAAATTGAGATTTTGGAAATGGGGCAGTTTGGAGAGAAAACAAGGTACAAGAAGGAAATAAATGTTTGAACTGAAATGAAAGGAAAAGTTGTTAGAACTGGAGAGTTCAAAGAAGCCAGGATAGTGAATGATTTGTTCATGAATACATCAAAGTCATCGGCAAATGTGAAGAAGTTGAGTTTCAGGGAAAAACTGGGAGCCAGGACCAGATTCTTCTCTAGGCTACAAGAAAGGACTAGAAGTTGGTGAATAATGGCAGGAGGAAGGGTTAAAAATAGGATCGGGATGTATACACTAAAGTTGGAATCTTGAGTGTCCCCCATAAGATAACGTATTGGAGTTTGACCATTCTCTCTTTTCTTTGCCATATGTTCCCATTATGATATGCTGCTTTGCCTCAGGCCCCAAAGCAACAGGGCCAACCAGTCATAAACTGGAACCTCTAAAACTGTGGGTCAAAATAAACTTTTTTTTTTATGTTTATAGGTTATCTATCTCAGGTATTTGTTATAGTAACAGAAAACCAAATAACAGGGCACATATCCTGAATGAATGAATAGGAGTGTGTGTACCTATATGGGTGCATGTGTGCATGCATGTGTGTGTGGGTACATGCACATATTAGAAGAGAAGCAATGGTCTGGGAATTGTGATAGGAAATAAAGAGGCATTTTATACCATCTGTCTCTGAAGTAAAGGGGGTATAAGAGGACAGCCCAACAGAAACAAACTTCCCCTAGAGATAGATAAGGCAAAGATATTAAACTGATTAACAAAAGAAAGAACGTAACGATCACAAGCATTTTGATAGCAGTAAAAGCGCAGTGAAGGGAGACACCACACCAAATGTCAGCCATGCCATGCACATATAAACCCTCTTCAGCAAGGAAGGCTTTCTGGCCACAGCGCCTGACCCATCTGATTCCCTCTGTGGAGAGTACCCAGAAGAGTCTCAGAACCTGGTGCCTTTAAACATCTGAATTAGAGGACCAAACCCTTCAGCTGACTCCAGGTCATCCTAGCAGACCCTGATATCAGCCCAATAGACAAGGTAGAGGCTTCTAGTTGTCATAAACAGGAAGTTAGAAGTTAGAATTCTTCTGGTCGATGTCTCCTAGGGATTCACAGAAGTTCAGATCTACCAAACTTTCATCTAAACTGTATTAACTTCACCGACTTGTGTATGTTTCTACTGGAACAGTCCTTGTCTTGTCCCACACCCTTCTTTTAAACATCTGTAAGGATTACATCATTCACAAGCATTTATAAGAGGCAAGTAAGGGTCATTCATTCAGGCCTGAAATAGCTTGTGGGATTTCTACCTCTTGAATGATATACATGGAGAATCACCAATTGCCATCATCAACAGTCTTACTGATGTGTCATTTTATGCCCCTTAATTTTTCCACCTTTTATGTTATAATGAAAAAATTTCTGCTAGTCAGTTCTTACAAAAATCAAATGAATAAACAACATGGAGAAAAAAGACAGATCTTAGATTACTTCGGGATTAAGGGGACTTCAGGTCATTGTCAGAATTGAAAGCTATGCTTCACTCGAAGCTTGAAAAATGTGTTTAGCCAATGACTTCATAATTACTGGAAAATCTATAAGAGGGATAAAAACATTGGTGGGGTGTAATAATACTTAACTTTAAGTCACAAACATCCTGGATGGCCCAAGGGCTGGTCGTTCATCTGTTCCTATCATCAAGGTTTCAGTTTCTAAATATTCAAGGAAATGTCACCTGATAATATTTTAAACAGAGGAAGAGATTACAAGTTTCTTTGTCAGATGTACTGGTTTTGCTATTCCCTTCTGTGATTTTTCTTAATAAGTCATTATGATAATCATTTTTCTTGTAGACATCTTTATTTATTTTTTCTGCCAAAAATTTATAAAAAATTATTGTGGGTCATAGACAAAGAAAGCCTTAAATTTCGGTCTGGGAGTTGCGCGCGCGCACGCGCGCGCGTGTGTCTGTGTGTGTGTATGTGTGTGTGTGTGTAAGATAGGGAAGGAGGGGGAGAGAGAGAGCAGAGAGAAGATAAAAATTTTTGTTGTCATATAGAGTGTCTCCTTGCAAAATGGAACTCGGAAAAGTCATCAGATAACTAAAACAGGGCATGTACATTTAATCCAAAAATATCGAACATCTTATGTGAACAAGACACTGTACTAAGTGTTGCACTACAACAGTAAACAAACCAAACTTTTGAGAACTCTCTCCCCTAGGAAACTTATTATATTCTGATGGATGGTACCTGAGTCTGGACCTCACCATCTCAGTGATTGTGTCCCACAGTTAGTGGAAGTTTCTGATTCAGTACTGTGAGACCCAAAGGAGGTGAAATCCTTTTGTTTCCTTAGGTCAAACACAAGCTGGGGTGGGGGTACTTTGTCTTTCTAGTTGACTTAAATTAAACAAGAAGTGACTTTCAGGTTTATAGAATAATAGGACTTGTGCCCAGTGAGCAGAAGGGGATGATGGTATTATTTCCTATAGCAAAGGAAGCTTATTTGTGGCATAGTATGATTAGATCTATTAAAGGTAGCATGCAAGTAAGAAGAATGCAGCCACCAAATATGATCTCTTAGTTGCGATAACATTGTCTTCTGCCCTATTGAAGTTGCCATTTCATTTTCTGAGAAAACAAATATTTTTGTTCAATGGTCGAGAAACTCTCAAACAACATGGGCACTATCCCTTTGCCCCTGTTTCTCTATCTCTGTATCTTTGGCTCTCCTAGACACCCGCCCCTCCTCCCCCACCCTGCTGCTCTCAGCCAGCCACTTCAGTGAGTCATCTCAAAGCTATCATCTAAAAACAAAGGCATGTTTTCTCCTTCCCAATCCCCTAAAACTTGTCTTTGAAGTAAAATCAGAAATTTCACCGGAATCATTTTCTTGGTTGCTGAACAGCCTGCCACTGCATTTTAACACCAGGATCCTCGAGCTGCCAGCTTTGCTGCCGAGGTAACACGGGGACTGTCTTCCTCCTTTTTTTTTTTTTCTTTGCTCACATAGAGAAGGAAACACATTAGGCAATTCGGGAGCATATTACATCCACACTTGTCTCATTGGCATCATTTATAGATTCTGTGCCGACACACAAGATCCTCTATGATAATGAAGACGGTAATTAGACTATAATTAGAAGTTAATCACAAATCTATAAAAGAAATTTCAGAATATTGACAAGGGATTTTCTTGAAGTGACGTTTCTATGTATAGTTAATTAATTGCTGATCTCAAATTGGGTCACAGGAAATGCATTCTTGTGATGTTTAGTAATTTCTCATCTAGAAGCACTTTTTAAAAAAATTCAGATTGCAGCTTTAGGTACTTTCTGTGCAACTGAGCCACACTGTAGTGGAGCAAACCATACAGGACACAATTAATACAGTTACTAGCAAATGACTGTGATATAGCTGATGCACCACCGGAGTCTACTTTGTGATTGACAGGGCATACTCACCCTTCCTCAAAAGACATTTCTACTGCATATTTTTAGGAAAGTCAGTAAACCAGAGACAACTCAGATTTCACTGCACAAATGTGAATTGTGATATGTGACACACATGATTAACAATGAGAAAAAATCAGGAAGCAGTTCAGAACCTTTTTTACTAAGCACATTCATATAAATAAATAATGTCATGTAATATATATGCCTGTGAGACTGTACTAAGACTTGATGTATGGAAATCCAATGGAGTTTTAATAGAAAAGAATGTCAGGATCGCTATGGAATTACACTAGTATTATATTCACTAATACCAAATGCATTAGTTACGGTTAATACTATTACCATTACTGGCTAACAGGGTTGCTCACACCTCCAATAATCTGTAGAGCAGATTTCATAGAGACTTTCTATCAAGAAGTAATAAAAAGTGAAATGCTTCCTAAGGCTCCAACTAAAGAGAAAGATAATAGTGTCAGAAATTGGGAATTAAGCTTGAAGCAATGTTCATTTCCTACGTTATGTTCCAGTTCAAATAACACAGCCATGGGCAAGTATGTCCAATGATTTTATTCCATGGCCTGAGTATTTGACAAAGAAGGGTCATCTATATAGTTAGACTCTGGATGTCAGACCCCAATTCAGATATAGCTCCATTCATCCATAGGCTTCCTGCCCTGCTTGTTATTACTATAAAGCCATTGGATACTACATCATGGTTCACAGGCTGTTAAACAAAAGGGTCCAGAAATAGTCTATGCTCCACCATTGGGTTTATGTGGCAAAGCTGTAATGCAGCACTGGTACTAAAATATTCTGCATTTCTACCTTGATCCTACTGTACTCCTATGTCCCTTGCAGAAAGATCCGCTATTTTTCTGACTCTTACATGCCCAAAGAACCTGAAGTGTCTGACATGGTATGATACTGTGGTTTACCTAAGCAGAAGAAGCTGAAACTTGTGAACATTTGGTAAACTATAAGTAAATGCAAGTAAATGGCTAAGTTGGAAGTAAAATCCAGGCTAATTTCAATATCTCTATAGATACTGAACTACTACCTTATGTTGTCTCCTGTATTTCTGAAATTGTGGCCTAGATCACTGATTCTTTATGGCCTATACCACTGGTTCTGCCTACCATTATATGTCAAACAGGCTTTCTAAAATTACATGTCTTGAGCTTTCTTCCCTCAGTCATTTTGCCTCACAAGATCTAGGCAGAGCTATGGAATCTGATATATTCTTAAGTTCCTCCAAGGAATATTCTTAAGTTCCTCCAGTTCCTCCAGGAACTGCTAACTTCCATCAACACAACAGACCAGAAACCCAATTTGAAGTTTTTTCATTGCTTTTTTTAAAACAAATACTTGTTGGATGTTTATTATATACCTGGAACAGTTCTAAGTGCTTGTGATAAATAGGAAATAAACTCAATAAAATTCCTGCTCTTATGAAACTTATATTGTAGTTGAAAAAGCCAGACAAAGAAAAAATTTATCCTCCATTGATTGATTTAAAAGTGCTCTGTGGAAGAATAAAGCACAAGGGATAGAGCGTGAGGAGGCAGCGGGGATGGGATTTCAGGTGTGGTGGTTAGCGAAGGTTTCCCTGATGCTCATGTGAGCATAAATGAAGTGAAATAGCAACTCATGGGACAGCCGAAAGGGTGTCCAGAGGCAATTTCAAAAGCAAAAGTCCTGTGGTGGGATTACCCTTATTATCTCCAGGAAATATTAACAGGATGGCTGTGATTAGGTGAGCAAGACCAAGGGGAAGATGATAAAAGATGATCTGCAGAGGAGGAAGGAATGTCCTATGGTTGAAGAGTGAAGAGATTCATGGATAGATTCCAAAGAGATTGCTACAACCAACACTTTTGGAAATGAAATGAGGCTGCTCTGATGTTTTTCTCCAGCTGTTGGGGTAACTATGAGGTAACAGCACAATCTGAACTTATTCTTGCAGTTGCATCTTCAAACATGGAATTTCAGATCCTACAGACTCATCTCTGCCTGTTCAGTCAGCAAGAGAAAATTAACTCAGCAGTGCTGACAAAGAACCACCCTTTGATATTATAGATAATTCATTGCTAGGCTAAAGATCCCAAGGATGCTTGAAATACCATTTGGCTCTAGGTAGTTCTGAGAATCCTCAAAGCTTCTGCACAGGAATAAAAGTACATCAACAGAATAATTTACAAATAGATCTTGGGGGATGCTCCTCCTTCCTCATGGCAAGGCCATTTGTATCATGAAGTATCATATACCCAGCCAGCATCTTCTATAATCCCAAACTCACCAAGTACAGGTTCAGTGCTTCCCCAAGGGTTTTCCTAAATAACATTTGGATGTTCAACGCTTTGTTCAGGGACTAAGTTAGAATTTTAGAAAGAGTTAACTTAAATAATAATAGTGCTCTCTATCTGTTTGAAGAGGCAATGCTATGGTAGCTAAGGGTTGGTGGTTTTTAAGAAAACTAGGAAAAAGGAAGGTGGAGAGGAAGAGTAAATCTTTGTGTCTCTAAACCTGGCCAGAGAAGAGCAGTCTGTCTAGGTGATGCATATACCCACTTAACCTTCACCTACTTACAGGGAAATAGGTGTGTCTAGACTTCGAATTTTGAAAGACATTAAATTATTAGGCTCCTTTTACTCTGGTTCTAAGCGAAGTATGCAAAAACCTCATAGGATTTAGGTGTCTTTGTAGAAGAGAATATTTTGAGTAGTTAACCTAGATATTCCAGACTTCTTAAGAGGTTTGTTTTTTTTTTGAATTCCCAATTTCTCACTGTGAATCAATCAGTTGTTTGATTAACATGAGTTGATCTTAATCCAAAAAGTTTGACAAAATTGAACTTCTGGGAACAATCTAGTCAAAGGGCAGCTGTTCTCTCTCTTTAACATCTTTCCTCCCAACTTAATCTGGATCAATAGACATGATCTATCATGATGCTGTTTTAGACTCAATTGTAGATAGATGGATAGAGATAATGTATTCAAAATAATGACCTGAAGAAAAAGTCACCCTTACCTTCTAATCTTAAGGGCTCTCTGATAAAGAATAAGAACAATTAACTGATTTCCTTATTATCAGTGTGTGTTATCTAGGGCATAACATATTTGCAAGGATAGAAATTCTTTAGGGATACTTTTGTTTGTATATAATTACCAATTAGAGCTCTTTTCTGGAAGAGACCTTGAGATAGCATCTGATTTAGCTCTAGTTCCGATGCAGTTAAGGACTAGGAGTTAAATCACTTGAAGTTATAATAATACTTAGGATCACTGATATAATATGGTTTTATCATCAAGAAAAGCAAAATCCTCAGCAGACATATTTGTCAGTGGCAAATTTTGTATTAGAATCCAGTTTTTTGGTTATCTGATTAAGCAACCTTCCTATTACTACTACCATAATATTGCTATCCTACCATTCATTTTTATTGATAAACCTAGCAGGTAAATGAACTTGCCCTGAGAGTTATATGACATTTTATTACCCTCAGCAATGTAATCTGAAAGTCAGCTATAGTGCAGATTCCATACACCAAACAAGAAAGATAAATACACTTGAGAAAAAGAAAATGACCATTTTTTATGTTTAACTTTATTTCAATCCTTCTTTTGCAGTTGATTTTCTTACCATTTTTTTTCCGTTTAATAAGCTCACTTGCTAATTCTATCTTTTGGACAAGTTGTATCTGCCATCTCTGTTTATGTAAGTTCTTCTAAATGTTTATTACCCTTTACTGTGGAATTATTTTCCCCCACATTCTTTTGTTTGTATCTAAGCACTTGGGTTGTTTTAATGACTTTGCTCCTCAGTAAGTTTGTTTGGATTTATGTCAGCAGCATCTCTTTCCCAATTAAACTAAGTCACCCCAAGGTTTCTAAGAACATAAGATCAAACTTATTGATGACTTCAATTGTTAGGAGTCAATCTCCCCTTATTGTGTACAGAGCCTTAGCTCAGGAACAAGATCTTATTACAAAGGGAGAGCATAAGGCGGTCATTATTACAGATGTTGTCAGGATAGGTTATTATTATCCACTGAGAGAACTGCAAGTTTAAAAATTTGCTTGTAGTTCTGTCATCCCTCATCTGTTTTAAATAAGCAACTTATTTAGCTAAGACCAAAATGTCCAATAGAAGGAAGACACAAAGAGTTACCTCACAAGAAATTGAAAAAAAAAATAATGTGCCTTGAGTATTCAATAATAAAATCAACACTTAATGAATAAGGACAGAGATATAGGAAATCACTTTGAAGATGTAGTGATTTCCAGGATAGAGAAAATATTCTTATCAAAGGCATTAGCACATCTGAATGATGAATGAGTCAAACAAAGGGGGTTGTTTAACCCTAAGTGTGAAGGGAAAGGAATGCCCAAAGACAGCAGAATGAAAGGGTGGATATGCTCCACGAATGGATGTTAAATATGACAGATGTCCTGAGGTTTTCAGAAATTACCAAATGGCTTCAACAATTAACTCATCTCTAAGATGGAAATTAAAAGTACCAATTTCATAAAGCTAGAATATAAGATCCTATATTAAAATGAGAACAAGACCACATGATCTAAATAATGGGATAACAAGTGTAGTTTTACTCTCTGTCAGTCTTTATATCAGTTGCACATCTATTCCAATGTATACCTATACTAGTATTTACTTAATATTTACTTTGAAAGCAACTCATGTTTTACTAAAATTTATTTAGATAGAAATAAAATGATATCACCATGGTAGGTATAAAACCATGTCATTCTTTAAACAGAAAGCTATAAAGTGAAATATTATAAAAAGTTTCATGTCCAGTTCATTGAAAGCCATCTCCACTCTGATGGAGCGAGAAGATTCCAAAACCTTCCTTGCTAGATAAGGCATGGCTTTGAATCAGAGCAATATAATCTGGAAGCTTGTCAGACATGTAGAATCTCAACCCATTTCAGAACCACTAAATCAGAATGTGCACTAACAAAATACTTAGGTAATTCATCAGCATTGTTCCAAAAAATTTCCTTTCTTATCCCTAGGACCTAATCCTCTCCACATTAACCCCTTGAACTTTCACTAGCACTTCCTTCCTTGATATCTATATTCTTTCTTCAGTATTTGTGATCTATTAAATAGAAATACTGTGTTTTTTAACTTAAACTCAGGGTGAACTTAGATGTTAACCTGAGTCACTTATGTATGCCATATGGACTGGGTTTTTAAAGTTATCCTGCATACCCAAAACGGTATACCTATTACACTGGGAAAAATCAGGGATGAGATGCCTTTCTTCTGTGTCCTGTTTATCCTACCTCCAGTTATGGAGAGGTCCTTGTGGTTGGTCACAATAATCAAGACCAGAGGTATTAAATCTGTAAGTACCAAAGACCAGTTATTATATTCCCATTGGAAGATATATTTTGTGCTAGAAGAAAGCTTTTCAAGATTTTTTCAGTTGATAAACTTGTTATATTTATTCCTTTATTATGATTCTTTGCTCCTTGTGCAACCTTGAATGATAATTTGGAAAGAAATAATGTAGTGGTCTTGCTATCTGTACATCCAGAACATATAAATTCCTGTAAATTAGTGAAATTAACTTCAAGATTTATGTAGTAATCTCTAGAACCTGGTTAATATTTACGTAGAGATATTCAAGTTTTATTACCAAGTCACATTTTTTTTTAGCACACAATGTTAAGGTTTCATTATGATCCCTAGTAAATGAACCAGGAAAATTATATCTGGTAAAACCAGTTGTACTCAAAAGATTGGCAGACAACCTCCCCTGTGGACACACTGACCTAAAATGTACTTTTCTTTTTTATAAATATAAACATTAAATCATGCTGGTTTTGAGATAAGCTTACTGAAAATTATAAATAATTTATCAGCTCAGAGTCTCATAAAGAAGTATTAGACTTCTTAAATTTTCAGTGCCCAGCCAGCCTTAAGATGCTCTGGGGGCAGTCAGACCATCTAAAAAACTCCTACTAGCTCATCTCAATTTAGGCCACTTCAAGCACTAGGTCTTTATTCATTCCTGACTCCAGAGCCAGCTTTCTCTATTGGGTGATGAATTCTGGAGGCTGGCAGATCTCAGAAATCCATCTACACTTGTGATAGACACTAAAGAATATAAATTAGGGTAGAAAAATAGTTTGAAGTGAAGAATCAGAAGTTCAGAGAACTTGAGAACTGGGAAGGACTCGGGAGATCAGACAACCTAACCCCTTGGAATCCTGAGGTCTAGAGAGATGAGGATATCAGCCAAGGTCACAGAGCTGGTAATTAAAGAGCAGAGATGGGGTTACAATCAGACCTGATGACAGCACTCTTACTACAGTGCATTCTTCATCACAGAACTGCCTTGGACTGATTGCTATTAAATAAGTCAGGAATGGTAGAGAAACAAAGCAAGACACAGAAAAAAAAAAAGAATATGATTTTGAACTTGGTTTTCCCTGAAAAACAAAATCTTTAAAGAATGCTCTCATTTTGGTAGATAATGTATTCCTCCAGCAATATTTGCAGCCTTTCTTTTCTTTTCTCAGTTCAACGTGGTTTAGTGGAAGATTTTGGGACTTTTCTACCATAACTATGGAACTATTTCCTAATCATTATTCTGCATTCCTTTTCCATTTATCAAATAGTTCCACCGTGTATAATCTACCTTGAGACTTACTGAACTTTATTAGCATTCACTTTGCTTGTCACCTACCATTTACCATGTCTGACTGCACAATTCCTGGGCTTCTCATGGTCTTATTGAGATCTGGTACCTATGTTTTCCATCCCATGGCACTTCACCCCCCGCCACTCCAGGCCCTAATAGGAGGTAATTAGAAGCTTATACGGAAGGACATCAGAATATGAGAAAATAAAACTCTCTTAAATTTCAAATCAAAATAGGAATTTTCTGTAAGATTTTTATATTGTATTGAAATAAAGAATCCTTTATTTCTGCTCATTTTAAAAAAATATGACCTAAAATCAGAGGGCCTTTGTGTAGATGTTAGATGTACAGATGTCAAAAACCAAAACCCAGTTTCCTTTAGGCACAGACTATCTTAAACTCATCTCCATTTAATGAATTAAAAAGGCAAAAATTAGATAAATAAATAAATGCTCTAGAGGAATTTAAATCTTCCTTCTTCTCAGAGGACTTAAAGCTCTGAGTTTCTGTCTCTAAATGTTACAGTCCCCTCAGTGTAGTTGCAGGAAATCTCTGAATTATTATATTTAGTTTTTCCATCCTCAAATAACTCCCACTACGGCTCTGTGGACTAAATTATATAGATGAAGCCAACCCTCAGAATGGGTTCTATTCTATAAAATTCTTAATTTATTATTCATCAGCTGAAAATTGATGATTTAACTTTTTCCAAAATGACAGAGGCACTTTTTAGCTTAGGGGAAAAAGATGCAATCGAGGTGTTATCTATCTCTCATTAAAGAACCATCAACCCCCAGTGCCCAATACATTGATGAGAGAGCCACATCTGAAATATTGGATGTGGAGTCATTCTGGTCATGGACCGTCATGAAAGATCTATTGGCACTGAACAGTTTAGAGAATGACAAGGAAAAATGCCTATGGAGAAGGCAGAGGGAAGCTGGGTGTATTTGAAGAGTATGCTCAGTGTTAGGTTTTATAGTGCCAGAGAGAAAACAGATGAGGGAGACAAGTCTCATGTCATGAAGTCATTTGAATTTTAGCATTTTTTAATTTAGAAAAATAACTTAAATATTGATAATGCAAGCAGAACTTGGCATACGTTTAAGAGATGTGAAGAGTATTTCAGAGAAAGGACAATGCCAATTGGAAAAATCATAGAAGTAATAAAATATATAAAATAATGAATACAATTGGGTGTGCATGTGCTAAGTAAGACACAAGGGAATATAATAAAGAGGGACTACAGGGAACAGGGTTAGTATATTCATTAAGGTAAAATTGATAGCATAACAGATAATCCCCAAATCTCAATGGCTTAACAAAATAGAAATTTAATTTTTATGCCTATAAAGTCCAAAATGTATATTCCCATTTAGTTAACTATTTGACAAGTGACAGGTAATTTCCACCTTTTGACTCCCTAAACCTTAATACATCCAAAGTCACTGTGCATACCTAAACCAAGCTGGTAAAAGGAGAAAGAACATGGAAGACAATGCTTTGGAAATTTTTGTGGGCTGGATCCGGAGATAGTACAAATAATTTCAGTTTATATTCTATTAGCAAGAAATTAGTCACATGTCCACATGTAAGTACAAAGGATGCTAGAAAATGTAGTCTAGTGAGAAGAAAAAAAATGCATACCCAAGAAGAAGAGAAAATGGGTTTGATGAATGAATAGCCAGATATCTTAGTCTGTTTTCTGTTGATATAAAGAAACACATATGAGAATGGGAAATTATTAAAGAGATTTATTTAGCTCACAGATCTGGAGGCTAAAATTCCAACATCATGTAGCTGCATCTGCTAGGCTTCTGCTGAGGACCTTGTACTATTCTATGCGTAGCAGAAAAGTAGAAGGGTAAGTACCATGTGCGTAAGGAGACAAACCATGAGTAATATCTTGTGTTATAATATCCTGCTCCCAGAGTAACCAATCCAGTTCCATGAGAGCGAGAGCTTACTCCTCAGAGATAGCATTAATCTCTTCATGTAGGCTCTGGCATTATGACCCAGACAACTCTTGCTGGGCCCAACCTACCCACGCTGCCACATTGAAGAATTAAGCCGCAACATGAGTTTTGTTGGCGATAGGCCAACAAACCATGGCACCAGCTCATTTCATGCACATTCAGAGAAGTTTATGTGTAGAAATAAGTCAATTCGGTTGAAATAGAGAATGGAAGATGAGAAATCATTTGAGATAAAGCTATAGAAGTGAAATGAGAACAGTTTTATTTTTGATTGATTGATTGATTCTTTCATTCTTTCATTCAACAAAATTTATTTAAAACCACTATATGCTGGATACCCTACTAAATCTTGAAGATTCAGTGTGACATGGGTTTAGTGGAGAAAAGGGTTATGGGCTGAAACTACTCTAATAGAGGTATGTGGGAAATGCCATCAAAACACAAAAGAGAGGCAATAACTCTGTGCAGGAAGTCCAGGATTGGGGATGAATAAGAATGAGAACCTTTTTTTGCAAAGAGGATGGGCACTGGGATATAATGGAAACAACATTCCATGTGGAGAAAACATTATTGGAAAATATATAGGTATATGCAAAAGGATTGAGTCACAAAGTCATAGGGAACATGAGCCCTCTTCCCCCAGGACACTACTTTATTAGAAATCAGGCCAAATGTACAAGTTTAAAATTATAAATTTTCTTGTCTGTAAAATTATAGGACAAAAAGAAAAAACAATAGGAAATGTTACATTTCACAGTGGATCATAAACTGACACTTTTTTTTTTTTTTTTTTTTTTACTAGTGGTACAGGTTAGTGATATACTCACTTAGCAATTAGGTAAAGAGACAAAACTGAGGTTGAGACATCCACAAAGTGTCATTCAGAGAAGTAAGAAGCTTTGGGGGCTACATCTCTGGCCCTTTGCACTCAGTGTTTTGTTCTTTGGTCATGGGCTTTGAAGTTTGAATATATTGTCGGGGGGGTCATGGGCTTTGAAGGCTTGAGTTTGAATCATAAACAGCCCTCGATAGTTGTGTGACCTTGGATCATTGTCCCGAATTTTAGATTTCCTTGTCAGCAAAATTAGAACATTGATTTTGTTTATTGTAGTGTGTCAGTTAGACTTTGTTTAGAGGCTTAGTGTTTTATTATTGGCTTATAGTTCTAAGAGTTGAAAATTTGGGTTGGACTCAGCTTAACTGTTATTTTGTCTGGACTTACCTGAACTCATAATGCATGTGGCTACAAACAGTTGGAAGGGGTCTGGGGGCTGGTTGCTCTACAATGGTCACATGTGTGGTGATTTGTGCTGGCTGTTAATTGGTACTGCATGTTGGTTATGGTCACTGAGATGAATGTACTACATGTCTCAAGTGGGCTAATTTGGGTTTTATTCACACAGTACTGTTATGATTTGGATGTGAAGTGTCCCCTGAAAGCTCTCATGTGAGACAATGTAAGAAAGTTTGGAGGAGAAATGATTGGTTCATAGCCTTAGCCCAACCAGTGAGTTAGTCCCTGATGGGATAAACTGACGTGGTAGGGTGTGGCTGGAGGGGTGGGAATTGGGGCATGGCTTTGGGTATATTTGTATCTGGAAAGTGAACTTTCTCCTCTCTGGTTCCTGATATGAGCTGCTTCCCTCCACCACACTCTCCTGCCATGATGTTCAGCCTCACCTTGAGCCCCAAGGAATGGAGCCAGCCTTCTATGGAACAAGATCTCTGAAACTGTGAGCCCTCAAATGAACTTTTCCTCCTTACAATTGTTCTGGTCAGATCCTTCATTCACAGCAGCAAAAAAAAAAAGCTGACTAAAACAAGTACCAATCTCAGGATTCCTAGGAAAGCCAAGCTTCCATGTGCAAGGGCTTTAGAATCTTCTGCTTTTGCCATGTTATTGTTGCCTGGTCAACCCAGGTCATATTGTCCCACTGGCTAAGCCCAGGGCCAGAGAGCTGATTATTCATGGGAGTAGAAACAGGAAGACAAACACAAATTGGGACTGCAATGATCTGTCACATCCAATCACACAATTGCTGTGTAAATTAAATAACATAATGTAAATAGTGGGATAATATGTTTATCAAATTTGCTGACATGAAGTCAACATTCAATAAATGGGAATGATGAAGAAGATAATGATGTATGGACCACTGCCAATGTGACATATCTAATTTCATCTACAGTTGAGGACCGTGTCATATGGGGAATTGGAGATCTGGATTCAACAGTAGGGATTAGGTTTCAACATATAAATTTCTGGGGTGATTCAGAGATATTACAGCCATAACACTACCAATCTGTTGCAGTTCTTCTACTGCCACTTATCTTATATCACATCCCACCTTTCTGTACTGTCTGTCAATATCCTTCCTTTTCCCAACTCACCACAATCACCCTTTTCTACCCTCCATTGCTACCACTGTACATGTGACTATTATAAGACCTCAGAATGTGACAGATCTCCTGGGTACTTTTCCTTCCTGAATCTTTGATGATATTTGTTAGAATGCTTACATATATCCAAAGTAATAATGGAGAGATTATTACATAATCAAAAACTTCTCTTCTGAGAGTAATTACTGAGTTGGTTAATTGATCAATTGATTCAGATGCTCAATAAGTGATGTAAGGATTCAGAAATGGTTTCCCTGAGATTCTCTTTGGTTTTTCTCCTGCTGTTATTAAAGACAGCATTTACATCCTCTTTTAGCTGTTTTGCTGATGCAACCAAAAGACTTCATAAGAACAATTAGAGAAGGAAAAGTTTATTTGGGGACTCACAGTTTCATAGGTCTCAGTCCACAGAAGGCCTGCTCCATTCCTCAGGGCTTGAGGTGAAGCCACACATCACAGCAGAGGAAAGCAGCTCAAGAAATTATCAGAAATCAGAGAGCTCTGCTCAACAAAGACAAATATATATCCCAAAGTTATGTTCCCAGGCACTGACCTCCTACCCACACCCTACCTGCCTTCAGTTACGACTCAGTTAATCTCTACAAAGGATTAATTCACTAATGGGGTTAAAGCTCTCATAACCCAATTATTTCATCTCTAAACCTTCTCAGATTTTCTTACACATAAGCTTTTGGGGAACACCTCATATCTAAACCATAACACATCGAGACACCCTGTCTCTCATGACAATATCTAACTGCAAAAGAGAAGAGGGACTTCCTATTCTCCGCTCTTGGGACCCAAATTTCCTTTTGTTTATCAGACTTATAAACTTCTTTCAGAACCTTTTCCTTAACTCCTCATCAACCAAATGTGGCCACATGATCACCTGTAAACCAATAAAAAGCAAAAAAGAGATGATTATTATGGTTGTATTATATTTATCATGTTTTTTTCCCTTTAGAATTAGGAAGGTACACACATTCCTGGGTGCATTATCATAGAATACGTTGTTAAGGTCCAGCTCTGTGGAGCATGCCTATAATCTCAGTGACTTGGGAGGCTGAGGCAGGAGGATCACAAATTCAAAGCCAGCCTCAGCAACTTAGTGAGGCCCTAAGCAAGACTCTGTCTCTAAATAAAATATAAAAAAGGTACTGGGGATGTGGCTCAGTGGTTAAATGTCCCTAGTTTCAATCCTTGAACCAAAAAGAGAGAGAGAGAGAGAGAGAGAGAGAGAGAGAGAGAGAGAGAGGAAGGAGAAAATACATTGTTAAAATATGATTTTTTTAAGTTTAATAATAACTCTCAAACGTGTAAAATGAACATGTGTTCAAGATTTTATGTAACCCCTTAATTAACAAGGGAACCAAACAAAAAAAAATATAATCAGTTCCAAATGGAATCCAGAAATGATAATTGTGATTGATGAAATGGATTTATTTAATGGATGAAAAACTAGCTTTTTCCACATAAAGAAATTTATTTGAACCTTCATCAAATTTATTTGCATATCCATAAACAAGAAATATTGTTTTGCCATGAGTTTTCTCTAAGTTAACTTCTATATCTACAGGATTTTAAAATAGCTCAAATACAATTAACAGGAGAGAGTAAGCTCTGGACAGCACTAAGTATTCAGTTGAAAACAATTCATAGTCTTTTGGTCCATTTAAAATTCAATTTTCCCTTATCAACAAACTCAGCAAAAAAAAAAAAAAAAGAACCAACAGAGTCAGAATGTTTTTAGCAAGAAATAATGGGGAAATGGTTGTTGTGTAGACAACCCACAATGTCTCCAACAATCACAGAGCTGAGAATAAGGAGAGAAATAAACATACCCTGACTTGCAATGAGACTTTTACACCTCCTCACAGAGATCACTTTGGATGCAAGTGGTACACAAGACAGGATTGGTTGAGACAAAGAAAGGCTGGTGATTTGCCCTGAGTTTAAGCCTGGGGAGATGAGACAACAAGTTGGCATCTCACTTCTGAGGTCTCACACAAACTGCACATTAGGAATCATAGCCAAATGTACTTCTGTCATGGAGAACCAGAGTACGAGTGATTCCCTTTTGGAAGTGGAAGAATTTAATTTTTCTAATGTATGTGACCAATCTCTATTCTCATTCCCACCCCCTTTCTTGGCTCTGTCTGCATTTAGTATAAATTGAATTACCAGGAAATTATACCAGAGATCACATGCTCTTCATTTCAGTCTGTTGACAGGCAATTTTTCTGCAGTACCCTGCTGGGGGATTTGATAGCAAGAGGAGGTGGTGTGAAAATGTGATATCTGGTATTCTTACAGCTTTTGTCCCCAATCTGGTGTTTATGGGCTGCGTTATTCCTATGTCTTATGCAGTTTGGGATACTATATTTTTGTACTTTAATTAGTTTCAAAATTAATAAATTAAATGTTTTTTCTTTAAAGTTCTAAGCCACATAGTGTGCTTGCCAGGACTGCTTGTGTCTCAGCAAGCCTGTCACATGAAAGAAATCTAGACAAGCTTTTGCTAAATGCTACATTTCACACACATCTGATTTTGTCTGTGAGTTCATTGCTCTTTGAGAAAGAATTGCTGATGCTTTAGAGTAATAAAAATTATTTTGCATCATTACCTTGTAACTACATACATGCCCACTGGGCATTTCTAAGGCCAACTTGAGGTCTACCTTTAAAAACACTGCTTTCTCTAGGTGAGCATTCTAAAACTGGAGCCTGCATCATCATACCTTAGGGGGACTTATTCAAACACAGATGCCTGGGCCACACCACCAGAGTTTCTGATTGTATAGGCCTGGATAGGCCCAAGAATGGCATTTCTAACAAATTACAAAGTGATGCTGCTGGTTTGGGGTCCAGAATTTAAGAACTACGTTTTAGGCTTTGTGCTTTCAGATCTGAAAGGATCCTCTCTATCCAGGAGGTAGTTACAAATCTACATGCACCAGAAAAGGGAAGTGGTTTTATTATCACTAGAGAGTGTCTTGGCCTCCAAAAGAAGCCTAGTTGTTTTTCCATTTTCTTCATCCAATGAAAATACTGACATGAATAATCCAAAATGGCAGATCACTAAAAAGTACTGTACTGAAATCACTTCAGAGATTCTAGCTGACTGTCGATTTACAGTATAGACAGGAGAAGGAATCTGAAGTGAAGACCACCAGACTCAAAACTGGAGCACTATTTTTGGCATGCTTGAAACTAACCATCTCTGTAACGTATATTCGTATATTTGTGGATAAAGTTGTAAACTGTGGTGGTTGCTATGGTCACTTTGATCCTTATCAGCCATGAATCTGATTCTAGTCAAAGTTCAAAGGATGTCCCATCAGCTGGTATGGGCATCTAGAACAAAAGCATCCAGCAGGAGGAATGGACAGTATGTGCCCAAAAGCCCACAGCTGTGGTTTTGCCAAGCTTGCTGTGACAGCATGAAGAGATGAGTTGAGCTTCTTTCTTTCTTTTTTTTTTTCAGTATTTAATTTTAATTTTTTTAGTTATACGTAGTATATATTTTGACATATTATACATACATGGAGTATAGCTTCCCATTCTTGTGGTTGTGCATAATGTGGGGTTATACTGGTTGTGTATTTATATATGAACAAAGGAAAGTAATGTCTATTCACTGAGTTGAGTTTCAAGGGACTCAAGATTGCATGACAGGATAGGATTAACCTGAGTAGCAGGGTATTAACGTGGTTTCTTAGCAGAGCTGCTGTGGAGTTACTAGTGATCTCCAATTGCTGGACACTATCTCATATGCTCTTGCACCTGTACCTTCAGCATTATTTTAGCACCCAAGTTCCTCTATTGAGTTCCACCTTCTCAGGGGGAACTCAGAAAACTTTCCTAGGAAGTATTCCACTTGGGTAGCTAACATCTGGGAGGTGGAATGCTTTAGGTTTCATCTCAGAGTCAGAGGGTTTTATGCAAAGCTAATGGGAAAGCAGTGACCATTTGGAAAGGAACCTATTGCTTCCTCTCATGGTCAGTGGTGTATGTGCATATATGTATCTCCTGTGCAAGACTCTGGGCTCTTCAGCTAAGGGCTGCACTTCTTCCATCTTTGCTTCATCATTGACTGTTTCCTCACATTATATTATAAAATAACATGCTCACAGATCCCTGATTCTCTTTGTCCCTTCTTTCTTTCTAGAGCTTTTAAGTCAGGACCTGAAACAGAAGAAATGTTAAAAAAGTTTTATGGATGGATAAATATAATTGACAGCAAAATGCTGCTTTTTGTGTCAAGGTAAATATGAGGTCTGTTTTGTTAATTTGCTTGTTTGTTTGTTTTCAGAAACCTCTCCAGAATCAATAAAGTCATCAATAAATGAGCAAATAAATGGTTTCTAATATAAAAATAAAAAGTTGTACTGGAGGCTCAGGAACTCCATTACTTTGGGGCAGGCTCACTTCCCACTGGCGCACTTCTGTCTGACCTGGAATCAGTCCCTTATAAATCTTTGAGGAGCCTGTCAAGTACCCACCCAATTCTCTACTACATCATTTGACCCACTGGCCTGCTTCTTTCTTATGCAGATTTCAAATAAACAACCTATGATGTATTGCAAGGACCTAGACAAGCAAGAATAAAATAAACCCAAAATTAGTGGAAGAAAAGAAATAACAAAGATCAAACCAGAAATGAATGAAATAAATTCTAAAAATACAAAAATCAATGAAATGAATAGTTTAACTGTTTTCTAAAAAGATTGATGAAATTGAGAAACCCTAAGTTGGACTAAGCAAGAAAAGGAGAAGACCCGAATGAATAAAATTGAAGATGAAGAAAAGACATTACAACCAGTAGCACAGAAATACAAAAGATCTTTGGGATTTTTCTGAACAACTATATGCTAGCAAATGGAAAAATGAAGAAGAAATGAATAAGTTCTGAGACACATATAACCTCCTAAAATTGAAACACAAGGACATAAAAATTGGATTGACCAATAACAAGTAAAAAGATTAAATCAGTAATACAAAATCTCACAAAAATAAAAGTTCAGGACTAGATGGCTTCATTGCTGAATTTATCGAACTTTTAAAGAAGAACTAACACTAATTATTCTCAAAGTATTATAGAGAATTAAAAGGCAGGAAGCCCTTCCAAACTCATTCTGCAAGGCCACTAATACCCCTATGCCAGAACTAGACAAGGACACCAAAAACAAAGGAAAACTATAAGCCAACACCCCTGATAAACATGGATGTGATAGTTTCAACAAAATACTAAAAAAATTGAATCCAACAACACATGAAAAGTATCATTCACCATGATCAGGTTGGACTTATCCCAGGGAGGTAAGAATAGTTCAACATATGCTGATCAATAAATGTGATGCATCACATCAACAGCATGGATTATAAAATCATATGATCATGGGCTGGGATTGTGGCTCAGAGGTAGAGTACTCACCTAGGATGTGAGATGTTCTGGGTTCTATCCCTAGCACCACATAAATAAAATAAAATAAAATAAAGGTATTGTGTCCAACTGCACCTAAAAAATTTTTAAAAAATCACATGATCATCTTAATAAAAGCAGAAAAAGCATTTGATAAAATTCACCATCACTTCAGGGTAAAAACCCTGAGCAAATTAAACACAGAAAGATCACACCTCAATATAATAAAAGCTGTATATTACAAACCCATACCCAACATCATACTGAACAGGGAAAAGCTGAAAGTCTTTCCTCTCTGAGATCTGGAGCACGGAGATTACCTTCCACTGCTCTTATTCAACATAGTCCTAGAAGTTTTAGCTAAAACAATTAGCTAAGAGAAATAAATAAAATAGCATAAAAATAAGAAGATAGTAAGTCAAATTATCCTTGATATAATTCTAGAAATAAAAAAAAAAACTAGAACACCAAAAGACAATTAGAACTGATAAACATTCAGTAAAGTTTTAGGACACAAAATCATTGAAAAATAAATTGAATTTTATACACCAATAATGAACTTGCTGAGAAAGTATTCAGGAAATCAGTCTCATTCACAATAGCTACAAAAAAAAATGTGTAGGAATAAATTCAACCAAAGAAGCGAAAGACTTCTACAATGAAAATTGCCATACACTAATAGAAGGAGACACACATACACACATACACACACACACACACACACACACACACACACAAATGGAAAGACCTCCCATATTCATGCATTAGAAGAATTAATATTGTTAACATGTAGATTGTTAACAAGATTACTTGAAACAATTTATAGATTCAATGCAATCCCCAGAAAAATATCAATGATGTTTTTTATAAAACTAGGAGAAACGATCCTAAAATTCATATGGAAGTACAAAAATACCCTGAATAGTCAAAGCAATCTTGAATTAAAAGAATAAAGCTGGAGGCATCACAATACGTGATTTCAAGGTATACTACAACAGAAGAAACAACAACAGCAAGGTAACAACATAAAAATAGACACATAGACCAATGAGACAAACTAGAAATAAGCCCATGCATATGTACAGCCAACGGATTCCCCGCTAAACAGCATCAAAAATATACATCATAGAATAACAACCGCTTCAATAAATAGTGCTGGAAAAATGATATCCAGAGGATTTAAACTCAACACCTACCTCTAAGCCTTCACAGCTGCCAAGTCCATTTTGTGACATGAGGTAATATATTCAAAGGTTTCAGGGATTATGAGACAGACATCTTTAAGAAGCCAACATTCAGCCACCTCAGGTTTATTCTCCAAAGACTCAGGGTCATCATTGCCTCTAGAAAAATGTGAGAGTAAGAAGCAATTAGCTAAGAGAAAGAAATAAAAAGGCATAAAAGTAAGAAGATAGTAAGTTGAATTATTCAAATGAACTCAAAATGGATCAAAGACCTAAAAGTAAGAGATGAAACTACCAGAAGAAACATAGGGGAAGCACTTGAAGACATTATCTTAGTCAATGATGTTTTGATTGATGAAATCAAATACAGACAAATGGTATTGTATCAAACAAAAGCTTCTGCACAACAAACAGTCAACAGAGGGAGAAGACAACTTATAGAACAGAAGAAAATCTTTGCCACTATTCATTTGACAATGAATATCCAGAATATATTAAGGAACACAAAAAACTTAACAAAATAAATCATTTTTAAGATGGGCAAATTATCTGAATAGTTACTTTTAAGAAATACAAATTTCCGACAAATATATAAAAATGCTCAATATTATTAACTTTTAGGGAAATGTGTATCAGATATAAATTGAGATATTATCTTATTCCAGTTAAAATAACTATTATAAAAAGTAACAAATGCTGGCAATGATGGGAAAAAAAGGGACTTTTATACACTATTGGTGGGAATGTAAATTAGCACAGCCATTATGGAGAACAGTATGGAGGTTCCTCAAAAAACTAAAAATTGACCTACTGTACTATCCAATTATCATACTTTTATGTATACATCCAGAGGAAATTAATATAGCAAAGAAATACCTGTACTCCAATGTTTATTGAAGCAGTATTTATAATAACTAAGATATGGAATTAGCCTAGGTGCACATCAGTGGATGAATGTATATATACAATGTTTATATATATAAACTGTGGTATATATACACACTGGAATATTATTCAGCCATAAAAAAGAATGAAATCTTGTCATTTGAAACAAACTGAAAGTGAAGGATATTATGCCAAGTGAAATAAGCCAGACACACAAAGACAAGTACTGCTGTTCTTTCTCCTATGTGAAAACTAAACAAGGCCACTCTGAGTGTACAATCCTGATTACTAGAGGCTAGACAGAGTGGGTGATGAGTGTAGATAAAAGGAGTTGGATAAAGGTGCTAAGTCAGAGTTAAATAGAAGAAATAAGTTCTGATGTTTTACAGGAGAGTGAGATGACTGTAGTTCAAAATAGCTGAATGAATATATATATAAGATCTAGAAGAGAGGAGCTTAATGGCTCCAAATGTAATGGAATGATGAGAGAGAAATGCTAATAATCCTGATTTGACTGGTGCACACTGTATGTATGTGTTGAAATATACATTGAGCACCATTAATTTACTCAATAACGTCTCTCTGGAGATGGGTGGAGGCAAGATTCGTTGGGATTCTGACTCAAGTGCCAGGCTTCTCATTCTCACATTATTCTAGAGGCAGTGACGACCATGAGTCTTTGGAGAATAAGTTTGAGGTGGCTGAATATTGGTTCCTTAAAGATGTCTGCCTCCTAATCCCTGAAACCTATGAATATGTCACCTCACGTCACAAAATGGACTTGGCAGTTGTGATTACTACAAGGCTGTGGAGATTGGAAGATTATCCTGCAGTAGGTGGGCCTAGTGTAGCCACAAGAGCCCATATGATCGGGAGGCATATCAGAGGACAGGTGGGCTGGGATTGTGGCTCAGTGGTGGAGCACTTGCTTAGCACATGTGAGTCACTGGGATAGATCCTCAGCACCACATAAAAAAATAAATAAAAATAAAAGTATTATGTCCATCTACAACTAAAAAAACAATATTGAAAAGAAAAGGCCCTGTGACAAGAGAAGCAGAGGAGACAGTGATGAGCCAAGGAATTTGGGCATTCTCTAGAAGGTAGAAAAAGAAAGGAAATTGATTCTTTCCAGAGCTCCCATGATAAATGCTGTCCTAAGGACCCAGTTTGAACTTATGACCTCCAGAACTATAACATAAAAATTGGGGGTTGTTTTAAGACAATGAAAAAGCAATTACAGATATTTATTTTTGATAACTCGTTGCAGCAGCTGTAGGGAGCTAATACACAGCTGATGTGAGCTGACGATGGTCATACTCTGCCTTTGGTATGAGGCTGCTAGCACAAGACCCATGTCTTCTGCCATATCGGCTTCAGAACTTACTCTAGAGAGAACACCCTGCTGGGTTTGAGACTCCCCAGATTTGCCTGCTGCTTTATTTATCAGTACATAAATACATGCCATTTTAGAAAGCACTTGCCATTCCCCAGCATATTCACAGCAATCAAAATAGCAAACAGACTGAAAATTGCCATAATAGCACTTATTCTTGTCCTCACTTTGACTTATAAAATGACATGTTCACAGACAGATAAAAATCTCTGCTTCTCTTTTTTCCCCTCTCTTCTTTCTAGATTTTTCTTTTCTCTTTCCACTAAGAAATTAAGGTTTCCCTTCACTGATATATGGTGTGTCATTTTTCCCCTTTTAATTTAGCATATTTTTCCCTTTTAATTATTTTTATGACATGCGTTTGGTTAGAAACAGGGAACTTTGAAATGGCAAACACAAACATGAAGAATGAAGACTCTAACTTCTCCTCTAATCCAATGAGGAAAGTGGTTGACCCCCATTTGAGTATATCAAAACTGCACAGCAGAGAAAGGAAGAGTGGTCTAAACTTTTAAAAGTAGAGAAAGAAATTACTGTCTTTTGGATACCCATTGTATGCCCAGTGCTTTATGCATGCTTTCATATTACTTTCCATAACCTGTAAATGATAGGTATTATTTACATTTGGGGCAATGAAGAAACTGAGACAGAGAATAAAGTTACTTGTACAAAGTCTCCCAGCTACAAAGGAGAAAAATCAGGGATTACTGGAAGCCTAGACTACTGTCACCCCATGAAGAACTGGGTTCTGGTCTTGGCTGCTTCCAAGGCAGATTCTCTTCTCACCAGCCACCACCAGGTAACCTTCAGAGTATTTCCTGACACCTGGGAGCAGTGGGAGCTCTAGAATCATGGGCACTACTTCCTCTGTTCATGCCCTTCCCATCCTGGTAGGAAGGTATATGCCCTCCTTTAGCACCACCCTGCTACTTCAGTTTCCTTCTACCCTCCCAGTTGTGGAAGGGGCCTGCTTATTGACTCAGTCCTTGCTTTCCTTTTTTTCTCCATGTGGACATGTCATGTTCAGTAGAGATAGAATATTTGGTGGTGGCAGACTTCACCCATAAATACCCTGCCAAACACCCAAACAGGGTGGTCCCTCATCCCCTAGTGAAGACAGGTTACGCCTCGTAGCATCTCTTGATATGTACTACAGTCACTGGTGCCCATTATATATATAACGTGTACAGATGAAACATTTGTAATGCTATCAACTACTGATATATATATATATACACATGTGTATATATGTCTCTATGTACATATATCTCCATAAATGTATTTTTATAAATATATAAATTTTGGATAAGCAAGTGTAAGGGGATCTCTCCCCTTATAATAATGAATAAGGAAACGAGAAGTAGGCATTTTTAAAAAGGGGGTCAAAGTAGGAAAAAGAAAACCTTCATGATTTCCTGGTAAACAAAGCTAGATAAGACTAAGCATACATGTGGCACATACTTAGTCCTCTTGAAAATCATGGGGTCACATTTGCCTCCAGAGTTTGCCTACGTAGACTTCAATGTTGCTTACAACAAAACGGAATCCTGCCAAAGACAAGAGAAGGAAAATTTGGTGGACAGGTAGGCTGCCCTGACACAGGGCTCTTACCCTTTGCTCACCCAACTCACTTTCTGCCTTTCTCTGAGCTCCACAAACCTGAACCTGCAGACCACTGCACCCAATTCCCTGGAACTCTTTGGGTTTAGCCCCTGAGAGGAAACAACAGGGTATCTCTTAGGGTGTGAGGACAGAGAGGCTCCCTCACTACTCCATGCTTTGGTTCTGGTGAAGTCTATGACCTTCAAGTACAAGAGACATTGGCTCCTCCTCCACAGGTTCATCTCTCACAGGACTTCAGGAGCATGGTTGCTTTCCTGTGCCCTTGGAGTGTAGGAAGGGCAAGGACTTTCCACTACTGCTTAGCTTATCTCTGGGTGCCCCAACCTCCCTCCTCGGTCCCTTTAACTTGCTCACTCTTAACGCAAAGAGTGCCCTCATTCAAACCTCTTCAGTTGACCCATATGTATAATTCTGTTTCTTGCTGACAACCGATAAAGCACAAATATTTCCTTTTCTCAAAAAACTGCCCAGAATCTTCTGAAGAGAGTTTCTCACCCATAATTACTTTATCAGTTTTGATGCTTTATCAGAGCTGGTTATATTTTTAAATCTTAAGTTTGATTGCTTTTTCTTCTCTGTCCTGCCCCCACCAACCCTCACCCCACCCCCCCACCCCCGCCCCTCCCACCCTCTCTCTCCTTTGTAAAGTAGAAAATAGCGTTGCCTGTTTCATGGGAAAAAAGAATAAGGTAAAGTAGCACCTCTTTAAAATGGCATGGGTTTTGTTCCCCTGAAGGGTCAAATCAATGCCTCCCTAGAAATAATCTCCTGAGGTGATCCACAGCTCTGTTGTATACAGCTCTTTACCTAAAGGCAAAATCTGTCAGTGATTTTCCTTGCCATATAACACCAGGGTCACAGTGGGGTTCCACTGTGCTTGTGCTAGGTCCTACAATATGACTTTTATGTCTTCACAATACCCATGTCCCTAAATGTCTTAGACATCTTTAAGAGAATTTTACATAGCTATCTGCAATAAAATGTTATAAATATCATTCTTATAAAGAGTTGGAATCTCACCTCAACCAGGCAGAAGCCTGATTAAAAACATCTTGTACTGGCCTTGAAGGTCAGTATTTATGGCACTATATTATTTATAAATAATGTGGAAATTATTATAGCAATAAAAGTTGACGTTCCAAAGAATGGGCACATTAGGGATGGCTAAATTATGGTGACATTGAGATCATAGGTCACATCTGAAGCATCTTTGCAAACCAGTGGAAAATTACCATCAACTTGACTGCAAAGTGATAGGAAAAATTTGAAAGACATTAAGAACAGGGAAATTCCTAAGCACCAAAGGAGGACTCTGTTGATCCAAGGGGCAGGGAGAATCTCATCTTCAGACTTGAGAGTCAGAGTCCTTTCTCAGTCCCAAGACTGGCAATATTTCTGCCTCACTTTTCTTTTCGAAACCTGAGAAAAGTCCTGCTTCTGTCAGAATCCTAAAATCTCAAATAGGAATATACAATTGAAGAAACGCTGCAAGAGAATAAGATTGGTCACTTGTGTTCTCTCCTGCCTTAAGAAAAAAAGGCTAGGTTAAGGACCAAATTCGACTTTTGCCCTCAAACCCCTTCTCCTCCCTTGTTGACAACTAAAAGCAACCATACCACTGCATGGCCAAAGCTCAGACAATTGAGAGGCATCAAAGACTGACACAGAAAATTCCCTCTCTTCTTGAAGGAATGTTGTAGGACCACAAAATCATTGGAACACTCTCAGGCACTGTCCTGGAGAGGATAGAATTTACTTAATTGCAGAAGAACACAGTCTAATAACAAGACCTAAGAAGTTTTTAAAAAGTCATTCATTTTAAAAGTCTCTATTCTGTGTGATGTCCCTACTCACCCCTTCTCTGGTTTAAATGCCTCAAACCCAAGGACCAGTTTTCTTGCTAGGCAAGTGCTTTACCATTGAGCTATATCCCATCATGAAAAAGTTGAGTTAACTGATATGAGGAATGAACTCTTTCTGTCTGATTCTGAAACTTCTGAGGGAGACCAGGAAATGATTTTCATAAGCAGTTCCAATCATCCTGGTTCTGGTTATGGGCAAGAAATTGATTTAGTGAAGAAATATCATTCTTATAACATCCTTAAACTGAGAACCATCAGAAGGATCTCATTCATTTGGAAGATCTCCTGCCCAAAGAGTATCCAAAATGCAAGTGGACTTTTGAGCCACTGTGGGAAGTGAATTAATCCTCTAATCTTTGGATAGACTGTCTCTCTCTATTTTGTTTTCCTTATGTTTGGGCACTAAAAATGTTTATCTTCTTTTCTTGGTTCATTTCATTCAGTGTAAAATTTCTATAAATATTTTTTCTTTCTCTAAGGAAAAATCATGTCTTCTAATAGGTCTGTTAAAGTTCTTAAGCGATTTTTAAACCACTAATTATGTAGAGATTATACTGGCCAGGAGGTAGATTCAAGTCAAGGATGATTACCATGTAATCTAGAAAGCATAAATAATAATGTACTTAGTGCAGAATAGTTTGCAAAATATGCAACCATTTCTTGGCTATGCGTGCTAAGGGAAAGAATGAGAAACCAAGTGCTTGTGATTTATGACTCCTTCTCTTTGGGGAATTGTCATATATATACTTCTAAACTTTTCATTATGGGAATAAAAATAATCTTTAGTATTATATATCTTCCTCCCTTGACTTTATGCATTCTTAGGGTCAGAGTCACACTGCTCCACATTTGAAATTTGCAGACTGGCGTTGTGGGGTAGGAAAAGCAAAACCACTAGCACTGGTTGGCTGAAAGGATGTTGTACCCTGTGTTTCTGTAATCTGTATTCCTATATTATTTATTTTTAAGTTGTCCCACACACTTTTGTGCTTTGGAAATAGAGAAAGCTCTGGTTTCTCAGATTCAGATTTAAGGTTTCATTGTTTGATTATTCACTGTGCACCCTCCTGTGGTTTCAAGTTCATCCACTCTTAAATTAATAGTGGATTGGAAGGTACTAAGGAAAGTATTTAAAAATTAGCATTTAATTGAGACTTTTCCCACAGTGGAATATTAAGAACTCCAAGGCATTGCAAAGAGGTATGACTCTGAAATACATACCAAATCTTTATGGATTTATCAATCCAAAGAAATCTAGAGAGTCTATCCCATCTTGCTGAAATAGGGAATGCATTCCTTTCAGTAGGGTGACATTTAATTGAGCTTGAATATATACATCATATCCCCAACCACTTTTTATGTTTATTAGCTACACGGACTATATCTTTCACGACTTTGCATCCACCCCAATTCTGAGCACATAAACAAAACTAATATTAACCTCTGAAACCAAATTATAGTTCATTGTATTAATTCAGGACACACATTGTCAATCAAGGGAGTTGAGGATATGCTGTAGTAACCAACCACCTAAAACTGTCAGCAGCTGCTGCAAAAGTATATTTCTTTCTCTTGCTGAACATCCACTGTGGGGGTCAATAGGAGCTCCCCTTCTCTTGCCCTTATCCTAGGATCAAACTAGTAGAGCACTCTGAATATGAAATATTGCTTATATTGTGGCAGAGGAAAATGAGATATTGAATCATGTTAGCTCTTAAAGTTTCTGCCTTTGAAGGGACACCCATCACTTCTGCCTTCATTTCATTGGTCAGAATAAGACATTGTCACTCCTGAGGTCATGGGATAAAGATGTATACTTTTTGTTTACAAAGGGGCAATGAAATAAAATAAATGCAGGGAAGATTAAAATAAAATCTTCCATAAACGACATGAGGGTTGCAAGGGAGACATGCTGGAGAAGTGTTGAGTCCGTATATATCCTCTCAGCCCTAGACCAGGCACTTAGCAGCCATTATTCACCACTTTCCTGTCTCTGCTAACCTTGGATGTGATTAAATTAATTGGTTAAGGAAAGCTGGGATGTATTTCATGTGATTAATGCCTTGGAAAACAATTGCAGTAGATTGCATTGATTCATTTCATTTTACATACTTGAAATTAGAGGCTTATGAAGTCTACATGCAAATTTATGCAAAGCGGGATGCAAATTTATATTGTGAGCCATGAGTCCAGGCACCCCACCTCCCCCCCAGAAAAAGAACTGCACCATTGAATATGCATGTGCTGCATATGGTACTGCTCTTTTCAAATAGCAACTCAGAGCTGGCAGCCAAATAAATCCCAATGACATCGGCTGAGCAACAAAAAAAAAGTTTAAAGCCATTTATGAACAAAAATTGAGCTCCAAAGTCTCAATATTTTGAAGGTCAACATCTTCAAGCAGGAGTTGGGTTAACAAATGCAGTGTTCTCTGGACTCTATGGTTTGTTATAGATGAGGCTGAGGTATGCTATTGAACAAAAGAAGTTCTGGCAGAACCACCCTGGAATTTCATTCTCTTAATTGCTTGCTTCTAGTGATCACTTGGCTGGCTGGATCAAATAAATCTTCATTGCCATGAGCCAGTGCCCATGTGTGCTGACATATTTCTCCCTCATTTGTACCCATCAGTGGGGGATTCTGGTTCCAAGATTCTGATGGGGAGTAATTATTAAGATGGTCTTAAAGACAGGAACAAATTTTGCACCTGAGTGCTTGCAAGTCGGGCATAGGGGAAAAATTAACCACTTGTAGGAATACAAATTAGAAGCAATAATATCTTGATCGGCCTGCAGATACTCAGAAGATTCACTGAGCACATTCTGTTCTTGGGGGACCCCAGTTCTTCTTTGGTACTAAATATATATATATATATATATATATATATATATATATATATATATATATATATATAATGCTTTTGGTGAGTGTTTATAAATGAACAAATTTGGGGTGTAGCCTCATGAGGGTTTGTCTAAGTTGAGCTAATTTATTCAGCATCTCCTCATTTAGTTATTCATTTATTTATCAAATATGTTTGATTCCCTTCAAAGTTCCTGGCAAGCAGCTGAAGATACTAAGATGTATAAAATGCATCCCCTGTCCTTGAGGAGCACCAGCCTAACTGAGCTAACCAAAGATTTTCACTGTGTTAATGGCACTGTCTCGGAATAACTTTTCTAAGTGCTTATGAATCACACTGAGAAATACACCAGGTGGGAGGAAGAGGCAATGAGATCCTTTAATGTGATGCTTATGGAGCCCTCCATTACAGCAGCTGCTTTTATAGAAATATATTCAGGAATATATTTCTCAGCCATGGTTTAGGCTTCAAATAACATTTAGTACAACAAAATTTTAGTACAACAAATGTGTTTCAAATGTCCCCTGGAGTTTATCATAATGGGATCAGATCTATGAATTTTAAAAATATATCTAATGGTCTGTAGATATTTTACATATAAAACTTTCTTGGAACAAAGAGAAAAAGGAAATACAGATACTGTGTTGGAGTCATGAAATGGCCTAAGGGTTAAGGGACCTTTTGTCTCCTTTTTTCACATGCTTTGGCTGTCGACTTCAGATAATCAAAATTAGCATGCCATTGATGATGTGCCAGGGTTCCCCCCAGAGTCCATGCACGAGGTGGAAGTCAAGTCTCCATGGTGTCTGGGAGGCAGTCTAATAAGAACTACAATCACCAAAGATGGCTATTACTAAACAAAGTAATAAAAATAATTATTAATAACTATATGACACCAGGTCATATTTATCAAGTGTTTACATATGTTGTAAGCACTGAAATAAGACAATTTACTGTTAGATCAATCCATCATTCTCTTGTTACAGAGAAGGAAACTGAGGCTCAGATAGATATGTAAAAAAGCAAGACTAGTATCTGGCGTAGCTCCGGAGCCTCCTCTTTCCCTTGGTGTTAGTCCTCTGCATGAAAAGAGCAGTTGAGACATAGGATGGGCTGTCAGGTCAGGAGCAGGCTTCAGTCTGACCTCAGTGAGAAACAGTAGAAGGCTGCTCATGAGCAAAGCTGATTCAACCAAGGGATGAGGCTGCTTCTCTTCTGATTCCTTTGAGTAGAAACAATCATGCAAACAACAGAATGGGAAAGACCCCATTTCTGGATTCCCTACATGTTAGTTTTTTTCAAGTCTGTGGATACCACAAAAAGTTGGTTGAATTGTTCAGTTCCTAACGCTGCTATCTATAATTGTGACCATATTTGGAAATAAAGTATTTGTGACATAATTAGTTAAGGTGAGCTCATAATGCATTGAGGTATAAACCCATTTCTGGTGTCTTTATAAGAGAAAAGGAGATATTGATACAGAAGGACAGACACACATAGGAAAGACATCTGTGTGAAAATGTAGGTAGAAGTTATAGTGATGAAAGCTAAAAGCTGAAGAATGCAAAGAACTGCTGACAACAGTCGAAAGCTGGGACAGAGGGAGATTCTTCTCCAGAACCTTCAGAGAGAATGGCCCTATAGACATCTCAATTGTCAACTTCTACTCTCAGAACTATAACAGATTTCTGTTTTAAGCCACCCAGTTTGTGAATAATTTGTTATGAGGGTCTGAGAGGTTAAGACACCATATTTCTTGTCTTTTCTCTTTATATCTTGTTTTCTCTTTCTCTCTCCCCTTACTTCCGTTGTTTTCTTTCTTTCTTTTTTTCCCAGTCATGACCACAGCACTACCCAGGACTTTGTCTCCATCAGTTGACCACTTCTGGCAGACTTTACCCTGGTCTTGTGACCAAAGCATTTTTCCCTCTTATGGTACATTTGTGATAGTTAGTTTTAGATGTCAACTTGATTAGATTAAGTGATACCCAGATAACTGGTAAAGTATTATTTTGGGTTATGTCTGTAGGAGGATGTTTTGCAAGAGAGATTGAATCAGTGGACTGAGTAAAAAACATCTTCCCTCCCCATTATGGATGGAAACATTTCAGTCAACTGAGTGACTAAGTAGAGCAAAAAGACAGAAGAAAGGTGAATTAGTTCCTTTTTCTCTGTCATCTGGAGCCAGGACATCTAGCCTCTCCTGTCCTTATACATCAGAACCCTGGATTC
This sequence comes from Urocitellus parryii, assembly GCF_045843805.1. NCBI lineage: Eukaryota > Metazoa > Chordata > Mammalia > Rodentia > Sciuridae > Urocitellus > Urocitellus parryii. The sequence continues at coordinate 150,838,496 of NC_135534.1, forward strand.
TCCATAATTTTGACTCCAGGATTTGCATCAGTGTCCCCTACCTCCAGTTTCTCATGCCTTTGGCATTGAACTGAGCAGTCAGTCAGTAACTTCTCTGGTTCTCAGACCTTCAGATTTGAACTGAACTATGCTACCAGCTTCCTTGATTTCTTGGCCTATTATGGGACTTCTCAGCCTCCACAATCACATGAACCAATTTCCCCTAATAAATCCCCTCATGTATCTATACATATATTGTTGGTTGTGCTTCTCTGGAGAACTCTAATACAGCATCTTCCCATTGTGGCTGACAAAAGTTTGTGTCCAGTTATGCCCCATTTTCACTGTTTAAAATTTTCAACTATCTCCCAACACCCACAGCCAGGGGCTTTAGACCACTATTGGAAGGTGCTAACTTACTTCCCCACTATTGTTGCCCACACCTACCCCCACCCCCCACTTCTTTAGCAGCCTTGCCATGGAGAACCCACAGTAAATCCTTGGTTGTCATTCCTCATCATCTGAATTCAGAACACAAGAGAGTTCAGTGTGCCCTGACTATGAGCCTTGTTAGGGTCTGTAAACAAGTTGGGATGGCGCCTGGCATTTTGCCAGGGGGAGTGGTATGTGAAGTAACACCAGCAAGCCATTAAGTGTGGAGATTCCTTATTGGTTGACTGCTCTATCTAGTTTATGTTAATTAAGATAAGCTGTATGTAATGTATATATACCCCTCCTGTCCTACAATAAACGGCTCCCACTCCTACTGTATCAATGTACACAAGTTGCTCGTCACCCCCCCGGTTATTTTGCTGCAGCCGGACTGCGGCAGAGCCTCATTGTTCTCCTTATTATTTTTACATATTCCGATCCTACTGAAGATTCTACTCTCTTCACTTATCTTCCTTGTGAGGTCCTGACTCTTCTTTGCCACGCCTCACAAGTGCCATCTTTCTATAGTCTTTCCCATTTGTACTAATTTGGTAATCTTTTTGACCCTCTACACTCTTATTGTTTTCCTAATTGTTTTTTTCCTGTTAATAATAAGTAACATTCATTGAATTCTTCCCATGTATCAGCCACTATGTAGAATCTAACTTACATAGATGATCTCCATTTCATTCTAACAATAATCCTACCTAGTAATTTTACAGGAAATAAATGAGTATTAGGATATGTGCTTTGCTAAAAGTTCACAGCTAGGAAATGGTGGAGGTTGGCTTAAGTTCTAGGCTGTTGAAATCTCAGTTCCATGTTTCTCACTACTACACAATGCTGTCTCTGGATTAGCTTCCTTGATTTTGACTTATAGTGATATCTTGGCTCTTCCTATTATCTCATATGATCTACAAGATTTTGAGCTCTTTGAGGATGCATCTAACTCATCTTGGTTTCTTTACAAGTTTTAGCACTGCGGTAAGACTGGACAAGGAGAAGGGATACATGTTTTTTTTTGTGGGACTGTGCCATGAATCGTGGAGTGGTTTTTGTCAATCACATAATCTCTGTAGATAGCTCTATAGTTCTGACTCTGAGGTTCAATGATAACTGTAATTTAGAGCTTGGATTGAGTTAGGGAAGCAACATGCATTGGCAGTATGATTTGAATATTTGTCCTCGAGAATTCATGTGTCAGAAATTTAATCCCTAAAGTCAAGCGTTAATGATACTTTGGGAGGTAACTTGGATTAGATAAGGTCATCAAGTGGGACCTCATGATACACCGGTGGCTATATAAGTAGAGGGAGTGAGGCTAAATCTACCTCTTGTTCTATTTTACCACGTGAGACTTTACACCATGTTCTGATAAAGCACAGAAGCCTTCACTAGATGCTGCTGCTATGCTGTTGGATTTCCCAGCCTCCAGAATCATAAGCCAAAATAAAGTTTCTTTCTTTATAAATTACTCAGATACAGGTATGCAACCATAACAACAGAAAACAGACAAGACAATAGGATTGACTAAAACTAAGGCAGTCAAGCAATAGCTGAGACCTTGACACAAAGTAGAACAAAGCCCTTGGATGAAATGTTTATTAATAAATTCTTTGGTCAGGAGTCCTACCTAAAACTTAACCTAAACACTATCATGAAAGAACCATTAAAACAAAGACAGAGTATTTGCTGAAGGCAAGTGTGGTTGATTTTTTTTCTATTGTCATTTTAAATCAGATGGATTTTCTATTTTTAGCATCTTCTATTATTAAAATAATCTCTAAACACATGATGTAAGGCACAAGATTTAGCAGTAGATCTTCAGGTCTTTTTTAAGGCAGCTAGAATAAAGTCAGGATGTTGGAGGATCATAATTAAAATGAGACATTAAAAACAAAATGATTTCACAGCTCTTCAACCATCAAAACATTTGGTGTCCCTTTCTTTCCTAGGCCCCAAACAGCCATGTAATCATCACTCTGTGTTTTACATGCAATTCTACAGCTAAATACATCCTTATTTAGACTCCACAGATTATATGGTAATCATGGATTTACTGTAAACCCAATTTAATTTCTATGGAATTACTGACTTTAAGGTTGCAAAACAATATTGTTTACAAGGCAGCATAATAACACTTAGAATGAATGCTGATTAGAGCTAATAAGGAATGAAGAGCTTTCGGGGCTAAGCCTGAATAGCCATAGTGATCAATATGCTAATCAATTTTCTTAAATACCTGTTGAATACCTATGATGCATTCTACCAACAATAAAACGAGGATCAAATATCATCTTTAAAGCAAAAATGCAAGAATAATCCCTATAGTGAACCCCCACCCCCTCCTTCTCTCTTTTTTGCCTGTTCTGACTAGCTCTGTTTGGGATTTCAATTTAATTAATAACCAAGGTGTTGATTTCTTGGCTAGTTCTTGAAGTAGTTTCTCAAAACCTAAATGTTGATCATTCAATCTACTGCACTTTAAACTTATCTTCTATATTTTTCCCTGTAGCCAATAGCACGTGATTGAGAGGTACTTGTGGTAATGTAAATGAAGAAATGACTACTAAATTCAATAAACTTTTAGGTTTATTGGACAAAAAGAAAAATACATTTAAGTTAGTGGTGCTTCTTAGTCATAAACTCTGATAAATAAACATTAATTACTGCACAGCTATGCAAATTAGCCTAAGGCATATGTCACACTGGGTAGACCTTGGTTGATGATAGGGTAAAGAATGTGTAGGGAGGTCCCATGCAAACACTGCTGGTCAAATAAAACTTTAACAGACTTTTGAGAATTCCAGATTGTAACCGAAAGAAGAAAGGTACAGTCTTAAACAAACAAACAAACAAAGTAGAGAATACATTTTTAAATTTATTTTTGTAATCTTTATGAGAAAAAATATGTCAAAAATGTAATGTTAACTACTAGAAAAATATTGAGTTTTTAAAAAATTTAATAAGGTGGTATGTGCTAAAAATAAGTGGCAAAGTGATCAAGAGTGGCAAGAAGTGCATCTGTTTTGGAGACAACTGCTCTTTCAAAACCTTCCACTTATCATGCCAACATATGTGTGGGAATCAGTATCAAAATACAATTACATTCTAGACAGTTAATCCAATTCTAAAACAAAAGTTAATCCAATTCTAAAACAAAAGTTCTTTAGGTATATAAAGAAAATTAAGCAAACTTAGTTTAAATAAATTGATTGTCTTTGTTTTGAAATTTTAGAAGCAGACAACACTCCATTCGATAAAGTAGAATAAGTGTTACAGTGAACCAAGCACAAGAGATTGGTTTTATGGACAGAAAGCAGAAATGAAGAAAGAACAAATTGGTCCTTTAAAGGTAAGTTCTTTGTGAAGTGAAATAGGGAGATGAAACAATTAAAAATTAATTGTTTTGTTAACATCTAACTATTCCAGGTTAATTTTTTTTTTTTTTTTTTGGGCAAAGAGGGAACCTTATTGTCATGCTGATTGAAATTGGCCTGTTTGGAAAATTTGGTAGTTGTCTCTCTCCTGATTTCTTGAAGGTTTTGGACACTGACTCTGAGCAACTCCATACATTTTTATTTTTAATTTGATCTATTGGGACCTAGTTCTGGACCTTAACCCAAAACAGTGGCCTCAGAATTTTTATTTAACGGGTGCAGGCATTCTATTATGTGTATTTCTTATTCAGTAAATATTCAGTGAGATATTATTACATGGTAAGTGTTGAGCTAAATGCTACGAATACAAAATGCAGAAGACAGATGTGATCCCTTGCCCCATCTTTACAGTTTTGAGCCTCACAAAGAAGATGAATATTCAGAAAGTTATTTCAAAGAGTATATAAATGTTTTTGTAATAATTCTTTTGTGAGTATAAGCCAGACACACACACACACACACACACACACACACACACACATACACACATATATACACCTGTTAGATAAATTAAAGAAGGAACGATTGGCTCACAGGTCAAAATGATCCAAGGTATTGGTCATGGCAAATAACAGAGGGTTCAGAGATTTTCTGATTTGAGCCTACTCTTCTCATCCCTCTTCTATAATCGTTCCATACTTGGGCACAATTTCTCCTTGTGGTGACAAAACGACCACTAACAGTTCCACCTTGAATTATATCTTCTCACTACCCTCAGAAAAAGAAAATTTAAACCCCCAACAGTTCTTTCAAGAAGACACGGTGAGCAGGTAGCTGTATGGAAATCCAAAATGGAGGCAAATGGAAGGGACTGGTTTGATGATCCTGATTGTTAGTATTTATCTGTTCTGGTGAGGGTCTGCCCTCAAATGCTTCCTACAGTAGAAGTTTGCAGGTAGTCAGAAGGCACAGCTAAGTAGCCTGCCATAAGAGGGCTCTCCTTTATTCTTTTTATTAATTGATTTTATTTTTAAAATATATGACAGCAAATGCATTACAATTCTTATTACACTTATAGAGTACATTTTTCATATCTCTGTTTATATATAAAGTATGTTCACACCAATTTATGACTTCATACATGTACTTTAGATAATGATGTCCATCACATTCCATCATTATTGCTAACCCTCTGCCTTCTCCCTTCTCCTCCCACCCCTTGTCTATTCCTCCCATGCTCCCACTCCATACCCCACTCTGAGACAGTCACCTTCTATCAGAGAAAATATTCAGCATTTGTTTTTTTGGGATTGGCTAACTTCACTTAGCATTATCTTCTCCAACTCCATCCACTTACCTGCAAATGCCATGATTTTATTCTTTTATTGCTGAGTAATATTCCATAGTGTATATATGCCACATTTTGTTTGTTTGTGTGTGTGTGTGTGTGTGTATATATATATATATATATATATATATATATATATATAGTACATAGTACATAGTATATAATGTCAATCAATAAATGGGCCAAGGACTAGAGCAGATTATGCTTAGTGAAGCTAGCCAATCCCTAAAAAACAAATACCAAATGTCTTCTTTGATATAATGAGAACAACTATGAACAGAGTAGGGAGGAAGAGCAGGAAGAAAAGATTAACTTTAAACAGAGACATGAGATGGGAGGGAAAGGGAGAGAAAGGGGAAATTGCATGGAAATGAAGGGAGACCCTCATTGCTATACAAAATTACATATAAGAGGTTTGTGAGGGGAATGGGAAAATAAACAAGGAGAGAAATGAATTACAGTAGATGGGGTAGAGAGAGAAGATGGGAGGGAAGGGGAGGAGGGATAGTAGGGGATAGGAAAGGTAGCAGAATACAACAATTACTAATAGGGCATTATGTAAAAATGTGGATCTGTAACCGACGTGATTCTGCAATCTGCATTTGGGGTAAAATTGGGAGTTCATAACCCACTTCAATCTAATGTATGAAATATGATATGTCAAGAGCTTTGTAATGTTGTGAACAACCAATAAAAAAAAGAAAAAAAAAACTTAAATTAAATAAATAAATAAATAAATGGGCCAAGGACATAAACAAATACTTCTCAGAAGAGGATATACAATCAATCAACAAATATATGAAAAAATGTTCATCATCTCTAGCAATTAGAGAAACGTAAATCAAAACTACTCTAAGATATTATTTGACTCCAGTTATAATGGAAGCTATTATGAAGACAACAGTAAGTATTGGCGAGGATGTAGGGGAAAAAGCACACTCATACTTTGCTGGTGGGACTGCAAATTGGTGCAGCCAATATGGAAAGCAGTATAGAGATTCCTTGGAAAATTGGGAATGGAACCACCATTTGACCCAGCTATTCCTCTCCTTGGTCTATACCCAAAGGACTTAAAAACAGCATACTACAGGGACACAGCCACATCAATTTTTATAGCAGCACAATTAACGATAGATAAACTGTGGAACCAACCTAGATGCCCTTCAGTAAATGAACGGATTAAAAATGTGGCATATATGCACATTGGAATATTTCTCCTTTATTCTTTTGAAAGCCCATAGATTAGCTTGGAAGTACATGTGAAATTGCCTTCTATTTCATAATATATCTGTTACTTAAACAATAAAGACTTTTTGCACAAATATTTAACTAATTCTAACCCTGCCTTATCCTGTGACAATAAGCATTCCCATTGTTCTTTTGACCTTGGGCCTGTCACCCAAGGTCAAAGTACAGAACAAGGTACATGGAGAATGGTGATGTAATTTCTGAGGGAATAGGAGCTGTCATTTATAGCCTTGAGGAGTATGTCCATGGAGGGATTATGTTAAGCTACAAAGTAGCACCAATTTTTTGTGTATAATAGTGACAAGAGAATGACTGAAATCTCCAACAACCCCAAAAGTTTCTTGAAAGAAAAGCACAAGTACAGGGGAGAAAATCTGTAATCGGCAAGTTTCTGCTGTAATAGATGGAAAATGTGTGTGCTTCTTGGTATAATTACCACAGTTACTCACTTTCAGAAGGAGTTAAATCTAGCAGTGTGCTCTACAGGTTTCAACTTTGATAAAAGCAAACACAATTCCACAGCTTTCCTAAATATTTTATTGTTTAGTATATTCCAGGATTTTGTATTCACTAGTACCTTACAGTTTATTCCTTAATCATCACAAAATCTTTGAAAACAGTTTGGCTTGATATTTTGCCAGTTCTGTTTTATGGATAGGGAAACTTAAAAGGAAGTGATTTCAAAGTTTTTAACTCAGGAACCAAAGTTGGAATCCTGTCATCTTAATGACAAGCCTGTTCCATTATGTTTAGCTTCCTGTATGCACTTCACCTGGAGTTTTTCTGTAACTTTATAAATCAAGTCTCTGTCTGATTTTGGCCCATCCTATTCTGACTTTGTCATGGCTAACAAGTATTCTATAAGTTTTTCAGACTTTCTAGACCTGGGATTTTGGTTAGCAATTGCATAAGACCTCCACTCCTCTTTGACAGTAATGTTTTACAAAATTTTCACATATGTGTTGTCTACAGAAAAGTGAGTTCGTAACCCTGTGTTTCCTGATACTTTTTACCTAAGTGGTTCCCTTTCAAGGAAACTAATTACTTAATATTCCTAGTTCTTGTAAATCCAAGCTATTTTGACATATACATTTGTAAATGTAGTCTTGATTGTTTTTATATTTATTTATTTTATTGCCTCTTTTATTGAATTTTTAAAAAATAAATGACAGCAGAATGTATTACAATTCTTATTACACATATACAGCAGATTTTTTCATATCTCTGGTTGTGTATATCCCAGTCCAATGTGTGTCTCATTTCAATACTTGAATATCAAGAATGCTTCAAGGATATTGTCATATTTAGCTATGGCTTCATGTTATCCCAAACTGGGAGGCCAGTTTGAGAAGCAATATAAAAACATCTACAAATGTTCATATGTGTGGGGAAACTTGATAGAATATAATAACATTCCCACCTCTGCTTTTTTAAGCCTAATTGGACTTACAGTGCCCATGGACAGTACCAGGCTTCTATGGCCCCCAAAGATAGGGATTTAAAGTTCCGGTTATTCTTTCTTTACCGTCTGACATATTCAGTTTTTTACTTTGACTTTTTCTTTCTTATTACTATTAAGAGGTGTCTAAGGTTTAAACAACTTAGATTTCACTCATCAGATCTTGGCTTTTTCTAAACACCAATTTTTTTGCCCACCCTCCCCCATCATTAGTATCATCTGTCTTCACTCCTGGTATTCTAATTTCAAGACCATCATCTTTATTTGAGTTTTTATTGAGCACTTAAGATATAAACAAAAACTTCTAAAGGTCTTTTATAGTTCTATGTTTCTTATGGACATAAGAGCATAATTTTGGAATCAGAGAGATAGATTAAATTTTAGTTTTATTACTATCTTAGCCTGGGTTGGTATAAAAATTAGCATATGCTGGATGCCTTAGAAAATAAATATTTATTTCTCATAATTCTGGAGGTTGTAAGTCCCAGATCAGGATCTCTGCATGGTTGGGTTCCGCTGTGGACCCTCTTTCTGGTGTGAAGAAGACCATCTTCTCATTATGTCCAAGTAGGGCAGAATGAGAGAAGAGCAATCACTCTTGCTTCTCTTCTTACAATGGCACTAATCCCATCATATACCTAATTAGCTTTCAAGGCCCTGTCTCCTAATACCATCATTTTGAGTGTTATATTCTCAATAGATGAATTTGGGAGGATTCAAACATTCCCTCCATACTGGTTATTTACTGGCTTTCTGATTTTAGAAAATTATTCTCTTGATTCAGTTTGTTTTGCAATAGCAAGATGCTGGAATTGATCTAAGAATTAAATAAAACAAGGTAAGTAAAAAAGCTTAATGAATGCCTGCCTTATTCTAGAAAAATGGAAAAAATTTAGGTTAGAGGATTAGACTAAAATCTGAAATCAATTCCTTTAGTTCTCACTTATTAGTGTTGGGGTGTGTGGCATGTCATTGAACTTCAACAGTCTGTTTTTTCACTTGTAAAACAGGGAAGTTAAGCCTATATTTCAGGTTTTCATTACCTATATAACAAATGCAATAAATGACAATTGTTGCTATTAAGAATCTTTTGATCTTCATTCAAGTATGTCTAATTAACATAATTCATCCAATTTTCTTTCTTTTTCTAGTTTTCTTATTGTACTCTCTCTTGTGGCGGATCATAAATTTCTCAAGGACACAGGCTTCCACTTATAAATTGCTTTATAACAGTGATTCTGAACTTGACAGAAACTTAGAATCAGTTGGGCATCCTTTAGAAATTATTCATCCCTTTCTTCCATTCCAGACCAATTAAATTAGAATAAATAAGAGGTGGATCTCAAATATCATATGTTTTAAAATCCCCCCAGATAATTCTACTGTGCAGCCAAGGTTGAAGATTTCAGCTTTATGGAGGTGGCTGCCATTCCTATCAACCACTTATAAAGCTGCAGTGTTCCCATAATTTAAGAAGCAAGTCTTTACCAGTTTGGGGAATAATTAAAGGATAAATGAATGTAAAAGTTTGAAACCTGAACTCCTTATATACAATCATGATAAATATTCCAGGATTAGCTAGAGAATCCGGAGGAATGGAAGACACTCCTGAGGATTTGCTCAACCTGAAACTTTGCCACCTGGGTTTCTCTGGATCTCTAGATTTGTTTATTTGAAATGTTCCCTAAGATTTTACCATTAAGGGGCTCATTTGAATTAACAACAACAAAGTAAAACTATTAATAAATTTTTTTCCAAATGGGTTAAGGTAAACTTGTGAAAGGAACAAAAAGTACTCATGCATGGGGAAGGGCCACCTCTGGCCTGGACACTTGAACTCTGCTGCTGCAGAGGCTGGACCATCACTATCATCAGTCATCCACAGAGGGTTGGACTGCTGCCCCAGTGGGTTTGGAAGGCAGAGGAGATTATTCCTAAGCCTCAAAAGCTCACACAACACTTGTCTTGCTGTTTTGAATGTCCTTGGAATTTGTCATTCCTTCCTTTTTTCCTTTGTCTCCTTTTTGGAATGGGAATGTGTATCTTCTGCCTGTTTCACTGCTGTGTTTTGAAAATCTATAACTTGTTTGATTTCACAGACTCACCACTGGATAAACTTTTCCTCGGGATAAATTGCACCTTGAAAGTCAATCATATCTGATTTAGATGATATTTGGACACAATTGTGGACTTTAGACTTCAGTGGTGATTCTGGAACAGGTTAAAATTCCTGGTGTTGTTAGGATAGGATGAAATTATTTTGCATGAAAAGACATGAATTTTGGAAGGCCAGGGTTATTTGTTTCCATCTGAAATTACTTGTTGAAATCCAAACCCTCAATGTAATGGTATTAGGATGTGGCCCTCATGAATGAGGTTGGTGCCCTTATAAAAAGAAATGCTAGAGCTTGCTCATTATTCTCTAACATGTGGAAAAACAAAAACAAAACAACAACAACAAAAAAAAATACAAGAAAATGAGCATCTGCAAACCAGGAAGAGTGCCCTCTCAAGACCACAAGATATACATGTCCCGCACATTTCTTTTGGCTTCCCAGCCTCTAGAACTGTGAAAAAGTTTTCTGTTGCTTAATCCAAACTGAAAAAAAAATTAAAAAGAAATCATGAAATATTGGGCACTGCAGAGAGAGAAGCTCATGGTGGGATTTAGAAAGCCTGCAAACAAATTTTAGTTTTTCCTGCTACTCATTATTGCCTTCCTGTTTCAAGTCATAATTTAAATTTACAATTCAAATTTATTTTATATTTACTTGTTCCTTCTTTACTTATTTCTTCTATCAACATTGAAAGCTTAATATCTTGCATAGTTCTTGGCAAAAATTGGACACTGAATATAGATTTATTGAATGAGTAAGTGAGGGAATGAATGAACAAATGAAGTTAATAAGCATGAAAGGGTCAATGAATCAGAATATCCATTTATCTTTTGTTAAGGTACCCCTTAAACATGAGAATACTGAGAAGGAAAACCCAGTCAATTGCTTCTTTAGAATTAGTAAGAAGATGAATCCTTTGAGTTCTCCATCTATCAGAACTGAGGCTAAGGAGCGGCTTTTTCCAAGTTTAGAAATAATCTTGTCACTGATTATTTATTTGTAAGGTCTTTTTACCGGGAATGATAGAAGAATAAACCAACAGACAATTCAGAATATCTGCTCAGACAATTTAAAGCATATTTCAATAGTCAAGAAAGAAATTCAAATAATTTAAACCTAATGCCATATGAAAAGGTTGCATAGGATGTGTTTTTGAGAACACAAAGCAGAATATTGGAAAATGCCTTCTAGAGATTGCTTTAGTTTTGTTGACTAAGCAGAACATCATTAATTATCATTTCTGATTAGATACTACATTCATGGATCACAATGATACATCCAGTATCTGGTAAAAAGCCTTACTCTCACCTCTTTTCTCTGTCATCTCCAAACCACTAACCTAAACCAGGTAGTCTTTTATGTCCTTCCAGAGTTTCTTTCTGCAAATCTAAGCAAAACTGCAGACACGTATATTCTTATTTTTCTCCCTTATTATCCAAAATGGCATTTGTACACACTTCTACACATTGCTGTTTGTACTTAACAGTATATTGTGGAGACCTTTGCATTTCAGTACGGACAGAACTTTAGAGTTTGTTTTCAAGCCAGCTCTTGTAAGAAACAGATTCTTATTTTTTTTTTAAAAAAAAAAAAGCAGAAAAAGAACATTTTAGAAGAATGACCTAAAAAGTTGAGACAAGCTAGTTGTTCTGTTGAGCTGGTGTGCAGAGGAGGAGAATGGATGTCACCTGAGATAAGACTGATGGAGACACCTCATCGATGCTGCAAATCCTGAAAGGATATTGTAAAGTAAACAAAGAAGTGATGGATCATCAAAGTTGTCCTCTATCCTCATTGTCTATAGCAGGGTCAACAATGGATTGCCAGATAGGATGGAAGATAGAGACAGGGGGCAGGGAGGTCAACTAGTAAGCTAACCAATCTAAATTCAAACCAGGCATGGTGGTAAAGAGAATGGAAGGGAAAGGAAATAAACAGGAGAGTGATTGTGGAGTTTCATTCTATACAAGCAGTTCCTTATCCTTTTTGTCCAGCTGTCACACATGATTGATAAGGTTCATCTGCACTACTCAATCCTGTGGGTATATTTAGTGATATGTACAAATTCCAGCTTGCTAACCTCACTTTCATCCATTCCCTTAGCATTATAGAAAAATCAGAATTCATATCAGTGAGAATGATGAATTATAGAGTTGATTTTGACTTCCCACTATTTTATATACTTGTTAAAAGGTAAATCATTTATAACTTTGGCATTTTATTATTAACAATAATGAATTATTTTGCAGGTGATTGACAGAAGAGTCTTACATGCCACCTTGGAACCACTGATTCCCAGAACTTGATAACTAATCCTGAGAGTTTGAGAGAGGACAGAGGGGAAGGAAGGAGTTTCTGCAAATCTAAGTGCCTGGATGTGTAGGATATGACTAATAGAGATGGGAAATGAAGCAGGAACATGATTTTGTAATAGTGATGGCAGAGAATAATAGGAAAATTCAGAAATATTCTTTTAACTTTATTTAGGAATTTAGATCCTAAAATATTTAGAGTATATATGTGAACAAGCACATGGCCTATATCTCTATATTTATTTAGTATATTTAGCAGAGAACAGTCATTAAAAGAATAACTCTGGAGTCAGATAGCCTCTACCTGAGAGCTATCTCTGCCATGTCCTAAACTCTTGGCACTGGAGGTTATGTTACTTAACATCTCCATGCCTCAATTTTCATATTTTTCAGGTAGAAAGTTATAATACTTGATTCCCAGTTACTGGAAAGAAAAAAAATAGCTAATTCTTGGGAAGTGCTTAGAACAGTTCTTGACATTTTTAACTGATGTTGTTATTTGTTTGTTGTTTGTCGTGTGCTATGCATATACAAGTGATGAGCAAAGCACATCTATTTGCACCCTCCCAAAGTATAGGAAAAACTATAAGCTTTAACATAAGAAATATTGACAGTAGTCATGATTGATTCTGAGGAGAAAGAAATGAGGGCAATCTAGCAGTTGCACAGGGAGCTCTCTGAAGAGTTAATGTGTATAAAGATATATAGAGTTAATGTAATGCATGTGTGAAGGAAGTGATAAGTGCACATCATAGAGGCAGATATATAAAGAAAATGTTCAAGGAAGATGAAGTCCAGAAAGAGGGAGGAGTTACAAAACTTGTAAAGACAACTGAGGGGGTCTTTACTGACATTTTCAGAATGAAAAATTGACCAAGTAAACTACAGAACAGATACCAAAACCAGCAAAGATGACAAAGAAAAGTAGAGAATAAATATTCTTAATAAATATAGCTGAAAAATCCCAATAAAATACTAGTAAATCAAATCCAACAGTACATTGAAAGGATATTACACACCATGACCAAGAGAAATTTATCCCAAGAATGCAAGGGTGGTCTAACATAAAATTGATGTAACACAAAATGTAAAGAAAAAACCCACATAATTATTTTAATAGACATGGATAAAGAATTGGGCAAAATCCAACACCCTTTCAGTGAACTAAATATTAAAGAGAATTTCCTTAGCATTTATGAAAAAACCCATAGGTAATATTATACTCAATGATGAAAGATTAAAATCTTTCCTCTATGATTAGTAATAAGAGAAGGATGTCCACTTTTAACCATTGCTAAATTGCACTAGAGGTTTTAACCAGAGTAATTAATCAGGAAAAGAAAGAAAAGAAATCCAAATTGGAAAGTAAGCAGCATTACATGGGCAGTTTATAAAAGGTTACATGTAGGAACCAAAATGGATTCCCTAAATAGAGTTAACAAAACCAAACATAATTTGCATTTTGTATGCAATTTCCAGGCTAGTAAATGAGGGGAAAACTATAGAGATGAGAAAGTTGAATTAATAGAGGTATCACAGACATTTTTTTTTTTTTTTTTGGCTAACAAAATGAAAAAAAAATGTGGACTGGGACAATAGTTTGGCTAACTAGTTTAATTGCTGGTTGAATTGCTGAATATCCAAGTAGTGTTCATTAATGGGTTGAACACCAATCTGGAAGGAGACCTCAACAATCATATTTTAGGTAAATATTCTATTCTTTATTCCAATTTAACTTACTATTTAAGTCCCAAGTGCATAAAATGAGTCTAAGAGATCATGTTATAAGAATAAAAACAATGTTTTTGGTTTAGTTTATCAAAAAACTATCAATGCAAATTGGAAATATTTAGCTTGATAGCTTTTATTGTGAAAAACTTAATCAAGAAAATGAAACTAAGATGCTCTCATTTCTCACTTGTTAATCAAATGGCCCCTATTTGCAAGACTGTGCTAGCTGGTGAACACATAAAGATGTTGTGGTCCCTCCAGGTACCTGTAAGGTCATATAATTCAGGGAAGACTAGCTACTGCAAATCCTGTCACACCCAAATTTTTATAAGTTTATTTCTTGTCCAACTCCCAACATAATATAGAAAAGAGTGAGAGACAGTCTTTTAATTAAGATTTTAGGGACCCCAGACTCCCCCCTCCCTGCTCTGGCACTGGGGATGAAACAGGGTCTCATGAATGCTAAGCAAGCACTCAACCACTGAATCCTAGCCCTAGGATTCTCCTCTTTAATGACTTCATCATCCTTAGCACCTTGGTTCTCCCTCTCTCTGCATCTGGCCTGCAGATAAATGTGGATATGGATGGTGCCACTGTTGGCTTGACCCATTTCCCCATATGGTCATATCTACTATGAGGGAAACTGGGACATATAGTCTCCCTGTTATGTCCAGGAAGAAAAAAGGAAACTTTGGGTAATAACTAATTGATCTCTACGCTGGGAGAAAGACAGACACTTGTAAAACAACATAGCAAGTAAAATTAGTATTAGAGAGATACAGGAGATGCTAAAGGAATACCATAAAGGATTACTGAACCAGCCTTGGCTAGAGAGGTCAAAGGAAATTTCCAAAGAACGCAATAACCAAGCTGAGTCTATGAAGATGATTTTAACCTGACAAAGTGAAGAGGATATTGAAAGAAACACACACCCACAAAATGAAAATCAATAAATAAATCAATAAAGTTGTAGAAACTCAGCCCAGAGAGGATTGACAGCCTGCATGGGGGTGGGATGAGACTCTCTTTGGGTTATGTTAACCTATGATACTTGAGACAAATGGCTGCTGGGGCAGGAAGGGAGCATCCTCTTCAGTTCTCTGTCTAGTTTACAGAGCTCCTTTTAGGGACATCACCAGAAAATGGCCCCTTTTGTACTG
Source organism: Urocitellus parryii (assembly GCF_045843805.1). Taxonomy (NCBI): domain Eukaryota; kingdom Metazoa; phylum Chordata; class Mammalia; order Rodentia; family Sciuridae; genus Urocitellus; species Urocitellus parryii. The sequence goes on from NC_135534.1 coordinate 150,853,662, forward strand.
TACTTTGTGAAGTATCACCCAATTGGTCCCAAAATAGATTTTTATATAGGCCCCAGGAGCTGCTGTTCCACTGGCCAAAGCCATGAAAACCAATTTATGCACATTCACCATTATGGTCTATTTTGATTACAGTTTTAATTCATAAAAAATAAACCAGGAAAAATAAATCAGGGCCCCAAGAAGCTACGTCCAGCAATAGTGGTCCAAGCAGTTCTGTCCCAGGCATTGGTGTCCTGGGGGGAAGCACAAACTCAAAAGCAATTTAATTATCCTCAAACTCTCACACTAGAGGAGGACAAGGGTATGGGTTCTGGCTGTCCCCACACTAGTGTGTCCTTTCTGGCAACCAATACCACAGGAACTGTCAGATCAGGCAAGGTGGGCAGCGACCAAAGGAGGCAGATTTTAAAAGGCCCCCGAAGGAGGCTTTATTGAGATATCACTCCTGAGTGGAACTGGATCAGACCCACAGAGGGGACAGGAGAAGGGTCTGAGGAGAAACTGCGTGGAAGCTTGACTGGACTGGACTTTTATGGGGCTTACAGCAGGAAGGGAAGGGCTTGGGACAGGAGAAGGTGTTTTTAGGGTGCCTTGTCCCCTTGGAGTTGGTCAGAGGAGTTGGATGAACTCCAGGATTGGCCAGGGGGTCCTGATGATTGACAGGCGTTAGTCAGGAGATCTCACTGATTGACAGGCGTTTCCTCTGGCGCCTGATTGATGTTCTTTTCCTGCACGGCTGCTTTGTTCTAAGTCACCACCAAGTCGCAGCCCCGACCTAACAGGAACCAGTCTTCCTGGTCCTTGTACCTTGGACCCTTCCTGGTTTTCTGCCCTTGGTCACTAGTCTGAATGCTTGGTATAAAAGTATTCTAACGAATATATAGATGAATATATAGATGGAGACAGCCATCTTCACGTGTATACACAGGCCTCAATTTCTGTATCTTATCGGTTCCCAAATGGAAAAAAGATCCTATCTCCCAAAGTGTGCTAAACCTTTTGTGAATCAAAACTGTAATGTGGCTTCTAGGCTCTGTGTCAAGATAAAAAATAAATAGCATTTTAATGCATAATTTGTAATACAAAACTAGTTGTTAAAACGCAAATCAAATATCACACATACAAAAATTATTAAGATCTGTGAGTTAATCTCCAAAAACGAAAGGCCAAATGTTCTCCCTGATGTGTGTGATCCTAACACACAATAGGGTGGGAAGAGAATAGAAGTTCTTTGGATTAGACAAAGGGGAATGAAGATAAGGGAGGGGAGATGGGAATATTAAAGACAGTAGAATGATTTGGGCATAACTTTCCTATGTTAATATATGAATACATTATACTCCACATATGTATGGTATGTCAAAATACAATTTATTATCATGTATATTTAAAAAGAACTATATATATAGTTCTTTTTAAATATACATGACAATATATATGTATCTTTTTAAATGTACATGAATATATATATATATTCATAAGTATTATTCCCAAGAACATTCCACAATCAACTTTCTGGAAACTCTTCAGCACATTAGAATTTGTTGTCCAAGTATTATGCCTGGTATATGGAATATTCCGTACCAATATTATGGAATAAATAAATTTTATATATATATATATATATATATATATATATATATATATATATATATATATTCTTTTGCCCTAATAAGGGGCAGAATGTAAATATGGAAAAAGTATACTTCTTGATGTCAAGATGATTTAGGTTCAAATACAGGTCTTTTACATTGGGTAGATGATTGGATTTCTCCAAACTTTGATTTCTCCGTCTATAAAATGACAATGAGAACATTTAGCTTACTGTGAACATTAATTGAAAATACTGATGTAACGTACCTGGTTAAGGAATAGCATAAACAAATCGTAAATAATATTCTGTTCTTTTGCTTTCCCCATAAATCATTGGCTTTTTCCGATGCCTCAATTGTAGAAAATTCCCATATCTTTATCTGTCTTGTTGGCATTTAAGACTCAGTAGGTATAAGTCTTTTTCCTTCCTTACCAGCTGTCCCTCTCAACTTCCACCCACAATTAGCAGCAGCATTTTCTCAATTAATAAACTCACTTCCTAGACTCATCCCTCTCCTTGTCACCAGATCCCTTCAGTCACCAAGCTCCATTGTTTCTTTCCTCTCTGGTGTCTAGAACAACTTCAATACACCTTGCAAATCCATACTTTTAAACTTATGGAAACACAATTAACCCAGGTGCCTTGGAGAGTTCAGAGTCAAAGTGTGACATGGTTAAATCAGTATTTAACAATTTCTTTTCAGCACACTACTACTAGAGGTAAGGCTTCAAACTGCTATAGGGAAGAGGAAAGAAACAGAAGAGAGTGGATTCTAGGGAATCTTATAGAAACAAAGGCAGATAAATGGAGCATAGATAATAAAGAAATGTTATGACTTCCTGGAACCTCAGGGGTACAGTAGGCTTCAGACTTTGATTAATCCAATGGTTCTCAAATATACTTTAATAAAATTTCATGCACCCTTTGCTCTGAGCCTTTTGCCTACTGGGTTAAAGATCATTGATTTTTTTCCCCCATCTTCTATCCCATTTCATATTTGAGAATGCTAAAGCCCAAAGAAGCAAGATGACTTGTTCTAAGATACCTAGTAAGTTGTCCAATAATACTTTATTTGGTCTTTTTCTTCTTCCCCCAGAACTTTGCTCTGTATTAGCCTATCTGAAATAAATTCAATGTTATAGACTTCTTTTTCTCAGTATAAATGCTGATATACCAACACTAATTCTCAGATTTGGATTACTTGAGTATCCATCTGAATAATCACAGGACCTTAACTGGTAGTCGCCAGAAGACTCTACTAGTTATTTCTACGATAATGAGAGAGGTTGAGGGGCGGGTTAGAGGAGATATTGAAATTGATTACTAATGTGTAGAGTTAAGTCCATTCTTGACTTTTAAACTTTGCAAACTGCCTGCCAAGCATTTCTGAGGATTGTGGTTTTCTGCTCTAGGTTCTGTAGCCTCTTGCTGTTTCACTGGACCGAGCCCTTCTTGGTGGTCCTCCTGAGCCCTTTGGAATTTTGTAGCTCTGAGACATACAATGGAATACAAGTATTGGTAACAAATTCTCTTTTTTTTCCCCAACTCAATTTCACACCAGCTTACTGAGGATGAAACTGTCTGGAAGCAGTGTGGCTTGTGCCCAAGGAAATCTTTGGTTTGGGTCCCATTCCCTCTTCCCTCTGTCTCAATTGAAACACAAAACAATCAATTGAACAAACAAATGCCAGTCCCCAAGGAAGGATGGATACCATAATTCACTTCCATTGGCATCATCTTTTCTCTGCTTTGAGTGCATTTCAGCTCTATTTCTCTATCTGCCCCAGCCTGCTTCCCTTATCCCTTTCATAGGTATTATTCCCAAGAACATTCCACAATCAACTTTCTGGAAACTCATCAGCACATTAGAATTTGTTGTCCAAGTATTATGCCTGGTATATGGAATATCCCGTACCAATATTATGGAATAAATAAAATGTTTGATGAATGGATGTATTGGTCAGCATTGCGTGCTGTTACCAAAATACCCAATAAGAACAACTTAAGGCAAGAAAAGTGTATTTTGTCTTATGATTTCAAGGGTTCAGTCCATAGTCAGCCAATTCCATAGCTCTGAGTATGAAGTGAGGCAGAGCCTCATGGCAGAAGGGCATTGTAGAGAAAAGATGTTCAGTTCATGACAGCCAGGAAGCCGAGAGAAAGCTTGAGTAGAAGAAGCCAGGGATAACATAAACCCCTAGGGTATGACTCCAGTCACTTATTTCCTCCAGTCACATTTTACCAGCTTATGGTTACCATCCATTAATCCATTCAAATATTTAATCCATCAAATGGGCTAATCCATTGATTAGGTTATAGCTCTCAGAATCTAATCATAAACATTTCTGCATTGTTGTACGCATAAGCTTTTGGGGAACACTTTGTAGTCAAACCATAACAACTGGTGAATGAATGAATTAATAAATTCATATGAAATGTGCCAGGCTGCTGAAGGCAAAGAGAAAACTGTGAAGGCTCAAAATTACAACAGGTCTTAGTATATTGTTTTTTTAAGTCTTGAAAAGTGGCCTTTTGATAAGCATGAACAACAAAGGAGCTTAATTATTCCTGGTACACCATGAAAATATTTATGAAATGTATTTCCTAGGAAGAGAAAATAAAATTTGGGGTTAATTTTTAAATTAATAACATGGCTAAAATAAGAACCTAATGTGGTTATTATCTCTATATAAATGTATTCAAACAATATGCAGGTAGAATTAGTGGTGTGTTCATGATTTTTCAAATGCTTTCTCCTGTTACGTGCAGACAATATGAAAGAACATTTAATTGAATATACTTAAACTACTAAGATACTTATAATAATGATACTTTAAGAACAAAGTCACACAGGTATCTAAGGAGCTAATTCAAAGAACTTACAACTCAGTGATTATATTGGCAGAACTAATGCTTCATGATTAAAGTAGAATATCTGCACTTCATAATATAAAGGCCCATATTATTTGTAGGAAACTCATAATTTCTCAGACTTCAGTGTCGGGTAAACACAAGTTTGAATTCTGATTCCATCACTCTCTGGCTGTGTGAATTTGGGCAAGACAGGCATATTGACTTTATTTCTTTTCCTTGAAATTTTCAAACTCCCCTTGCTTCAAGGATTTTTGTCTCTGGCTGGCTCCTTCTGTAATGCCAGATTCATGGGACCCCAATAGACCTCCAGGAGCCAAATCCGATGCAATCACACAAGAGTCTTTATTGCAAGCTGAAGCCTGGACTCACAACCGTTTCTGATGCAGCAGTCCCAGGGAGTGAGTCCTGGTTCCTTGTCCACTGAGATTTTATTGATTTTTGGGGGGATACTCTATGTATCACAACATCACACAGCAAATCATTCCACATCGTGGGAAAGTCAAACAACAACTCTTAACATTGATTAGCACATTCTCTGGTGGGAACAAGTTGGGTAGGGGTGATTGGTTAGTTTAGTACAGAGGGGGATTCATTTGAACTGATTGGTTTAAGCCACTAGGGGTGTACGTGCTAAACTACATGGTTTCCCAACATGTTATCAACCACCATAAACTACTGGGGGGTCATCTGGCATCTCAGGTATTTTCCCTGTCTCATGCTGATTGGTGATTGCTAGGGGGTTGCTATGGGTCCTAACCTAGCCTAACTGAGTCAGGGACACCTGGCTCTGCAGATCTCTCCTGTTATTTACAGACAAACAACTCAGCAGGGTTGGTATGTGCTTAGGAGTGCTCTGTGGGTTTTTCCAAGGACAAGGGTCACGCCCCCTTCCTTAGGACAAACCTTGAGGCAGAAGCTGCTGTTATTTATTTATTTTCAAAAATTGAGTCACATCAGTTTCTCACTTCTTGTTCTTTATATTTCAAATCAGATTTTCTCTTCATGGACAAGCTGCTTTCAGGCATGATCCTTGGACAACAGATTCTGATGTACTGATGAGTTTCGGGGAATGTTCTTGGGAATAATACCTGTGAAAGGGAAGAAGGAAGCAGGCTTGGGCAGATAGAGAAGTAGAGCTGCAATGCACTCAAAGAAGAGGACTCAGCCCATCTTATAAGAAGCTTTGCAGCAAGCTATACAGAATTGTCATATTGAGGTAAGTGACCTGTATCCAAAGCCATATCAGTCAGGAAGCCCCTGGGAAGGGGAAATAATGTGGATGAAGCAGATCCCTTCAGCCAACAATAGTTTCCAGAGTGACTCAGCTGTGAGCTCATGACAGCCAACATCCCAGGAGCTGGAGGAATGAGAGCTGGCAATCTTGAGTGGGGATCAGGGTGATGCACCATATCATCCAAGTCAGAGGATGCTTGACCTCACTGTATCAAGTAGCATACCCACTCATGTATACTGCTTTCCATCATACAATAAAATAAATAGGATTTATTTTATTGTATTCTATCACATCATATATTTCTAAAATTAATTTGTCCATTTGTTCATGACTTGCCTTCTCCACTCCAAAAGAGGACAAAGGCATTTTCATAGAACAGTATGAAGCTGGTACTTAGCAAATACTGGTTGAATAAATGAATTTGTGAATGAATGTGTTAGGACTATAGTGTAAGCCCTACGTCACGTTTTGTAGGATGTTTGTAGTATCCAAATTGCATAAGTGAGGAGTCATTTTCCAAGGAAGTCTGTAGAATTTAAAAGGAATATTTAAATGTCATACTCATCATAAAATTAGAAACAGAACATGATCTTAATACAAAAATGCATTATAATTTGCAAGCACACTTTTCAAAGCAAAGGAAGTTAAAAGTTTTTTTTCCCCCTAACTAATAAAGCAATAGATTTTTATTCTAGAAAATGTGGATAATACAAAGGTTGTAAATAAAAAATTAAAATTCATACATTAGCAAAACACAGAGACTGATGACCACTATTAGCATATTCAGGTGTGTTCATTCTTAGTTTTTCTCCATTCATATTTTCTACATAATTGAAATTATGATCTTCTATAATTTTCTATTTAGCATTTTTTCCTTAGCATCATATAAACTTCTGAGGTCATAAAAATCCTTTAGGAATCTTATTTTTAAAGGACTATTCTCATAGTTGCAACATTATTGTTTAACCACACCACCATGATTGAATAATTGAACTGTTTTCAATTTTTGTGTGATGTGATTATAAACAATGCCAAGTAAACCTTTGTTTATCACAAGATTTATTAATAATTATCTTTTTAAATGCTCAGATGATCTAATTTGCTAATCATATGCCTCATTTGTCAGTTAGATCAAATCACTCCCTTTCATTAAGGTCTTTTATCAGAAATAATAGAGTAGAACCAATCGCTAAGCCAAAAGTAAGAAGTCCTGGGTTTGTTCTTGTCGGGCAGTTTGTGATTATGTAGCCTTGAGAAAACAGTGCCTTTGTATACTGGCCTCAGTTTCTTTGTTTTGGAAACAGAATGCCTGGGCTAGATAACATTTAAAATCCCTCTGGTGTCCTCTGCTATTATGACTGCTTCTGACTTTTTACCAAGAAAACAGCCTTCCTGGACTCAATTTTAGGCCTTCTTGACATTCTGAGTTACCTATAAATCTTCTCTGATTTCCTGTATTTCTGATTTAATTTCCTTCCTTTTATCCAACTTTGGCTATTCCTTAATCTTCTTATCTAGGTCTTACTTTTGTTCCCTCTTTCATTGCTATCCATTAAGCTTAGATGAACCCTCTCTTCTTGATCTTTTACCCACTCAGTACCTGATTCTCCTTTAAATCCTTTCTCAACACTTTTCTTTTCTTTAAAACCTTTTGATGTTCAGCACTCACAAAGATTGCTCAGCTCTCTACTTTCTCTTTTCCTGCAAAAATAGATGCAAATAAAATGTTGGGCAAAAGAATAAAAGAAAGTGAAAT